>NC_046658.1:137630233-137656614 GCF_010883055.1 Belonocnema kinseyi | reverse complement strand
TAACAAGATGAGAATTGAAAGCAAACTGAATGTTAAATCAAAAAGCATGAAAGAGGGAGCTCTTCTTAATATTTTGACACCAAAATCATATCGATACACCTTGCCGACTGCGAGTAAAGCCACCCACGCTTTAACTTGACAGACTGTAAATAGCGGAGCCGTTGAGAAATTGACGGCAGAAGAAATCGCGGAATGTCCAGTAACCTACAACGGGAATATCACAGACTATTATGGAGTTTTACGTGAGTACAACAAAATTTGTCACATCCTTAATAAATTTAACAAAAGCGCGCGTCATTTAGATCTGCTTTTCGCGCTCCGTTTTTATGTTAAACTCACCATGATGGACAGGCTTTTGGAAATTAATGTTCAAGAATAACTTTTCACATTCACAGTTTTTTTAATCTATTAGATTAATTTTAATTTAATAATTTTAAAGTGCAGTTTGGATGACTTGTTGTTTTCTGCACTTCAATTTTATTATGTTGTCGCTTAATACTGATTTTTCTAAGACTTAAAAAAATAATATAACTCAATATAAACCATTTAATAAGATAGTTTCAATTAATAAACAGGTGTTAATTGCAAAAAGATTCAGTACATTTTGGTTAGTAAAAAAATTCTTACATACCTATCCAGGGTTCTCAAGTATTTTTTTCTTTATACAAGTTGTGACAAACCGAAAAGTTTTGAAAGACGTGCAGGTAAAATTAGCATAATAACCTTTGAGTGTTCTCATCTACTTGCCTTTTCGCCTTCTAATTGAAAACAAAAGATGCTTAATGTGGCGGGGAACTCCCCTAACATAAATGCCAGTCGCCGTGTTTGGCGATAAGTGGGAGGTTACTGTAAGTAATTTTTGTTTCTGCTATTGTTTATTTCTGAATAATTTAAAGTATTATTGATGAAAGGTAAGGTTTCAGTTATAATTGAATTCTTAATATTAAGGGCCAGTAAAAAACTGATCGATACTTGCAATAAGATATATGGGAAAATTTTCAAAGACTTAAGTTTCCCTTTATTTTAAATTAATTTTAAGTTAAGAAGACATCAAAATATGTCGAAAAAGAAACTAAGCACTTCGGAAATTTTTATTTAGTTGTCCGTGAAGGTGAGATTTTTGAAAATTTAGGTAAAAAATTCTGAGACTTTTAAGAGTTTTGGAAAGTATCAAGGAAATAGGCAAATAGTCTGAAGATGGTGTAGCTGTCTCAAAAATCATGTATCTGCAAAAATAACAGGCTTAAGACGATCTCAGGTTACCGCAGCCTGGCCGATCCCTCGGCGACCCTTTTCTATTGTTCAGCGCTGGAATCGGTCTCGAAGTTGGACGGCTCTCAACCGGCAGCTTCTGCATTATACTACAGGGACGCAATGCACTTTTTTCGTTCAAAAATGTCCCGAGCCTTCAAGTTCGGTTCGGTTTTGAATTTTGTTGTTTTAAATTAAAGTTGATTAAATTCTTAAGAGCTTGATGCTCCGTATTTTTGTCTTCTCTATTTTCTTATTAACAATTTTGTTATTTAAGTATGGAAAAACTCTAATTTTGTACATAACAATTTTTGTGCTCTAATAACTGATCAGGTGAACTTTATATTGTCTTAAATGAATATTTAGGTACTCTTGCCCAAACAGTTTAACACGCCAACGCGCCTTTAACTAGACCTCCATCGTAGGGCGCAATAGAGTTTATACACTAAATTTCATTTAAATGTTCCCTGTAACATTATGCAGAAGCCACCGGTTGAGAGCCGTCCAGCTTCGAGACCGAGTCCAGCGCTGAGCAATAGAAATGGGTAGCCGAGGGATCAAGCAGGCTGCGGTACCCCCAGGTCGTCTTAAGAAAAACATTTCCTAAGATTTTAAGAATTACAATTATATTATTAGTCATATTTTATAAAAAAATTATTTTTTCATAAGAAAGTTCCAAACTTACGAAGTTTAATTATTTGAATGTTTTTATAACATTTTTCTTCTTCTTGCCTTTTTTTACAAATTTTTTAAAAATTATTGAATTTTATTACATTGTTGCTCAGTTTTTTAGGAAAAACCTTCCCTATAATCCTACAGTTTCAATTTTTGGAAATAAGTAAATAGTCTTTAAATATAGTTATTAGTTTTAAAAACGGCTTATCAATCCGTTGAACGAGATGAAATTAAAGACGTTTGTGGAATGGGCCCCATTATTACAACTTTGTTTACAACTCGTCCTGTACCAACATACGATTGTGCATGTACTTAAAACAAAAACGTAATCCTGTGTTTATTGTTTCAGAATTTAGAAATCAAGCTCGGGGTTTACCTGATGGTGGCCCTAAGACTGGTTGTCGTCAGGGTGGTCCTTCTTCTTCTTCATCTTCTACTGGCAGACCAACTCTTCATGACAGCTCCAGTTCCCTTACTCTCAGGGAAACTTTTCCACGCATACTTGGATATAGCTTTGATGAACTTCCCTTTATTCGATTCGCTCCGCGGACCAATCTAAATCGGATATTCGAACTCCGAACATACGTTTTTCCTCCCGATAAACCAATTCGATTGAGAACAAGGACCCATACCCTAATTCCTATGCCAACCGAAGAAACAATTGTATTATCGTCGCCCAATGGTGAAGTCTAGGCATTATTTGAAAAATCATCAGGCAAAAAAACGATTTTACGTGCAATATTTACCCCTGTTTTTGGAATGGCAAAACGGGCGAAAATAAACATGAACAGCGGTGCGGTTGAAGAAATGAGTGCGGAAGAAATCGCTGAATGTTCAGTAACCCCAAGGGAACCAATCAAAGAGACATATAGAGTATTTCGTGTGTCACACAGATCTGGAGCTTTAACCTAGATCGCTGTGATTTCCCTGCGTGTACACATAGACCGTTTAAAATTAAAGTTAGTAAATAATTTTTAACATTTAAAATTGCATTTGTTTAAAATTCAAAAATGTTTTCAGAAAATTATACCATATTACTTCAAATACAATTAAATTACTGGATATTGTGTTATTTGAAATAAGTTTGATTTAAACTTTTTTATTTTCGGTTCACTTAGTAACTGTTTAAAAACAATTTAGTTTGAAGTGATATAACTTTCAAAATTTACAAATTAATTGATCTATTTTTGCAGTGTAACGGGTGTAAAAAACCTCGAAATTGTTTTTTCAATTAAAGCGGTCACCCTGCTTTTGTTAAACCTCCTTTGTCTTTCAGTAATATATTCCCGTAACTTGTTTGGCGCTTTGCACTCAATTAAATGTTGTAAAATTGCGACATTTTCAATATTATTTTGAACCCTGTTATTTCAAACCTAAGCTTTAATCACGTTGTACCTCGATGCAAATGCGCTCCTTATGATAATGCAAAATAAAGTACACACTTTATTATTTATGATTATTTTATTTTAGCTTTGAAGCCTTTTTTCCCATAATTAAAAAATTTATCCTTTTACTTTTTGTGGAATATGCGTACGTTTTGTCAAATGCAGGAAGTAAGCAAATAAGAAACTGAAAACATATATTTTGAAAATTCAGTGTTACGAATATTAAATTACTAAAAAATAATGTAACTTAAAAAACCTGTAGGTTCTCGTGTGACTCAAAATTGTAAAAATAAGACCATATTTGTTAAGGAAGCATTAGGGTCTAGCGCGTGAAAGAAGCAATTTTTGTAGGAATTTTTTTTAGAAATATAGTTGAAGTAAATTAATTGCCATATATTACATATTAAGAAGCACAATTCGGAGAACATTTTTACAAATTTTGGTTGAAAACTATTCCAAAATAAGCCGGTGATTGAGCATCATCGAGGATGCATTTCCAAAAAGAAGCTTCGCGGTGATAAGTGTAGCTTGTCGTAGAATTATCGGAAATCAAAGAAATTTCGTTCTTTTTTTTTAATCTTAAATTTGAAGTGGTCATTTGAAGAAAAATAGCAAGTTTTCATAAAAAATTACGCGTTTTATAGCTGTAGAATCTCTTTAATATAAAGAAACAACGTAGGGGCGAGGTATTTTGTATCTAAAAAGGGTGTACAAAATTAGAAAAGAATCGTTGCAGCAGTAGCCAATTTCCTGCATGAAAATTTACAGAAAATTCTTTTGAACATTATTGTCACATCACTGCACGGAAACTGCTCGACCAAACGAATAACACGTTTTTGATCACTTCTTCTCGCGTAGAAGGGTCGGTGGCGTAAAGGTTAATAGCTTAGAGAGTTTTGCTCCCAATCAAAGGAAATATGCACACAACATTTTTAAAATGCTGTGCTATAAGAAAATGCAAAAAAATCGACTTTTCGAAAGTCATAAGGCCATTACCCCCCCCCCCCCACCCCTCAGTGTCTGTCAAACATGTCTCTGCACCTATCTTTTTCTCCGTTTTGCTTTTTTCATTTATCTAACGTGGAATCGCTAAACAATTGGAGTGCACAAAATCGAATTAGCTGCGCAATTCTGATAATTATATTATGCAAGGATCATTTCAAAAGATATGCACAATTATTGTTTTCCAACACTCAGAAAACTTATTAGACCTTATCTCACTATAGTCCTTCTATGTAGTATCTGTGCTTTTGAATTGTGGCATCCCAACGTTTAGGAAAATCTTTAATTTTAGTCAAGTCACTTCCTTTATTTAACTGTCGTTTGCGCTGGGTAACGGCTACAGAAAGCCCCTCCAGAGACGAAAATCTCTGTCCTGGGCTGTAGACTAAGTGAGGTAACATTTCCCAACCATGCTTCTCCAGCAAATCTGTCACAACCTTTCCCAATTGTGGACGTGTATTGTCATGCAAAATGAGAAGCCTATCTCTGAACAAGTCAAATTGATTTTTGTGCATTTCTCTATGCAGCTTTTTTAAAAAAAATCATAGTAATAAGTATCGGATCGAGAGAGCAAGTGCACCATTGCATTCCTCTTGACAATATCTAGAAAATATCAAGCTGCTCCGTGCCCATAGATATGGATTTGAAGGTTGCGTAATTAATTTAAAAAAAAACTAAGTGTTATATCAAAATAGTAAAAACACCCCTGGATTCGTTTTGAAAATATCTCGGTGTGCATTTTTTGTTTCTACGTTTAAACAATTTGTTAAACAGTTACACTATTTGTTATCCTCTTGCAATTGTTATAAACAAAGTATGCATTGGATCGAAAAACCAAGTGCACCATTGCATTTATTTCGAAAATATATTCAGTGCGAAACTGGTTAGGTATTAGGTGAGATGCAACTTCCAAAACAAAATGATGGGTATAATTGTGGTGTATTTGTACTTGACCATATTCGTTTCATTTTATACACTACTTCCACGGCCGTGATTAGCTCATTTGATGCGAATGATTTCCTTGGAACTCTTCGTAGAGAATGTTTTAGCAGGTCAATCAGCGTGGAGCATCGGTGTCTCGTTTGCTGTGGCGAAGTATCAGCGAGGCTAAAAGTGATGATTAATTGAATTTCTTGTAGAATAAAAGTCCACAGTCAGTGTGCAATATCCAAGGCACATAAAAAACAAACATCAGTGTGAGTTATGCTTATTTTATAAATGCAGCAAAAAATCATCGTGTCTAACGTGAAATACACCGTATGGACACTGTACTGCAGAAGCGAGCAAAAATTGACATTCATTCACACTGATACCGTAACCCCAACTGTTCCTTCTCATCGCGGTCGCAATGAGATATCTAATCTATAGGTTAAATGTGTACTATAAATCTGCCGCAATTATAAAAATCGCCTTGTTTGGACGCTGTCATTTCCTATAGATCTACTCCCTTCTAATTTCTTAAAGGTTATTCCATAATATTTGAAACTTTTTCTTGTAATTCTGTTTGAAGTTATATGGATTTTCTACAATTCGGATCAAGCGGAAATAAATGTTTTTACTAGACATCGAAGTCTCAGAATACACTCACTTTCATTTTCATTTATCAGTATAGCACTTTCCATTCTATGCTTTTCTGTTCTCTTCGAGGTGGCTATTTGTGCACTGCGATTTTAATATTAAGTTTGTTCCATTTTCAAAATTTAAATCAGCATTGTCGTAAAAAGTTATGTAATCTTCACCATACTAGAAAATAACTTCATTTCTTTATCCTTCATGCAGGCAAAAGAATAGTTTTGAAAAATATTTTGAGCAAAATAAAAACTTTTTTTCTAGTGTCCATTTCCCTTTTTATGAAAGCTTTCTTCTTTAAATAATCACAGACCTTCTTCCCATATCCCAGAGTTCAGGTCATCACGTACATTTTATTAATTTGCGGTGTGTTGCTTTGTTATTGTCTCTACTCCTTTTTTTGTGGAAGAATTGCATGAATCTAATGTTTTTTCAGTTACGCTTGAATTGTTTCTTTGAATTGTGGTACTACACGTGCAAATTCTATGTTACTTTTTCTTTCACCAGTTAATTACTAGCTTCTCAGAAACCTAGCCCAGAAAATGCAAAACGGTGTAACACCTTTCTGTTTCTTTTCTATTAATCAATTTGAAGAAATGTAATTGCATTTACTCGTTTTGAATTTTTTTTCGATAATAAAGTATAATGAAAAGACTTTACTTTTTGAGAAAGATACTTTTAATGAGAACACTCCCCTAGAAAAACATGTTTTCTTTTGTACCCGTTACGAGTTTCCTGTATACAAATTAAGAAATCGGCTTCATAAAGTGTAGTTGGCGTTATTACATTCACATGAAAAAGAATGTTCTGCTGTTCTACAGTTAATAAATTTGTGAGCAGCCGGTTAATTCGAAAGAACTCCAGTCTTATACCAAGCTTCCATCATAGCAATTATAATGTCCCAAACGCTGTGGTTTTCCTTGATTAATTGAAATAAAATACTTAGTTTACTACGAAACTTTTATTTAGCCACTTTATGAGTAAAGTTTCTTGAAATTCTGAAATGGGTTTCAAATAAATGCATAAAATTTATAAATAATTTCAAGTTAAGAAAGTAGTTTTTTGGGAACAGATTTGCCATTTTATATATGTTAAGAGTGTGGGGAGGTTGACAATATAACACCTACACAAAGGGTTGATTATACATTTTTATGAAAATTTAATAGAAGATCAGTGGTTCGAAACTCATAATTCCGTTCTAACTTTTCGAAGCTACTTGAAGATACTTGAATCGACTGATATGTCCCTTTTTGCTGCTACTTTTTCATCTAATTCCATATATTGCTTTTCTTAAAATGTCTTAGGTTACATATGTAACATTTGTTCTGTCACCGTGAATCTTTCTAAGCTATACCAATTTAACGCGTGTAGTATTCTTAAAAGAAATATCTCTGAATTTGTATTTTACATTATAGCCAATTGGCAATGATAAACTGTATATATGTAGTGTAAATATAAAACTGTACATAATGTAAATAATGTAAATGAATTTTGAATTAAGTACTGCAATGTTAAAATATGTATCATGTAAATAATGTAAATGAATTTATTATTAAGTATTGCAATGTTAAAAAGACACTAAGCGATGTTATTGTATGTCAATAAAAATTCTATATGAAAATTTGTTTACATGTGTAACAGATTGTATACACGAATAATCGAATTTTAATGTTATTACGTACACAATAAAAAATTGCCAACATGCTTCCCTTTTCTTGATATTCAAAAAAACCTTTTGTATTTGTTTCCACACATGTGTCGACTATGCCAACTCGCAAAGTAAATACAGCTCACCAAGCTAATGCAATAAATTATTTAAACATTCTTGACCAGTGGCGGACTGGCATGATCTGGCATCCGAAGATAAGAATGTTTATTTATACATTTTTCGCATCAAAGAGTTTTCAATTTTAAATCTTCCAAATTGAAGAATTTGTAATTTCATATTTTTAGAAATAAAGAACTTTCACTTAAATCTTCAATTTCGAAGATTTCTAATTGATAACTTTTATTTTTGATAATATAATAACATTATTAAGAAGGTATAATTTTTCTCTAAACGTACACATTCAAACTCAAAGAATTCTAAAGAACAAATCGTGATGATTAAAGAGCATTATATTTTTAATATTAAAAATTCAACTATTACAAAACATATTTCAAATTGCATACCTTTTAAATATGGATCTTTAAAAATCAATACTCAATGCAATTTCTCTCCAGAGAGGACGAGAGTTTCCTCATTTACGGGAAATTGTACGGATCTACCCTGTAGATATTTTTTTCTGTTAGTTACAGTGCACTCATTAAGCCGCCCATGCATCCTTCTCTCAAACCGGCACCACGAGTGGAAAGAGCGGGTCAAATTCGAACCAACCAATCTCAGGACAGCGCCAAACAAGCAGCCAATCAGCGACGTGCCGGGAAACTCACCAAAAGCAGATGAAACCACGAGCTAGACGACGAACACCCCACGTTCTCTTTCGTTCGGGAGCGACGAGCCGAGAGTCAGTCGCGCTTGCTTTCTTTATTTTTATTGTAATCGACGTTAGAGGTTTTCTGAACATGAGCAGCCTCTCGGGTCTTCAGAAATGATAAGTTTTCTTGATCTTTTCTTCTTCTTAATCCTTTCTTAAACCTTGTGAAATAAATTTCATCAAAATGTGATTATTATTCTGGCTTAATATTTTTTTTTATATTTGCGAGTAAGATGTAAATTAATGTCAAATTGAGTCTGAGGGAGACTGATTTTGTTTTCTGACTGATTCACCCCCTCTATCATCACTCGACAGAGGGCTCAATCTAGCCTAGGCGCGGAAACCCCACCCACGTCCCTTTGAGTAATTGTCGCATAATCTGGTTTCTTATCGTTAGTTTTTGCCATTGTACAATTTTTTGTAGGCAGCATAAAACATTCCATTTTACGAAAATTTCACAGTTATGTTAATTGTCATAGAAATATTTGAAAAACAATGATTTTTTGCACCAACCACATCGTAAATTTCTCCAGTCTTTCATTGATCTGGCATTGTTTCCTCTACAACTCTGTCACAATGAATACTCCAAAAGTCAAGTAATAGTATGGAGTGCGAGCCTACATGTACATACATTATATTTCCTAACAAAATTTTGAAGTGATCTGTGATAAAACAAGTTATAAAATAACTGATCTACGATATTACAATATAAAGTTTTCTTTTTGTTAATTTCCCAGATTTGGATGCTTCTACGTACACGTTTTCTGGTTTAAATGAAGGTTTGTTCTTCAGCAGGCCAAAATTACGCCTTGGTTCCTTAAAACAAGAAATATTAGTGACAATAGCTGCTAAGTAGCTGATATTAGTGGCTATTTTGTGCAATTGTGCGTTATTGCTAAAACGGACTGTACCAGAAATTGCACTTGTTTTTCTCCTGCAATTTTTAATGTTCTTCCTGAATGCATGTCTAGCTGAAATCCAGTCCGATCTGAATTATACAAATTTTCGATGCCAATACTTGGTATAACTAATTAAACATCACCGACAAACGCGTCTATTTTAGCCTTAAGTTCTGAATTAAGTTCTGAATTACAATCTAGTATTTTTTGTTTGTTATGAACTTATTTATTTTCCTAGACACCATTTTGTGTGCTTTCTTAAATTTTCTTAACTAATATTTAGAAACTTTGAGTTGAATATCATCAAAACCAATTAATTTTTTAGCTTGTTAGACCCATCGAATTATATTTTAATCTGAGATAAGAACGAAAAGTAAGAATATGCAAGAAGCTGTGTTTTGCATGAAAGGTACGACTGCTACATTTTTTACAGGGAGAACCATGTGAGTGTGAATTTTATTTTCGAAATGTTATATATACGTTGTGATACTTATTTAATCTCTCATAGAGAAATGGTAAGTATACAAACTTATATATTTTGAGATCTACAACTTTTGTATTTAAATGAAGAAAATACTCACGTATTTAAAAAAAAATCTAATAAAAACAAATTACTTTTTAGCGACCTTACAAGTTTCAGAAAACTTGTATACGGTTTAAAATGGAATTATATAAAATCAATCCAAAAGCACTTAAGAAAGTTATTTGGGACTATACGATACAACTGGTGCAGACTTACTATTTATGCTTCAAGATATAGTAACTACCGTATCCACAACACTTAATGTAATAAAAATAACACAGGCAACAAAGCGAAACACACGATTAATTTAATTTACTTGTAAAGCTAACTGCTGATTGTGAGTCGCACATATTGTCCAAATTAAAAGTGAAAAGCCTTCATCTGTAAAATTGTCATTGAATTCATAACATTTATTACGCTAATGAACACGTCGAAAATTTACTTTCAATAATAACTTGTTTTCTAATTTAAAAAAAGATCAAATTATGATTTTTGATCTATTATTACCAATAACAGTAACAACAAGAAAAATAATAATAGAAAATATTATTTATAATAATAATACTGATAATAATCATAAGAATGCTCAGTTGGTTAGACGCTCGGACTTTACTTTAGAGGTCCGATGTTTGATCCCGTAGCCGGTACCTCTGGAAATTTTTCAATGTACCTTTACCGAGGTTCTGGTGGTTCGGAACCCACCTTAAGCTGTAGGTCCCCCCATCGTGTACTTGACTGCCACCCAGTCCGTCAATGATGGGGTAAAAACTAGGTTTTGTCCAGTATGTCGGAGCACACTGCTCTCATCAGATCACTTTATTGCATTATAAAAATGCGTCCGAGACTGATGATATATACCGGGAGAGCCCCGTGTTAAGTAATCAAAATAAAATCCAATCCTAACCAAACATACCTTCAAATTTTAGGCAGTAACCTTCTTGAGCCTGTGGCAACATTAATAATCATAATAGAAAATAATAATAATAACAAAAGCAATAATAACTTCAATATTGATAATAACAATCATAATGAAAAATATATAAAATTAGAATGATATTGATTATTAAATTAAAATGTTTTGAAAATTTGTATAGTATTTGAGAAAATGTAAAATGCCAACATTTATTGAATGGCGTGACAACAACTTAAAGATTACAACACCATATATGTTCGCCATATTGGATGTGCCATTTTTAATTTTCAAAATATGATAGCAAAACTTACAATGAGTTACCTTGATATTCCCTATATAAATGTTTTCTATGAATTGTAATAGATTAAAGTACATATTAATTGTTATGTCATGCTGTACAAATTGTCTTGAATTTTGACTGCGCTAACTATACATTTATTGCCAGACTTAGGGGTTTAAACCCAATGCACTAAGGAAGGGGACATGCGCACTGTGATTTTCTCTCTCCTTTCCCCCCGGAAGAAATGTGCGAGTGAGTGCCAATTTGAATGATAGCTAAATACTGACAATATAATATAGACAAATTGGGACCTGGAAAGTGTGGGTGAGTAATATAGATTTAATTGTAATCATTGAATGATATAAAATGTGCAGATATGCCAAATTCGCAGGTAAGACTGATAAACACTGATAATCACTGATAAACATGTTTTCAAAGCAATCTTTATATCTTGTACAGGCAGAAAAATATGAAAAATTATATCTTTCATTAAAAATTAATAAGGAAGTTCAATTTTTACTTACCTTTCAATTTTTTGTTAAATTTCAATAAGTGGATTGACTACATTGATGAGTTATTCCCGTCAGGATGTCAATGAACTTTTAAATATATGGATTATCGAAAATTGCTATTTTCTCTAATGAATCAATTTCCAGGCCAGTGTTCATAAACATGTTTTAAAGCATTTGCAGCCAATAAATTTGAGAAAAAGAAAAAGTAAGTCATTTTTATAATAATGTGATCGAAAATAGTTTATTTCTTATGTATAATTGAATTTCAAAATATTATGATTAGATATAGTATTTTCTGTTAAAAACTACAGTAGAGCATTTTGTGTTGGTTAACTAGTTCATGGTTGTACGGGTATTTTTCTCAGGTTGAAAACTTCCATCGGTAGTAAATTTTGTAAAAGTACGATAAAATGAAGCAAGTGACACAATTCTACTTAAAACATGCTGAGCGTAGAAGTTGAAGGCATTATCAAGATTTCTTCCAGCTTCTCCATACACCAGAACCATTTAAATTTTTTCTCGTACGGTTAGATACTCCATCGTAAAGTAGTATTTGGAATAATCTTTGATCTAACTAAAATGAGTGTTCTCTTGAATGTATCTTGAACGTATTACTTAATAATTACTTCTCAAGAACGGACATACGTTTTGGCATGTTTTTCAAAATAATAATTACCAAAGAGATCCGAAGTCCTTATTTTGAACCCACTTCAAAAAGAAGGAGGTTCTACCTATGTTCGTCGTGATGTATTTTTTTATGTACGAGTTTTTGTTGCGCTCGTTCAATGATTCTGTAGCGATTTAAAAAATTTTTTTTTTCATGGTCAGTCATGTCACAATGAAAATGGTGTTTTTTTATTCTTTATGTATTGCAGAATCGTAAGCGTGCATGCTCATTAACAGTAAAATGAAGAAAAATTGAACTTCTTCTATTTATCACGAAAGGAGAAAAATGTTTTAGGCAAGTCATACGCATTTTTATCCAAAGAATCTGAATAGACAATAAAAAATAGCGGTTCCCATTTAAGATTTCGAACTTGCCCCTGTGAACGATGACAGCCTATAAAAATAACAAAACACAAAACATTCATTTTTTGAGTTCTTTTGAGTCCATCTTTAGCCAACACGTGTAAGTAATACATCTTCTCCTCGGAACTTGCCATTCAAATTGCTGGCTTCGAAAAAGTTTTTCGAAAAATCGGTAGGCAATTTTATGCATCCAGTATTTTTATTTGCAGCTACTTTTCCATTGCCGATATCTAACAGTTGTATTAAGAATGTTTGGACGGATGGATATTGAATCATTTGAACGAGCATGTTTTCTTTCAGCTGTACTTTTTCAACATTACGCCACAGTGGCAATAATTTCAAGCAAGCGTTGATCTCATCAGCGTACGTTGAACGTAGAATGACGGGAAGTGTGTGCCTGAAATCACCTGATAGGAGTAACAGAGTGCAGCCAAATAATTTGTAGTTCTTTATGTCTTTCAATTTCCTGTTCAACACCTCAAGCAAATGTCTTTGAGCCATAGCGCATTCATCCCAGATGATAATTTTACACTGTTTCATCAATGTAACCATGGATGGTTGTTTTTTTATGTTGCACACTGCGTATGGATTATTTTGAATATTTAGTGACAGCTTAAATGCTGAATAAGCTGTTCTGCCTCCGTCCAATAAAGTAGCTGCAATTGCAGATGATGCAACGGCCAATGCGGTGCCATTATTTGATCTATTTTGGCGAGGAGTAGCAAAATGAGGAATGTTGTTCCAGTTCCATCGGATGCATAAAAAAAAAGAATCCACCTTGTCCTGCCGAAACTGCGAGCATAATGCGATCGTAAATGGTTCTTTATTCCTCAGTCAGTAGTGGGACATTGCGAGTATCAGTCGCTGCCATTTCCACAGTATTGTGCTGCAGGTCACTATTCATTTCAGTGTTCATTAAATCAGATGCACTTCGATTTAGCGAATGCATACCGAAATGACTGAGTGGTAAATTGACAATGACAATGCAAATATCTTCGATAGCAATCACTGCTTCATTGTACATAGCGTCGCTGAATGTAATCGTTAAATCGTTGCACCGTGTACGATGTTGATGTAATATATCATCAGTCATTAAATCTTTGTGATTATCCCACAACGTCTCTGCTCCGGCTGGGAAACACGTGGTCAACACTATAGCGAATAGTAGACGAATTTGTATTGCTGTGCAGTTCAATGGTGCTTCAGTAAGCATATAGTCCCACTGGATGTCGTCTTCCAGCAAGCCTAGTGCCAGGCATGCATCTTTATACGTTGGCTACTGTTGTCCATTCACTTTACGTATATCTTGAAATGACAAGTGTCCGGTGACATTAACCCACAACAGTCGCAAATAAAAACACTCAGTTTGCCTATGGCTGTAAATACTCACCTCAAGGTGTTTGAATTAAATAAACTAGGGCATGCATCAATCCGTGTGCCTTGCTTTCGGGGCATCCAATATTTTGTTTGAGCCCATGTGAAATAATGTAGTACTTCTGAATAGAGTAATGTTCGTGCAAAGGCACCAAAAGCATCCGCACGAATGCACAATTCAAAAAATTCGGTGAGTGTAGTTTTGGTGGATTTATAGCACGATCAATCGCTGTCTCATTCGTGAATAATTCGCGCTGACTGTTTTCAAGATGGATGGCTAAATGAATAACTGCTGGATCCCGTTTATGAAATTGGAAACCAAAGATACGCCAAACAGCTATATTTGTTGATTTCGCTCAGCTCGTGCCACTTGTAATTGTGTTTCATTCAATTTCGGCATGTTCACACGTGCATCTTCACTATCCTGTTGCATTTTTTCGTCTCTTCTTTGGCCTCTTCTGTTTCGGATCTCTGTAGATCTAGTTGTTCGACGGCCCAAATCAGACCCTTCACGTCTTTCTGGCATTGTTCACTGTACAAAACACACATATACTAGACAGTCTGATAAATCCCTGAAAAATGAAACACAGAGACGTTTTTTTGGCCAAAGTCGGTTTTTATTTTTCAACATACTCTCCTTTTAGGTCGATACAGCGAGTTCAACGATTTTCTAACTTTTTGATACCGTCCGAAAAGTACTCGATCGGAAGGTCTCCAAAATACGCCTCAGTTTCAGCTATGAGCTTCTCTTTTGAGTAAAAACACTTACCGGTGAGCCATCTCTTCTGGTTAGGGAAGAAGTAATTGTCGCTGGGGGCCAGGTCTGGTGAATACGGTGGCTGAGGAACCAATTCGAAGCCGATTTTATGCAATTTTGCTTGTGCAACTAAGCATGAATGAACAGGCGCATTGTCGTGAAGATAAAGCGGTTTTTTCTTCTTCAAATGCGGTCGTTTTTCGACGATTTTGCTCTTTAATCGGTCCAATAATGATGAATAGTATGATCCGGTTATGGTTATACCTTTTTTAAGATAGTCCACGAATATTATGCCATGTGCATCCCAAAATACGGAGGCCCTAACCTTTCTGGCCCCTTGTTGCGTTTTTGGACGCTTCGGAGTACTTTGGCCCGGTGGAATCCACTGTTTTGCCTGTTGCGTTGACTCAGGAGTGTAGTAGTGGATCCAGGCTTCATCCATGGTGATGAATCGGCGCAAAAACTCGGTCGGCTTACGCGAAAATAATGCCAAATTCTGCTGGGAAGTTGTCCCACGAATTCGGTTTTGGTCCATTGTGAACAAACGCGGCACCCATCGCGCGCAGAGCTTCTTCATGCCCAAAGCTGAATGCACGATATTGCCCACACGTTCCAATGATATGCCTACAGCATTAGCTACTTCTCTCAATTTCATTTTGGGATCATTCAACATCATATCATGGATTTTTTCGAAATTTTCTGGTGTAGTGACCTCTTTTGGGCGCCCAGATCGTTCAGCATCAACTGTGCTCGTACGGCTTCAACGAAACTCGGTAAACTACTTATGAATCGTTCCAATCGACGGTGCAGAGTCTGGGTAATACTTATCCAGCTTGGCCTTGGTCTCGGATATCGTTTTCTTGCGAAGATAGTAGTGTTTGATCAAAACTCGACACTCAGATTTTTCCATATTAAAAAAAACTCGAAGGTTAGTCGCTTCTCAGTGCTGTAAATTGTAAATGCGTAAACATAAATGGCTGAGGTTTTGACAGGCGTCATTTGAAGGATCAAGCTCGACGAAAATGGTTCACATTAGTGAATACTAATGCCATCTCTTAGAATTTTCAGATACTTATCAGACTGCCTAGTAGATCAAATGGAAGTACTTAATGCTAGAAATAATTTACTATGAGATACATTTACCATGAAAATATACTTCACATGAGAGTTGCACTAAGCAAGTGAACTGATAAGTATAAGCGTCACTGCTAGGGTAGACGCACAATCCATTATGATGGCCGAAAACGGTTTAGGACCTACATTTTAGTGAGTGACAGAAAGCTTATTGTGTGACAAAGACAGAAGAGCGGATTCGTTCTCATCCCTACTCTGTGCTGTTTACGGGGTGAGAAGTGATGCCAATAGACGCCTGGCGGAAATAACTGATCAAGTGGTAACTGATCAATTATGGACTGCCGAGAGTAGAAATTATTAAAGTACTAATATCGCTATTAAAAATAGGGATTGGTGGTAGAAGGTTGAAGATTTAGGGTTTTATGTAGTTTTTAATGCTGGATCATAAAAAGATAAAAAAAGAAAAATTTGTCTAAAAATAACAAAAAAAATTTTGGAGTGGACCACCCTTATCATTTAGGGGTATAAATAATTTACGTCCAAGTCTCAGATCTACTGAATATACACACACAATTTCATAAGAATCGGTCATGCCGTATCGGAGGAGTTTTGTGACAAACACTGTGACACGAGGAATTTTATATATTAGATAGTAATATCCACATATTATTTTTTTGATAACACTCAAAAACTTATTAGGTAACACGAAAAACTGAAATCGAAGAAAAGAATAACAATTCTTGTTCTAATTATTTTCCTATAATGAATTTCCTGTAGCAGTTTTGCGATTATAAGGAAACGGTTGTCGAGTATTAAAACAATTAAAATTACTTGTTCCTTTTCAATGGTAAAATTCAGAATATTTTAGTGCTCTATGTCGCTTATTATTTAGTATTTTCTTATCTTAACGAGATCAATCTGAAAAAATACCTTCTTATAAAAACTAAAAACTCTCTTTAAAAAAATTACATATTAAAATCCAATCAATTCTCCAATACTTCTAGATAACTGTAATTTTTCTATATGAGAAATAAAGTACAAATTTTATTTTCCATGATACTCCAGGATCCCCCGCAAATGTATCATTATAATAAAATAATGTGCATAATTGAAATTCATGATTAGTAATGCCACTTTTACAGTGAATGGCTTTAATCATAGTATTAGTCGTCATTATTAATTTTTATTGCAATATAATTTACAAGAATTGCCTGAATGATGCTAACCATGACGTATTTCAAAAATTAAAAAAAAAATTTTTTCTTCATGATTATAATCCATGATCATTTATATTTTCAAATCCTCCTAAATGTTATTTGGTTTAAAACATGTTCTTCATAGTAATAAGTGTATTGATAATATTATTTTACGTTATGAAACTCTGTTCATTTTGGGACTATAAATGGGATTCAGGTTGAAATTTCGTGAAATCTGATAACATAGTTTTATTGTATATGTATGTACATTAGATTTCTAAAATGATTCAATCATCTTCAATATACTGTTGCTAAGGTGATTTCGACACTCAGAAATATATTGACCTTAAATTAAAGAAAACATTTCTTTATGATAACTTATTTTATCTGGCCGAGTATATCTTCACATAGAAAAAAATAATTTTAAATATTAGAAAAATGCTATTTAGAGAAAACTGTCACCCAACAAAAAATTTCTTTGCGTCGAAAAACCTGTTATTCGACTTAAAACCAATAAATGTTTTTATCTGAATCAAACAAATTTTCATTGAATCTTGTGAAATCAATTAAAATCTGAATGAATCTTTTCGAATGTTTTTTAATAAAAAAAATATATATTTTTTGAAATTCTTTTGCCGTATTGGAATTGTGAGGAATTATTTCAGGTATTAGGAATTCCTAAGAATTGTCTTAAAAACTGGTATCTACAAATCTCTGAATTACCAAAGACTTAAACCATCAACATGAAATATTACATAGAAGGTGATATCAGTTTGAAAGAAGTGCGTCGTAACTACATTTTTTTTCGTTTAAACTGACTCTTATCGAATGTAAATATTTTAGAGGGACAAAGTTTATGCACAAAGCAGCGTAGAAGTTTATTGAAACATACAGCCTTGACTTCAATATGAGGGGTGAGCAAAATGCATTGAATCTTCTCCCACTTGACAACTTACTCCTCAAGAGCCGGATTGAGACAGCATGGGAGAAAAACTTCCGCTAATAGCACTTTGACAAGAGGAGAAACAGCAACTGCCACAACGGCACGAAGAGTTTCACCTTGGCATGTTAATGCGGTTTCATTTTCACTTTAGCATACGGTCGCCACATTTTGAGCCAAGACATTCTCGATAATAGTAGCAGAGCGTTTCATGCACACCCCGAGCATCTATAATACATTCTATCTATTTGTCTCTAATTCATGTAAGAAACGACCTACATCCAAAGGCACAATGCGGCACTCAGAGTGCTTCATTAACTTCTCTGTCAATCTTAGGTTATTAGCATTCATACAGCTCCGCAAACTCCCAAATTCAACCATTGTTTTTCGTACGTTATTCTTCAAAAAACCCACGTTGATTACAACTGACTTGTAACCACTATTAATGATATCACCGATGGTTATAAATACATAACAACGATTTGCATGTAACATTTACTCAAAATAATAAATTGTTTCTTCAAAATGTAATATTTTTTAACTAATTTATTTCTGTATGCCGAGGCGTCGATCATTCCAATATTCCCATACAATCACGAAATGTGCGTATTCTTTCAACACGTATTCTTTCAATATTCTTGGTATTCTAGATATTCTTTCTAATCTCAGGTATTTTTGATATTTCAAAATAATCCGAAATATCCCGAAATATTCAAAAATATTCTGACATATTCCTAATTTTCCCTTCGCGCTCTACACGTTTTTAAAGATTCCAAATTAATTTCAATTATTTAAAAAAAATGTCAAGAAATTCTAAAAAAGTGTATGTGTTATTGTGTAATTACAAAATAAGTTCAAGTATTTAAAAGGATTTTAATGAATTTAAAAATAATCTAACGGGATTTAACAATTTTTTTTTAATTGCAAAGATTAGAGTTTATAAATGAATTTCAAGTAATTTGAAAGAATTTTAAAACATTTTAGAAGGATTTCAAAAAATACAAGAATTTTCAAGAGATTTTAAAAACTTTAAAATACTTTTTATGAGTTCAAGAGACATTTAGTAATTTTAAGGGATTTTCTGGCATTTTAATCGATTTAATATAGTTTAAAATTTTTAATAATTTAAAAAAAAATTAAAAAGAATTTAAGGATCTTCATGTGATCACCTATAATTAATGACATAGCCGCCCTACAATTATTAAGGGTCCCACAAGAAACACCAGAATTAAATTTTTGTGTTAACCAAGACAATAAATTACTTTCAACTGCCTTGTAAGGACTAAGCCCCAGTAATAAACCATAAAAAAACCAATCCTTAATTGTCTTACTATATAGCTTCAACGTAGCAGCTGATAATGACGCGATTATGAACTCTGTTGATTGCTCCGGAACACCTCGTTTTCTGATGGCCTCCCTGACAGCCTCCCGACAATCAAAGACATTTTTCTAACTAACAGATGTGGTCGAGATCTGTTGGGTGATGAAAGCAAATTAGGAGAAGCATCAAAAGTAATAGGAGCTTCTAAGAACAAAGATGTGAACAATGGATACCAGGGCTGCGTGTGTCATTCTGGTACCACGATCACTCCTAACGCCTGATCCGTTATGATTTTTTTTAAGCACTCGTAGAATCATTTAAATTGTGGAAATGCATAAAAATTCAACTCTCCCCAATCTAAAGTGAATGCATCAATTCTAAACGGCTCCGGGTCGCGATGCCACGAACCAAATTTTTTACATTTTGTATTACTTCTGGTCGCAAACAAGTCAATTTCGAATCCGACAATTCCCATTCCCTATCTATATTCCGAATACGTGACCCTCTATCGGCTTCTGTGTTGTCTCTTGGCGCAATATAAGATGCGATGATCCAAATTCTCCTAGTTTCACACCATCGCCAAATTCTCTGCGCCATCTGATATAGTCGAGGAAACTGAATTCCGCCCATCCGATTGATATATGCGATAGCCGTTGTATTGTCGATCCTCAAAAGGATCTCACTTCTTTTTAAGTCCTTACTCAATAACTTTAACGCTAAAAACGCGACTGCAAGCTCTTACTAGTTAATGTAAATTCTTTTCAGTTTCCTCACAAAAACCGTGGACCAACTCTCCGTTACAAAAAGCATCCCATCCTGATGATGAAGCATCTAAAAAAATCTCCGTTTTAAAACTAAAAGCTCTTATTTGCTTAACAGTCTGTTCAATCTTATTCTTCCACCAAGCGAAATCGATCTGAAGCCTAATTTTACAATTTCTTTAACATTACATTTCTAAATCGACAATAACAAATTCTTTCGTTTTTTATCTGGGAGCTCCAAGGTTAGATCTTCCGAGTTTAGGATAACACCCAAAAACTCACACTTCTTATTAAAAATCAAAATGCTCTTTTCGTGATGAACAATGAAATCTATGGATTGTAATAAAAACTCACAGTCCCCAATAAATTCATCCGGCATGTTTCGAAATCAGGCGCTAAACATATCCTGTCTTACAAGTACACTATGGACATCCAGCCTCGCTCCCTTAACCAATAAGCTTTATGTTTCATAACCTTCGTGAACACAAACAGAGCAGTACAAATTAAATTAAAGATAATCAAATTAAAATCTAAGATACTTTCTACAATCCGCATGGATACTCACTGAGAAGTAAGCGTTTTGTAAATTCAATTTAGCCATAAACATTCCCTTGGATAAAAACTTGATCGCCGTGCGAATGTCTTCTAATTTGAAATTCTCTGTATATGAATTGATTCTTACATGGCAAACATGCCCTAATGGCACCTATCTCTAGTAAGTAAGCTACGGCCTCCTCATATTCTTTCACTTCCTTTAAACCAATTGGAAACTCCCGAAGTAAAATTGGCTGATGCGGCCTGGTAGCAAAACTTAGTTTATAACCATTAATAACGTCGAGAACAAATCTATCTGATGTGATACTAGACCAAGCGCCAAAGAAAGCTTTTAATCTCCCCTCTACCATTCTCACCTTCAAAGTTTCTGAGGGGGAGGATTCTGCATTTTTGGCCGAAACTAATAATGTCTCTGTAACCTCTGAGGACTCTGTGATCGGCCCACTTGGCTTCTCAAGGAGTGATTCAGATTCCGTTAAGGAAAATTTGGTTTGCCCATCTGTGCTTGTGTCTGGCCCCTTGCAGGCGGGCCCCACCAGCTTCCCTAGTTGCAAGCACGCGGCTGCATCTTCTTAATCGTTGGAGTAGGCTTCAGCGTCAATCCTACCTTCTCCATAGACTTATCTGTTTTAAGTTTGTCCGAGAGACTAGAACCGAACAAAATCTCATTAGTCTGTGCCTTCTCCAAAATTGCTTTAGTATTTTTATCCAAGCTCGGATAAATAAAAACTTCATGAGCTTTAGTTGTCTGATGATACACCTCGACCATAAGCTAACCTGCGTCCAATTGATATTTTATTAATCTCTCCAGATTGCCTTTGTCTAACTCAGTCTTCAGCAGTAGCAATTCAAGGGTTGACCCAATCGTTGAGATAGCTGCGCCAGCGATCTTCTGATCAGACAGAAAATACTTGTCCCGCCTTTTAACTGAGTCATTTATCGAAGCTTCGATCTCCGGATTAAGCCCTGGTGCCTCTAAATGTACATTACCCTTTCGAGGATAGATTGCCAGCAACTCTGTCTTTTCCTTCTTCTTAAGACCCTGCTGTACCTAATGTGTTACCCGACTCATAATGCAAATCCTCCGAGGAACCTCTCATACCTGAAATAATGTAAGGAGGTTATGTGCATCCGCATTGACAACGGTACGAACCCACATAACGAGCCCCTCGCACAGTAACCTAAATCACGCTTAATTTCACTGCCGAAAAAGTGCGCGGTCTGTCCCACCTCTTGTGAGGGTCCAACTACATGCTGCACGGTCTATTTCGCACCACGTGTGAGCCTATCGCCAAATTGCGCAGCTTTTCTCAGCTTTAAATGCGAGACTGTCGCCAAAAATATGTCTAAACATACCTGAAAATTCATGAACATTTCATTCCACAACCTGCAGCCATTTCAAATGATCTTGTGGTTCTAAGTAGAGTTAAATATAGGGAAACGCGGCTAAAGACATGCCTGCATGAAAGCGAAATTACTTTCTTCGAACAACTCAGATTTTAAAAAAAGTCCTTTTAAAAGTATTCAAATTTTTAACTGAATAATTTTATTGTTTGTTTTACTAAATAAATTTACCACATCCAGTAAGCTTTGAAATTCTTTATTTAAATTGTGAATTTGCGAATGAAAAGATTAAGAAATTAAGTTTTAAATGTAGACAGTTTTAATATATTCTATTTAAAATTTCTGATTTTCTTAATCTACAAACTTTTAGGCTTCTCAAATTTTTACGTTTTTCAAGTAATACATTTAAAAATTTTTTATTTCGTTAAACAGACTGTACCACAATGAAATTTAGTTTTAGAAACTTGCAGCATTTAACACCGAAATTTCGGATCAAAAATTTGAACATTCACTGTCTATAAAGTTAAATTTTAATTTAGGAATCTTCAAACTTAATTGTTAACCTTTTTTAAGCACCGCAATAAAAATTAAAAAATGTTTTCAAGGTTATGAGAAGAACAATAGTTCAGTTGACAGGAAATTTCAATTTATTAATAATATAATTTCTTTTTTCCATCCTCTTTAAAATTACATACAATTTTTTGGTATGTACCAATATACATGCCGTAGTTTCTTTCTGCCAGTGATAATTACACCAGAAGAAAGGTCCTTATAGTCTAAAATACAATACTTATAACAAA
The DNA here is from genome assembly GCF_010883055.1 of Belonocnema kinseyi. Taxonomy (NCBI): domain Eukaryota; kingdom Metazoa; phylum Arthropoda; class Insecta; order Hymenoptera; family Cynipidae; genus Belonocnema; species Belonocnema kinseyi. The sequence goes on along the minus strand of NC_046658.1, from coordinate 137,633,977 downwards.
TGTCGTCAAACGCTATTTATACGTACAAAGGCTATTTATAAAATACTATTATAAAATATACTAATATAAAATACTATTTATAACTTATGTACAATAAATTGTACAAAAGAAAAAAATCTTGACCATCCTCGCAAAAAATTGTGACAATACTATTGCGTTTAATTTTATATCCTAAGAGTTAGGTCTAGCAGGTGACAGAGATATTGTCTTTTACAAATGAAAGAATCAAGTTCAGAAAGCGTTTGATGTCTGTGAAATCGTAGATATTTAATTTTGTTGTGGGACCAGTAGTGAAAGAAGCTTAGTTACAGTGTGCTCTTAAAAATCGACAGTTTAACATCAATTGATGATCAATCGCAATCGTACGACAGAAATTTTTCCTACAAATGGACACATAAGAAGTCACTTTTTCTTCCTTGTGTTTTCTTTCAAAAAGGTTATTAATTTTCTTCCTTTTCCTTTCCTATACAAGTTTGGTAAAAGGTCAATCAATACATAAAATATACAGAATCTTGATCATCTGCGGAGAAGAATAATACGATATACAACCAGTTCGAGTAAAATTATTCAATACATTCTTATTATGTTATATAATTACGAAGTTGTAATTTCGGTATTATATCTAAATAGATCTTTTCTTTTTTTCGTAGGTTAGATATTTTTCAAAGTTTCAGCAATTGTTCTTTTACAATGTACCATTGATCGGAAAGGGAATTTTCTCTTCCCTGATGCAGCAATCAAAAATCTAATTTAATCTGCACAGTAAAATAAAAATTAAAACAAATATACTATTGCTTGTAAATATTATTCGAAGCGCAACGTCTATTCGTCCAGCTTTTCCAGGAACTTGATATTTTAAATTGCAATTTTAAAGTAAGAAAAGTAGACTGAAATGTAGTCGCTATAAATTGCAAGAGAGTTGCATCGTTGAGACTGCGACTCGGATACGGTTTAGTATTCTGAATATCTTAATTGAATAAAAATTCTCATTTTGGAGACACTACTTTTCAGGTATATGTTGTAATTCCAAAAACAGAAATTCAGCATATCAATTGAAGGTCTAATTGATCTCGTAGAGGCTTTAATTTGTGTAAGTATTATTTTACACTGTTTTTCTACCTGTAAAATACTCCTACGATGTTTAAAAGTTTAAATCAAATAGTCTTTTGCCTCGATTGCCCTTTAATATAATCAAAGTGAGACTTTAGCTTCCCAGATGCGTGAATTTTTGTTTTATTTTCTTCCTTCTTAATTCAGCAGATAATAAGAAAAATATTTTCCTACTAATTCGCTATTCCATCATTAAGTGACTAACCTCCAGTCTTCTAACGGTTCTCCTGTGTATGGATTCAGGAACTCAGCTTTCTTTTTTTCTATAAATTTGTAAACTGAAATTTTTCGTCCATTTTCAGTCCATTAGATGTTGCAAAACCTGCAACAATATTTAGCATGATTTACAATTTGCAGTTAATTACACAGTCACACAAAAAAAGTGTGCGGATCTGGTAACAAGACACACGTATTTCTATAGTTTTTGGGGCGCTGAATTCAAATTCGGTATCAAATATCACCCATCACGTCATGGTTGAGCCATAACCTCAAAAAATAACGAAAAATCATGCACTGAGGCTAATAAATTTCAAAATAATGCCAGTGATGCAAATTTTAACTTCTAAAACATGTCGACAACTGTGAAGGATCAACCCTTGCCGGATATCAACTTATTTAATATAAATATACCCAACAAAACCTGACTTGACCTAACCTGAATTAACAGAAATTTATAGAACTACACGTAAAGCTCTGGAAGCATATTTTCCCAGTAGCAAATGTGTGCTACATCCAATGGGTCAACTCGAGCCTAACCTAGAAATAAATCTAACCTAGCATAACCTAACCTAACCTCACGAAACACAATTAAACTGATTGTGTTGTTCCGTTGTGTTCGCGGTACCTTTTCATATTTTGACATTAATAGCAGTAAATGTCTGGAGTTTCGTAACTGCTTGTTGCTAGCATTATTCGCCTGTGTCTGCAACCAGAGCACCTCCACGTGGTGACGGTGGGCAACGGATCCACATTGGCTGAGTCCCTGGGTAAACGGCGTTCATGCCGTCATAGCAGACACAGGTAAAAGTGTTATACGATGCAGGAAAAAACCCCAGTATCGGCGTCTGGTCAGGGTGGAAAAGCGGGCTCTCCAACGTCGTCATCATGCAACCGCAGCTCTTTATCAATGGATCAGTTGGTTGGTGTAGAGTCTCATGCTACAAGGAAAAAAACCGCGAGCATTTCTCAATCGCATGCCTGCAAGAATAGCTCAGATTCATTCTGTTACATTTGCAGTAAATATGAAGTGAGCAGTTTGCGAAAATCAATCGACGAGGAAGTGAAAAGTCTTTACGAAAAGTGTTTTAACCGTAAATTGCTGCACCAAGTAACAAAATGGGTTCCTCACGTCATTTGCAATTCCTGCAGACTTATGTTGTATCGTCTAAAAACTTCAAACAACGAAAAGTACCGCAAGTACTCTACACCAACCACATGAAAAAAACCTGTTATTGCGAAAGACTGCTACTTTTGCATGAATTCCGTCAAAGGGTTCAGCGCCAAAAATAAAAATAACATTTCGTACATTAATGTGTGCACAGTCACAAAAGCAATTGAAATCAATAAAAATGCACACCAGACTGATTTAAGCGCTTTAGAAGATGATAGAAGGGAAGTTGAATGTCAACGTTATGGAGACAGTAGTGAAACCAGTGATCGAACAGAAAATAGTTCTGATGATTCCCATGAAAATGACGAAAAAGATGACGAATATGGTGTGCATAAAATGAAATTAAAGGTTCCAATATTAGTGTCGCAACTAGAACTGAATGATTTTATTAGAGATTTTGGATTACCGAAAGACGGCGCTAAATTTGCCGCTTCATTTCTAAAAAGAAGAAATCTTCTAGAGCCAAAGACAAAAGTTTCATTCCATCTTGACAGGGTCAAAGAATTCAGGAAGTTTTTCGTTAAAGACGAAGAGACATCTTCAGTGTACTGCACTGACGTTAACGGACTAATGAAACACTTTGAGAAAAATGTGTATAGAGACGAAGAATGACGACTTTTCATTGATTCGTCAAAACGCAGCATTAAGGCTGTTTTACTGCATAACACGAATGCTTGCGATCCTATCCCTACAACTCACTGAACGATCATCAAAGAAGAATATAACAATGTTAAAATGCTTCTTGAAAAAGTTAATGACACGAATCACAAATGGCAAATATGTGGTGATCTCAAAATCATAACAATGATATTAGGCCAACAATCGGGTTTCACGAGAAAGGCATGCTTTATATGCCTGTAGAATAGCAGAGATCGAGCCAATCATTACAGCAAAAAAAAAATTGGCCTTTCAGAGATTCATTCAAACCTGGTTTGCATAATATCATCAACCAAAGCCTCGTTGATCCAGAAAAAATTTTACTACCACCCCTCCACATAAAGCTTGGTTTCATGAAGCAATTTGTCAAGGCGTTAGACAAAGATGGACAATGCTCTAAGTATACCAGGTGTATACATATGAAACCGGTATTGCCATCTAGCGGACAGTAGGCACACTTGTAGGCACTGTCGGAACTTACCATATGTGCTAATTGGCGTATTGTCATCTGTTAACAATATCCAATACCAAACATTTCAAGTTTCATATGACATCGTGATTTTTTTCGCTCTTGAAAATGTCGAAAT
>NC_046658.1:137628424-137630133 GCF_010883055.1 Belonocnema kinseyi | reverse complement strand
TATGAAACTAGGCATGAAAAAGTGATTTTTCTCGATGACAATGCACCATCACACCGGACAAAACTGACTCGGGAATCGGTTGAGTCGTACAGCTGGCAACCGTTACCCCACCCCGCTTACTCACCAGACTTGGCTCCATCCGACTACCACTTATTTGCATCTATGGGGCACGCACTCAGCGAACAGCGCTTCACTTCTAACGAAAATGTTGGAAAATGGCTCGATGACTGGTTTGCTTCAAAAAACAAAGACTTTTTTTGGAAAGGTATTCATAAATTGCCTGAGAGGTGGACAAAATGTGTAGCCAGCGAGGGCGCATACTTTGAATAAAATATTTGTTATCATTCTCTTGAAATAAATGTGTTTTTTTCTTGAAAAATACCGGTTTCATATATATACACCTGGTATATCCCTTAAATTCTCTAATGTTTCAGACGCTAAATTGAAAGAAGGAGTCTTTGATGGACCACAGATTCGAATATTGACAAGAGATAATAATTTCGTGAGCCACATGATGAAAATTGAAATGGACGCTTTAGAAAGTTTTCAAGCAGTAAACGCAAATTTCCTCGGTAACAAAAAAAGTCCAGACTACGAGAATATTGTTGCGAAAATGATAAGAAACTACAAAAAGTTAGGCTGCTTGATGAATTTAAAACTTCACTTTCTAGATTCCCATCTGGATAAGTTTCCAGAAAATGTTGGTGATTTCACCGAAGAACAAGGGGAACGTTTTCATCAAGACATAAAAGTGATTGAACAATAATATCAGGGTAAATGGGATGAGGTCATGATGGCTGATTTTTGCTGGATGTTGAAAAGGGAAACGAATGTAGGTCTTAAACGTAAACGTAACCCTTTGTATCGTTCCTTCGAAGAAAAAAGGACACGTTATAGCAGGCAGAAAATAGACTGAAGTAAGTTTATAAATAAATTTAATTACGTTAAAAAACAAGATAAAGTGTAAACATGAAAGATAGTATAAATATATCCCTTAAGTTTAAGAAAAGCAGAGAGAAAAAAAATTTGAATAAAACTCTTATTCATTTGCATGTTTAAGTTACAGTTCTACATTTTAATTGATACAAAGATTGTCAGGTTAAATAAAATTGGGTCAATTCTACTTGTAGTTCTAAGTTTCTTCAAATGAGTAATGTGCGTCTAAATTTTTAACCACCTGTAGTACAATTAAATGAATTTTATTGTGTTATAACGGGAACACTTAAGTTAAGTTGTGTTGCGTTAAGCAAAATTTCTTTGGATTCATTTGTAGGTTAATATCGAGTGAACCTATTAAATATAGCACACATTTGAAACTAAGAACCGTACGCTTACATAACTACACGTGTGGTTGAATTTCATTCGTCTAGGTTAGGTTAGGTCAGGTTTTGTTAGGTTAGGATAGGTTAAACCTCTATGCAGGTTAATCCGAAGCTGAATAAAACGGTACCGCAAACACAACGGGGCAACACAATGAGTTTATTTGTGTTACGTGAAGTTAAGTTAAGTTAGGTTAGGATAGGCTTGACCTCTTTGAAGGTTAAGTCCAAGCTGACTCAAACGGTACTGCAAACACAACGGGACCCATTCGATCTAGCACACATTTGCTACTGGGAAAATATGCTTCCAGAGCTATACGTGTAGTTCAATAAATTTCTGTTAATTCAGGTTAGGTGAGGTCAGGTTCTGTTGGGTAAAGTTATGTTAAA
>NC_046658.1:137611465-137628324 GCF_010883055.1 Belonocnema kinseyi | reverse complement strand
GGTGATTTTTGATACCGAATTTGAATTCAGCGCCCCAAAATCCATAGGAATATGTGTGTCTTGTTACCAGATCCGCACACTTTTTTTGTGTGGCTGTGTTATATTTAACCTTTTTTGTACAGAAAACGACCTCAAATACTTATGCAAAACCATATGTGGCAATGTATATGTACCATTGCGGTAATCAGGCCTAATCTTAAACTTTGCGGCGAAAACTTCAAAAATCGGCGTGAACACTTGTGCGAATTACCTCTCGTTCTCTGCGACTGTCTACGAAGTTCTATAAGCTCAGGTATCGCAGTTCTTTGATTTCGCGTCTCTTAAATTATCTTTGACAAGAAATGTAAAACTCCGTTCAAAGTAATATAAAATCTGATCAACTTTATACTATTATGTACAAAATTATGTTTCGAAATCCTATCTATTTCAAATTCCTCGACTGCCATATCAACTCTAGAGAAACTCTTTCAAAAATACTTAACCTTTAGAGTATTTCCTAGAGAAGATCGCTTAGTTCATGAAAGTCTTTTACATAAGAATTGTTGGACGGTTCTCTGCGACTCAGTTTTTAAATATTAGTCGACTTTATTCTAAATCAAAACATTTAAAGACTTTTCTCTCTGTCCAAGATTCTATAAGAAATCGCTTAAACTTTATGCAACTAAATTGTCCGTGCATGTCGTCAGACTTCTTATGGATTTTTTAATCTAGAAGTTGTTTCGATAGAAAAATAATGTTTACTGATAATGTGAATATTAGAAGAATGGCTCAGAAAATGCCTCATTAATTTTGCGCATTCAGAATCGATACTGAGAATGCAGGAAAATTTATTTTGTTGTTTCATACCAGGTATATCGACTATGGATTAGTAATTAAAAACCCTGATTTATGATGAAGATTTGCACTAGAGCAGTTTATAAAAGCTCTTCAATGTGAATCAGTGTAATAAGTGCGCAGAGTTAGGTGCAATGATCTCTGAGAAAGTTCAACAATCACTGTTTTAAATAATAGTTGTTACTGGATGATTTAGCGGTGTGTGAACGTGTATTCTAAATTGTACAAATATTACGGGAACCAAATTTGCACGCCTTGGAGTATCAAATAATTTTTTTATTTTCATAATGAGAAATTTTTTTAATCAATTCAACTTATAGTGGAATTCGACCCATTAATGAGTAAGCTTATTAAGTTGTTAAAATTAACACTAGACGAAATTTAAGGGGTGATCCATCGCTCGCTTTGCAGAAAAAGTACCGCCATATTTTCTTCGTAAATTCAGATTGCAATGTGAAGATCTAGTAAGCTGACGACGGATGTTTTGTCAAATGAGATTATTTGACACCTGATATTAGCAAAAAAAATTCGAGGTTAGGTAAATTATCATAAGAGAAATAACAGGATCGAAGAAGAAAATTATATTTAAAAATTATTATCTATTATCACTGTGGGCAATGAAATAGTCCACATAATCTTTTCTTTAAGAGTTCTAGAGTAAACCGTCACTAACTCGTACTGTACCCTATTTTCTGTGGCACTAATCGGGTGAACGGGGCAGAGGAACGGTAAGCTTTCCGGGCACTCCATGAGGGCGCGCCTGTTCGGGAGTTATTGACCTCTATAAAATACATCATGTGCCGTAACCATCTGCAAATTTTCTCTCTGCCTGCCAGCAGTGTTGAGCTTCTAAAATCAAGAGCTTACAATTTGTATGCTCCAGTGCCGATTTGCATAAATGAAATCATTATATGCCGACAGACTAGCCACTTTGCGAAAATTTTTAAATTAGAATTTACAGAATTCTGCATGATACACACATGTATGATGCATTCACATCTTTATGCTCATGCAGATTAGGGCAAATTATGAGCAACAAAAAACTTTCAGAGGAAAAGTTGTTTAAAAGGGCGCTTCCTTTTTAGACTAAATAAACGTTCTAACAAAGTAGTTATTTTAAATAAATCATAATTAAGAAATAAAGAACTTTTAGTTTCGGACCCGTGGGTCATTTACTAGCACCTACATAACATATCAACGCGTTCCACAGTGTAAAACAATAACTGTTTTTTTGATTACAATAGTAAGACAGTTTAATTTTAAACTTATTTTGATGCATTTTTCAAATAATTGCAAAGCTTCCCAGATATAACGAACAGCTGCCATTATAAAATATTCCAGCCGAAGAAAATGTTTTCGTTAAATAGTGAAATACATTACTTTTTTATTTTACATTTAAATTCTGCTACTGACTTAAAGATTGTGAAATGCAATCGAATATGTCTTGAATTAGTATAATAACTATGCGGAAGTAAATTTCAATCTGTTGTGTTAGGGGAAAAGTGGCAATGATATTATATACAAATTCATAACCAAGAATAATTTTTCGTAATTTGTACTTATAAGAAGTTAAAATGTACGGCTTTTCTTAAAATATGAGACAAATTAATGTAGGCTTATAAACATGTGAAATTATATTTTCACTTTCAATTATATCAACAATTTTTGTATACAAGTGCAAAGTATTTTAGATAGCACAAAAAACTATAAATATCACGGTAATTTTAAGGTACCACTTCTCTGAAACAAAAGTTAACTTTAACAGTGTGAAAGGAACCCTGACATAATGTATTATGTTCATTGGACTTGAGGTACGAAAATTTACTGGTAGTCAATTGTTTTTGCAGTTTAGCAGCAAAGACAAAAATTTATATTTGTATATTAAATGCGAAAACTGCAAAACTAGCAGACCTTACCGAAATTACAACCTAATTTACAACGTCTGATGTTCCAAGATGCAACTGTGTAGATACTTAAAAAAAATGAAATCCTGTATTTCTTGTTTCAGAAAAAAGTTCGCAGTCCAAGCTTTTTTCTGATGGTGTCCCTAATCCTGGTTTTTGATCACCTTGGACCTTTCCCTTCTTTTCGTACCAGACATCCAGGCACGACTCATTCTTTTACCACACCTCATGATTCTCCTAGGCCTCCCGTACCTGCTCAATCGCCTTTTTGAGATAGGTCAATGTCTCCTAAGCTCAGGAAAACTTTTCGCAGCGTACTTGGGTTTAGTTTTAAAGATCTTACATTTATCGACTTACTCCCCACAACAATCCAAATCGGATATTTGAACAAAGTAGTTACGTTTTTTCTCCAGGTAAACCAATTTTGGGCCGCCAGCACGGGTGAAAATAAATATAAATAGCGGCGCGGTTTTTGAATTGGCTTCGATTCCCAGTTCGCACTCTGGAAGAGTTTTGGCGGCCCATGCGGTGAATACTAGCCTAGCAAAGCAAGTTGTTCATCTCCGGAGAGTCGTGGGACCAGTACCTCTAGAGAAAAAGGTTTTCTCTAAGTACTTAAAGCTGTTGCTCTTGGTGGTTCGGAACCCACCTTAAACTGTAGGTCCCCCTTCCACCACCCAGTAAGTGTGTGGGGGGTGCGTAAAATAATAGAGAAGACGGTGCAAGAAAAATGTAAGCCCTTAGGGGACACATTAGAAGCTTCCATTCCAGTTAGTAACTTTTAATCTATCAAACTACATTAAATATTACAAATTTCATATCACTTGATATTGTGCCATTTCAAATAAGTGTGATTTTAATATTTGTGTGATAAGTTTATTTGTAACATTTTTAAATTATGAGTCCATTAAGTTTAAAATGCGTAATTTTTTAATCTTTTAGAAACGAAGTTTTCCAATTAAAACATATGCTTTCAATTTAAAACTTTAAAAATTTAGTTTCAACGACTTATTCAAAGATGTAACTTTTGTTATTTTTCGCACTTCAATTTTATTTTGTTGTCGCTTAGTACTAATGTTTTATGACTTTAAATAATCTTGAAACTCAATTTAACCTGTTTGATAAGATAGTTTTAATTAACAAATGGCTATCGACTGTAGAAAAATACAGATTCAGTACGAATTAGTTTATAAGGAAACACTTGTATGCCTATCCAGCGTTCTCGTTCTTCGTCACGTTTAATTAACAAAAACATTATTTGCTTATGAGAAGTTCTAAACTTACGTATATCAATTATGCAATTAATGTTTTAAACCAAAATTCAATTTCTTCTTACGTCTTTTTACAAATTTTGTTTAAAAATATTGAATTTTACTGAATCATAGCTTGTTCTTTTTAGGGAAAACGTTCCCTATAACCCTATTCATCCCATTTTTTCTAATAAGTCAACAATCTTTCAATATATAAATTTTATAAAAATGATTTCTTAAGCCTTTGAGCGAGATAAGATTATAGGCGTTTATGAATTTGGACCCCACAATTACAACCTCATTTACAACTCGTGATGTACCAGAATATGAGTGTGTACTTAAAACAGAAATTTAATCCTGTATTTCTTGTTACAGATTTTATAAATCAGTCCAGGGGTATGCCTGATGGTGGAACTAGTTCTGGCTCTCATCGCCGTGGATCTTCTTCATCTTCTCCTGGCAGACATTCTCCAGACACGACTTCTGTTCTTGCGTGTTAGACTTTCTTGAATTCTTTTCCCTAAAGAAATAACAAATAATTCTATTAACTTCGTCATTAAAAATTAAAAATAATTACTTTAGACTATCTGCATATTATATATAGTTCAGTAAAAGAATTATTTAAAAAATCAAGAATAAAAAAAGTCATAAAATATTACATTTATGAATAAAATTTATTTAAAAATTGTATTGGCGGTTTCCAATCGTACCTGATTTCTGGAACATTTTTTCTTATTTTTAATCCACGAATCTTTATTTTTAGTTCGTTTTCTACCTTGTTTCATTTTAATATCTTTTTCTTTTTAATTAATATGCTCAAAAATATCTCAAAAATCTCAATAATCTTAAAAAAATGCTTTTCCAACTATTATAAGAAACAATCACTTCGCTGATTCTATTCTTTATTTGTAGAATTTCATAGAAGATGACAAAAAAGTTACTGTTGTGCATTTGTTTTGGTAAGATTGACTTGACCTTCACGTCATTCGCTGCAGCGCGTACGTAGCCGGCCAGGCACGTTTTTGGGCAGCGTCAAGATTACCCAAGCGGTACTCTTAAAATTCGTTCGCTAAACGAGGCGCTTGAAGGTTAAAATTCATGATTTTTGCATTGCCTCAAAAAAAAATTAATTACTTTTTTGTTTATTACAATATTCTTGTTTTTCTTTCTTATATAGTTTCAGAAGACTTAAACACGTACTTTGTATGGGAGAAATCGGAAAATGATGAAAATGGGCTAAATTAGCGCGAGTTGAAGTGAAAGAAGATTGTAATTTTTCGTTTTCAAAAAATCCTGTTTTTTACCAATTATCTCAAAAACTATAAAACCTATAAATTTTGCAAGAGGAAGAAAAGATGCGTATCAGTCTTTAAAATTGAAATTAGAAAGATTTTTAAAATTGACACTCAGGACAATACTTCTCAGGCTGAATCCGGTCGGTTCAATTGCTTAAAGTGACGTTATTTTTAAAATTCACCAATTTATTTATTTACTCTTAATTTTAGAGTACCGAATATGATACTGTACTACACTGCTTTCATTAAAGCTTCTTTGTCTTTTAATAATAGAATGTGCGTGCGTGTTATCAAATGCAAACAAAAAGAAACAAATAGAAAACTGGAAACATATTTTTTTATAAGAAATCGTATAAAAACGTAAATAACTAAAAAAAATGAATCTTCAAAGAACTCTCGGTTCTCTTGTTACAATTGTAAACATAATACCATATTTCTCTAAGGGGAGAGTAGGGACTAGCGGGTGTGGAAAGAATTTTTTTCAGGATTTTTTTTTTTAGAAATTTCGTTTAAGTAAATTTATTCTCAAACAAAAGTTTATCTTACACTCAACGGCTTTATTTGAAATTTACCTTTAAAAATTCTCACAATTTACGCTAGCAATAATTTGTATATTTACACGATTTCCCTAAATTTTAATCGACTACATCAATTATGAATATTGAAATGTTAAGTATTATTATAAAATCTCTTTCAGTGTAGTAATAAGTGTATTAATATCATTTTACGTTCTGAAATTTAGATCGTTTTTGACTATAAACGAGATTTAGGTTAAAATTTCTTAAAATCTGATAACAATATATTTCTTTTATATATGTACGTACATTAGGTTTCTAAAATGATGAGGTCATCTTCGTGGTAGATTGCTTAGGTAATTTCGACACTGGGAAATATATTCGCCTTGAATTGAAGAAAACATTTCTTCAAGATCATGAATTTTATCTAGCCGAGTAGACCTTCCATGAGAAAAAATAATTTTACATAAGAGAAAAATCCTATTTATAGAAAACTGCCACTCAACAAAACATTTCTTTGCATTGAAAAACCTGTTATTTGACTTAAAGCCAATAAATAATTGTATCTGATCCAAACAAATTTTCAGGCGATCTCGTAAAATAAATTGAAATCTGAAGAAACCTTTTCGAAATTGCCTTAATAAAAAAGAAATACTTTTGAATTCCTTTGACATATTGGAATGGCAAGGAATTCTTTCAGGTGTTAGGAATTCCTAAAATATATATTGAAATCTGGTCTCCAAAATTCTTTGAATTTCCAAATATTTAAAACTTAAACATGAAGTATTACATAGAAGATGATATCCGTTTGAAAAAAGTGCGTCGGTAGCAAATTATTTTCGTTTAAACAGATTCTTATCAAATGTAAATGTCTCAGAAGGACAAATTTTACGCCTTACATATAAAAGATAACAATTAGGGTATGGATTGTAGAAGCCACTAAAGCAGTAAAATATTCATCAGATAGATTGCTAAGGTGCATTGTAACATCGAAAAGATGAGGAATGTTTGTATTTTGCTCTTATGCTTGGCCATTATCCTGAACTCTACTGGTGAATATAATAATATAATATATCTACTATTTATGTAAATAGCCTTTTAAGCTTTCAGAAAATCAGAATTTTGGTGATTTAAAGAGCACGGAGAAACATTTCACGTACCAACTGACGTAAAAACTGACGTTTTCAACACATGTGTGAACAGTTAGTGAAGTGTACGCGGCCGGCGTCAGTAAAGAATGGTCTTATGCTTTATATTAATGCCTGAAAATATAAACGTAATTTTTTCAAGCCTCATACTAAATGAGAAATTGACTACTGGCGCAGTACTGCATCAGCACTGGCAGCGTCGGCGTAGTACTGCGCCAGCACTGGCAGCGTTGGCGCAGTATTAACCGCCAGTACTAGCGCAATGCTGGCAGGACCATGGGATGATAACTATGTTCGGCACTGGCTTTCACTACTGCACCAGTGCTGGTGGTTAGTACTGACAGCCAGTACTGGCGCGGCACTAGACTTGAAGATTAGAGCGAAGTGAGCCGACGCTCGTTGAAATTTATAACAAGAAGGTACAAGATTTGAGAAAATCTTGAATTTACAAAAAAAAAACTTCTCACGTTCCGTCTTCTCTCCAAAATAACAAAAATATATCTATGAGGTACTATTCGACGGGGAATTTGATAAGCTTTTTTACTTTTAAAAAAAATGTCCTACCTCTTTTCTTCACCAATTTATCGTGGTTAAAAGTCATAAGTGATTTTTAATACTGTTCGCGACGATTGTGCTGACAATTTCCGGAGTACTGCTCAAGTAGTCGTTCGCCAAGTCTTGGCTTGACGTTGGCATTGGCCAATTCATCCAGTACTGCGCCAGAATTGGTCCGCGAAGATTTCGCTGGATGTTGGCATCAACAAACACATAAAATATACATTAGAACTCCAAGCATAAACGAAGCCCGGAATTCGGGAATTAAAAAAAAAACGGGCGTGAAAGGGGCTTCCACTGTTACGAAGTTTAAATTTGATGGCAGCTCGATCTCGGATGTTTCTTCTTTTAATTTGGAATGCTTGAATTAAAATTTATAAAAAAGATCTCTTTTAGATCGCAGTAGTTATATGATTCTTCACGTTGTGAATTTTCTGCTTTCTTAAATGTATTTAAAGATTAAATTACTCAAAGCAAATTAATATGGGAATTGTAGAAAATATATGAGAATGTAAAAAATTATAACTAGTTCGTGTTTCTTTTTTGGATGAAAAACTTTCGTCTCTCAATTTGGTTTCGTACCTTTATTCGTTTTTCCACCATTTTTAATTTTTTTTAAATTTTATGGAGATCCGTTGAAAAACCGTGGTGTCAAATTTCAAACAATTATAATACTTTCTAAATCATAAATGACGACTGAGAGAATAAAGATTGGAAGCTTTTGGTTTTATTAGCTTAACGATGCACTTAATCGCGAACACACAAGTCTTCCTGAGTATTCATTTAGAGCCCATCTTCTTAATAGTGCCGCGCTGGAATTAAAGCAGTAGTCTTGCCGAAAGTCAGATATCTGAGAAAAATAGTTTTTATATGATTCTAAAAATCAAAATACTACAAATGATGTCACTTCAAATAAAAACATTTTTTAGGAAAAATGTCAAAATTCACAAAAAAAACATTATCTACAAATATACTGTTTCAAATCAAAAATTACAACTAAATAATCGTGAAATACAATAATTTGTTTAAAAAAATGTTTTCTTAAAAAAAACTTGTTCTAACGATTTCAGAAATAGCAAAATTTAGTTTAAAAATTTTGAAATAGTAGAATTGCATAGAATGTTTTCCCTCTAAAATAAGCCGTCAATTATTTAAATGCAATTATTTTTTTAAATTGGTAAAAAGAGACGTGCAGAAAAAATTAAATTGCAAGAAACATGGGTAAATTAATGTTTTTATGCAAATTCGCTAGGGGAAACTAAATATAAACGGTTGAGTTGTTGAATGCCATATTTCAAGCACATAATTTGAAGGCAATTATACCGGTCGGTTCAGCTCGGTTTTTCACGAAAATGTCTTTTTGTTGTTGTTTTTTATAAATGAAAATGGAATGTATTTTCTCGCTTAAAAGTCGCGCGAACTATACATGTACACGGTAGTAGTATTGCGGGTCGAAATGTGGGTTTAGTTGTTGAAATAAATTCAAAATATTTGAAAAATTATTGACTCCCAAATAATATAAAAAATATAAAATATAGAAATAATTTGAATGTTATATTTTGCAATTTCTTCTGAATTAAGAATAATATATTTTTTCTTAATGTTCTTTAAATTAAGTATGGATGGTTTACATACTTTTTCGCGCACTATTAAATCAATCATAAAAGTCATAATAAAATTGGAATTAGGAAAGTGCATTTATTATTGCAATCTTCATATTGCTACAAACTTTATGATGATTATATTATTAAAAAAGTACATAGAACAATATAAATTATGATTCAAGTTTCAAAATTTTCTCTGAACAACATTTATTAGGACGAAGTGCTTTACTTCAGGTCATTTATAATAATTAAAATAATAAAAACGTAACTTTAGTTAACTTTGCAGAATCAGTACTATTACATGCGAGGTTTAATAATTGCTAAGCATTTAACAGTAGTAAATGATATTGCTGAAAGAGATATTCAAGGATCTCAACTGTTGCTTTTCGTTCTGCTACTTGAGGAGTCTAGATCCACTTCTTCCTAAAAAGGCAATGATTTCAGAAACACCCGTTGGTATGAGTGACTTGATCGAATGTGATTTATTGGTTCAATGTACAATTCTTTATATGATTTTGGATGTGATACCTGATGTGCAATTTCTTATTTCTTATGCGATTTTGATAAATCATTATGATGCGCGATCTCTAATATTCTTTCCCATTAATTATTTCTTATGTGATTTGATACATGATGTTGATGTGCGATTCCTGATGTGATTTCCCATGAACTGATCAGGAGCTAGTCGGGTTATTAATTTTGAACAAGTACCCAGTCAGGGACTAGTCGGGGACTAGTTGGGCTTTTTGTTGTCAAAATTTTAGTCGGTGCCTGATCGGTGATTAGTCAAGGGCTGGTTGGGCCTTTTTGTCCACTTATTTCTATGCGGGTAATCTTCAGGACCTGGTCGACAGCTAGTGGGGCTCTGGTCGGGTTATTCTTATGTTTCAGTTTTCGGCGAGGTCTTATCAAATGAGATAATATTTTAAAAACCGTAATCTTATTTTTTGTAGTATTTTTTAATAAAATTGCGAATTTCTAGGAACATTTATAAATAACTTTGTATGGAATTTTAAGAAAATCCATGTTGGAAAAGTTACATATAGATGTAGGTGAAAGGTGCCCGCCGGAAATCAAGACTCTAAATTTGTATAGATGCTTATTTTTAAATTGACCTGAAAGGTTTGCCACATGTAAATAAAGTCTAATCCTTCAGGTAGTTGAAATTGGGAAGAGAAAAAGTTTTTGAATAATCAGTAAAGAGTAGTATACTAGTAGTAAACTATTCAGCACGGTAGAGTTCAGATTTCGCTAACACCTTTCTTTTAGTCTTGCGGTTCTGGACTGGTAGCTTTAAAGGAAATCCGCAAGGGCGCGACGTGCTGCCTCTCTCGCAACACAAATGACTACCGTGACCAACCTGGCGGTTCCTTCAGAGCGCAGCTCTTCCATGGCTGCGTTTCAGCTGAAGTTTTTTTAAAATTAATATTCCACAAATTTTGGGGAATTTTAGTTACATAATTTGATGCATTTTTAAGCGTAGGATATGTTCCCCATTAAATTTTGGGTAAATATTACCACTTTTAAATATTTTTAAAAAGTTTATGGAGATTTCTGTAAACAATGATTATCTTGACAAAAATTTAGGGAGTGTTCAACAAATTTTGTGTAGTTTGGTTAATATTCCACACGGATGTTTAAGGAATTTTCCCTCCTAAACTTTGGGGAAAATTTCTAAAAATGTGTGGACATTAGCGTCAACACAATTTTGAGAAAAATTCGCCAAGAAATTATGTACAGTGTAATTACTTTAGAACAATTGTATTATCATATGACGTCTACTAGCATCCGATCAGGCTACGGTTAGAATAAGTCAGGTCACCTGACTAGCCGCCGACTAATCTACCGTGACGCTAATGGTCGGGAACCAGACTAGTTCACCATTTGAATTTCTACACGGGTATAGATCGCAAATTCTTAAAGTCTGAAATCATCGTTCTTTAGCGTAGATAGTTGAGACATAGTACGAAGTTACAATAATTCCGTTGACTAAGTTCAGGAATATTCCAGCGTAAAAATGGCAACTCTTATGCAGTTACAGCTAAGAAATTAAATAAAATTCTAGGCAGGTCATTGACTGGATTCGCAAACTCTCTGCAAATAAAATTACCATTCTTTGGCATTCGTCTAAAACGATCTCATTGTACATTTATATCATTTGAGTAATCGTTGGTTGTCCTTAAAAGATTAGCTAGACCGATATAATTAATTACCAAGGATTAATTATCCTTATTTGTCAGAAGGTGTCAGAAGGTATTATTCAAAGGCATAAATTTGATGCATTTTAGAATAAAAAACTAAAAATTATAATAGGAAAAACCGTAAGGCTTTCTCTATGAAAAGACTGAGAAACTTTGGAATGTGTAGTGTTAACTGCTAATACTAAAGTTTATAAGCGAATGGAAGTGCGAATAACAACTATCTTAGTTTCTCTACAATAATTATAATCGATAAAAATAATAAGTCAACGTTTTAATCCATGAATTAAAATGTTTGATTAACTTCGCATTCCAGTTTCTTCATTTCTCGTGTCTATTACTTTTCTCAGGTAATTCTCTAGTAATTGATGGTTTTATCAAACGAAGTCATATTGATCAATTATGCGTATTTTTAATAGTATGGACATCCGTACTAAAGGAATTAACCACCAAGCAGAGGCGCCAAAAACATGTCAAAAGTTGAATGAAACCTGTGTGACTTGTTTCGAACGGTGACTGCTTGATATCAAACATAGTTGTAATAATGGCGGCTCAAAACAATCGAACGCGTTGGGCTATCGACAATTAGGCAGCCAATAATTCCGAATACACTATAATTAAGGTAGCCAAGGTACTAAAGGTAGAACGCAAATTGCTGATACATCAGCAAACAATTAGAACAATTCAAAGCTGCTAACAGACAGTCAACATATCTTTAACAAAACATGGGTAATATGTCACGCTAGGAGAAGTCTAACGCCGTTTAGCACCGTCTGATTTAGAGATGTGTCTTTCAGGGCGAGACCATCAGCCTTCTCCTCTTTCGACTCACATAATTGACACTATCTCTTGCAACTTTTTCTTCCTGAAGCGTAAACATCGAAATGCGGAAAACCTAAAAATCAAAAGCATAAGGTAGCTTATGTATTTTACACGGATCTTCTCAAGGTCTATGCTTAAAATAAATAGCAACTACGACACCTTGACGCTGGACAGGTCTATACAAATCTGGGCGTGTTGCACTGTTGCATTAAGAACGTGACATCAGAAAAGAATACTTTCCGAAGCAGATACAAACATCTCTTTTGAAAGATTTCGTCTTTAGAACTGTCGGCAAGAAATAAAGTATCTGCAATAAACATGCTCTTCATCCCGATACTATTCTATGTATTTAAAGCGGCTCCATGAATGAAGGACGAGCTCAGATCCCTTGATATCGTGTCACAAAAGGTTATGACCTCAACAAAAACATACACACTAAGTCTTTTCTTCCGCTAGTATCGGTACAGCACATCGAGTCGCAAATATACGAGACTCTAATCTTGAAATAGTCAACAAGCACGAAAAAGTAACCAAAGAAGAGCTTCTGCTCAAAGCAGTCGAGGAGGCTGCCGAAACACTCGGGATTACTTCAATATCAGGAGTGAGGTAATTGCATTAAATCTAATCCATCTCAACCCGGATTCGACCCGGATTGAAAAAGCATCGGAGAAAAACTTCCGCGAATAGCTCCCTGACAAGGGTACTCAATTACAACCTAATGTACAACGCGTGATGTTCAAAGATACAACTGTGTAGATCCTTAGAACAAAAATGCAATCCTGTATTTCTTGTTTCAGAAATAAGTACGCAGTCCAAGCGTTTTCTTGATGATGTCCCTAATGTTGGTTTTGATCGCTTTGGACCTTCTTCTTCTTCTTCTCCTCCGTCTTCTTCTTCTCGCAGCAGACATTCTCCTGGCGCGACTTATTCTCTTACCACAGCTCATGATTCTCTTAGGTCTCCAGCACCTTTCGAATCACCTCTTCGTGGTAGGTTGAGGTCTTCTACTCTCAAAAAAACTTTTCCCAGCGTACTTGGATTTAGTTTCGAAGATCTTCCATTTATTCGACTTATTCCCAACAACAATCCAAATCGGATATTTGAACTCCGAAGATACGTTTTTCCTCCAGATAAACCAATTGCACTAAGAACAACAGCTCGTGCTCTTCATCCCATGCCAACTAAAGAACAAATTGTATTATCAACATCCAACGGCGACGTCTGTGCAATATTGGAAAAAGCATCCACGAACACGAATCTTCGTGCGATATTTACATCTGCTTTTAGGCTGCCAACACGGGCGAAAATAAATATAAATAGCGGCGCGGTTGCTGAAATGACCGCAGAGGAAATCGCGGATTGTCCAGTAACCTACCGCGGACGAATCGCAAAGAATTATAGAGTATTAGGTGAGTACAACACAATCTGTCATATCATTAATAAATTTAAAAAAGAGTGCATCATTTAGATCTGGTATTTGCGCTCCTTTTTTATGTTTACCCCAGCTTTATGCACAGAGTTTCAAAAATTAATTTTCAAAAGTAACTTTTAATCTATCAAACTACTTTAAAGATCGCAAATTTCATATCACTTGATTTCAATCTGGTGACGGAACTCATATTTACATATGGGAAACTTCTAAACTTATGTAGATTAATTATTGTAATCAATGGTTTTAAAAAAATTGAACTTTTTCTTCTTATGAACTTTAACATTCTTTGAAAAAATTATTGAATTTTATCAAATTATAGATTGTTCTTTTTAGGAAAAACGTTTCCTACAAACCTACTGTTTCTATTTTTGTTAAATAAGTCAACAATCTTTGAATATATGAATTTTATATAAAAAAATGATTTCTCAAGCCGTTGAACGTGATGAAATTATAGGCGTTTATTTAATTGGTCCCTTGAATAGAAACCACTTTTACAATTCGCAAATGTACCAGAATATGATTGTGTACTTACAACAAAAATTGAATCCTGTATTTCTTGTTTCAGAATTTAGAAACCAGTCCAGGAGCTTTCCTGATGGAGGCCCTAACACTGGTTCTCATCGCAGTGGACCTTCTTCATCTTCTCCTGGCAGACATTGTCCAGACATGGCTCATTCTCTGGCAAACCCTCATTATTCGGCCAGGTCTTCAGCACCTGATGAACCACCTTTTCGTGACAGGCCCATTTCTCTCACTCTCAGGGAAACTTTTCCACGCATACTTGGATATAGCTTTGATGAACTTCCCTTCATTCGATTCGCTCCCTTGATCAATCTGAATCGGATATTCGAACTCCGAACTTACGTTTTTGCTCCCGATAGACCAATACGATTAAGAACAAGAACTCATGTCCTCATTCCCATGTCAACCGAAGAACAAATTGTATTATCTTCATCCAACGGCGACGTCTATGCAATATTGGAAAAATCATCATGCAGACAGACATTTTTTCGTGCAATGTTTACAGCGGTTTTTGCGATGGCAAAGAGGGCAAAAATAAACATGAATAGCGGCACGGTTGAAGAAATGAACGCAGGAGAAATCGTCGAATGTCCAGTAGGCACAAATGAACCAATCACAAGTGTTTATAGAGTATTTCGAGGTTCAAAGAGACCGCGCACTTTTAGCTAGGTCGTTATTCTTTCTCCGCGTATGCATAGACCTTTGAAAATGAAGTACAAAACTAATTCTTTACATTTACAATCTCATTTTCTTAAATTTGAAAAATGTTTTCAGGAGAATATACATAAAATTTCTCTGAATATCATCAAGTCACTGGATATTATGCGATTTGAAATAAGTTTGATTTCAAATTGTTTACGCTCTGTTCACTTGTTTACTTTTTTTAAATAATTCATTTTGCAACGCGTAATTCTACACGCATTTGTATTAAAAACTTTCTATTGTAAATGTACGATTAAAAAAATAATGATTAGCATAATTTTCAAATTTTCCCAGCTAGAATTTCTTAGATTGATATAATTTTCAAAATTCCCAAATTTATTTATTTACTCTTCATTTTAGAGTACAGAATATGATTAATTAATGCTGGTTAATTCTTAGCGCTCGATTAAAGTTTGTGAAAATGCGACGTTTCAAATATTATATTGAACTCATTTATTTTAAATGGCATCATTATTGTATTTTAGTTACAAAGCGCTTATTCTAATCATTCAAGAATTTATCCCTCTACCTTTCATAGAATATGCGTGCGTATTATGAAATGCAAAAAAAAAACAAATAGAAAACTGAAAGCATATTTTTTATAAGAAAATGTTTAAAGAAGTAAATAAATACAAAATCAATTATCTTTAAAGAACTCTTGGTTCTCTTATTCTCACGATTGTAAAAATAAGATCATATTTCTCTAAGGGGAGAGAAGAGACTATCGAATGAAAAAATAATTTTTTAAGGATATTTTTAGACTTTTCGTTAAAGTCAATTCATTTTCATATTTAACACGTTACAAAGCAGCATTCAAAAAACATTTAGTCAAATTTTTATTGAAAAATATTTATAAATAAGCAAGCGACAAAGCATTTTCGAGTATGCCTTTTCAAAAAGATGATTTGTGGTGCCAACTGTAGCTCATCGTAGAATTATCGAAATTAAAAAAATCAAAGAAGTTTGGATAAAACACAAGCTTTTCTTACCCTCTACATCGTTATTTAAAATTTAAAATGTTATGTGTTCATTTTAGGCAAAAATATTAGTTTTTACGAAAAATTATGCCATTGTGTAGCTGTAAAATCTCTTTAATTTAAAAAAACGACGTAGGGGTGAGGTATTTTGTATCTTAGAATCGTGTACAAAATTGTAAAAGAATCCGTGCAGTTATGTTTGAGTAAGAGTTGAAAACGACTTTAAAAAAGGTAGTTTCAAGTAAAAATAATTTAAAGTTTGAAACTTTGCAAAAGGGATGGAAAATTTTATTTTTCAACTGAAACTAAATCATCGATTTTGGTTCTCTCATTCTAATGAAACATTTTAGAAAATATATATTTTTTCCTGTAAAGGTTCCGCGGTCTTAACGTATTAAATGACATGTCAGAAGTCTTACACGGCGAATTATCTTATTTCCCGACTCGAATTTTAACATTTATCTACGTTGTTTTTTAAGCAGAAAGCAAACTTTTTACGTCAAAATGTTTAGAATCGCGTGTCAAAATAGATGTGATTGCAAAGATTCACATAGTTATTCTCAAAAATTTGCTGAGTGTTGGTAATCGAAATTAACATCAAACACGACGTGAAATTGGCCACAAATAACTTTCGACACACATATAACAATAAAAACATATAACTGCAAATGTTTTGTAAGACGCCATAATCAGTTTCTAGGTTTAAACCGCGTACCCATGCTGTAGATACCAAAACCCAATTTCGGAATGTACATAAAGCAAAACTAAAAAGAATTTTACGCTTAACAAATTTTCCGCTTGATAAAAAATTTTCCAGTAAATACAAAGTAGCAAATTCGAAAAAATGACAGTTAACAGGTTTATACCCCTTTATTACCCCTTTAAGTCAAATGCACACATACCCCAATCATCTACAGGTCACGGGTCCGGTTGGCATAGAATACAACGTTTTTTAATGTCAACACTTAGGGCTGCTTTATGTAGTATCTGAAGTTGGAACAACAGTATGGCGCAGTAGCACTCAGAATCACGACGTAAACAAATTCAGATGGGGTACTGACTATTTAAGTATATCGCCCGTTGAAATTCCATCAGGCAGGG
>NC_046658.1:137602549-137611455 GCF_010883055.1 Belonocnema kinseyi | reverse complement strand
AAAACGTGGAATCGGCACACAATGCATTGGGAAATTTCTTAGGAAATACTACAGTGGAACTCTTGATTTCTAAACTTAATCGGGCCTCTCTCTCTTTCTTCCTCTCTCTCTCTCCCTGTCTGTCTATCCAATCATACTTCTTATTTTTCTTTGTCGATTCGTAAAGTCTACCGTTAGCTAAGAGAACGCCACAAATTTGGAACTATTTAGAAAAAAATTTGAATTTCAATTAAATATTAGCAAGAAATCTTATGGGACATAACAAATTTTGAACTGTAGCTTAATCTATCTTGAATCTTTAATTAAAATGAGTTGCTATATACAGCTATTTTTCATAAACAATTCTCCAATAACTTCGCGGGTCAGATGGCTCTGTTGTCAATGATAAAAAATTACATAAAATAATTACTTTAAGAATGCTTATAATGGAACATGTCGCAAGTAACCGATTTTTCAGTTAATATTATCGAAAATTGCTAATTTCTCTGATGAATCCATTTCCACGTCGGTTTTCATGAACAGGATTTGAATCATTTGTAGCCAATCAATCTGAGAAGCAGAAAATTTAAATTATTTTTTTATCCCGATATTTTCCGCTTAGCCTAGGCTGGGCATTATTTACCCGAGCCAAGTTTAAAGTCCATTATCTCTGGTTGAAATTAAGGTACCGGGATCAATTTTTTTTTAAAAGTGTAGCTAAGAGTCTGAAGACAATTACTGCGTATATATTTTCAAATTCACACCATTTATTCATAAAGAAACATAAGAATAAGAGGTTTAATAAGAGAAGCATTTTTAGGCCTGTGTTCTCGGCAGAGTGACTTTTTACAAGACGCAGAAAAGTTTCGTTTACCTGTTGAGACTGGAAGGACAAGAGTGACAACGCTTTTGCTTTTCAAGTACATTCGTTTTAAAATCGTCGCGTGGATCTGCATTTCTGGCCTTTGTTCATAAGGCAACAACTCATGAATCATCTTCCTCAAAAAAAAAAGAGTCGCAAGCGTCAAACGAGTTGCAGTTAAAGGTCAATCCCTTTATTTTCATCGCGAAAAGTAACCTCCATTTCCTGCTGAGATCCTGTAGGCGACGCAACGACTTGGGCCCCTCAACGAGTGAGTAAGCGCGTCACACGCCTGCAATTGCTTAACAAAATTAGAATACACATCCATTGTTCTCTCACATTTAATTGAAAAGTAGGACAAAATATATCTTAGTATTAGTTTCTTTATTGCATAATAATATACAGCGTTTTTACCTTGTTTGGATTTTCTTCTGAAGTCGATTTTCACACGTCAATCCTGGACTGGGTAGTTTAGACCCTCACAAAAACTTTCGATGCGTAACCTTTGGCTGTTAAGGCCCGACTGGCACTATTCGAGTGATAAAATGGTAGTATGCCCCACAATATTTTTTACGCGTACTCATAGGGACTTCTCAAAGCCGATCAATCTGAAAAATAACTTTCCATAACGTAACGGTGAAACATTTCAAAAAAAGAGATCAATGTTTAAATAATAAGTGTATGTGTTTCCAGATAAGAAAATACTGAATGATAAGCGACATAGTGTAAGAGAGTCTAAAAAGTTATAACTTTCTTTCATTTACAATGAAAGGGCGCAACAGAATCATTATTTACTGCTCAAATAACTGAAAACTTTCATTCAGAAAAAATTAAATCTTAACATCTAATCAATTCTTCAATCCTCCTAGAAAACAGTAACTTTTGTCTCATAAAATCAATTAGGATCTGAAAAAGCTTTTCCAAAATTCTTTATTCAAAAAGAAGAACTTTCGATTCACGACCGTCAAGGGACGCTCGTGAATCTTCCTCATTTGCTTCAAAATCTATATGTTGTGGTGTCAAATTTTATACAGTTTCAATACTTTTTCAATCCTGAATGATGAGAATGTAATAAATTATAACATCTTTCTCCGCTTCACTTTTTTCATATCGCGCATTTTTTGGCTTAAACTTTGATTGATTTCTTCAATCTTATAAATGCTCGAACTCTACTAACGAACTCGTTCTTTCTTTTAGTACCTGTAAAGAGTGTACCAAAGATCGATTTTATCGCTTTATTTTTTCGATATTTATCGCGGTTGCGGACGGAAGGCCGGACGGAAAGACGTTACATTTTGTTATAGCGAGATTTGCCTGCTCTAACATCAGAAGAAGAACACTGCACATATTTGCAAACACAGAGGTCTTCCGGAATTTCCATTTACAGCCCATCTTATTAATAGTGCGGCACTGGAATTAATATTTTGATTTTTAAAATCATAAAAAAACTATTTTTCTTCAGATATCTGACTTTTGGTTAGAGTCCGAGCTTGGATTAGGATTAAAGGCACTATCGAAAGAGGAATTATTGAGAGGGTGAACTGAATTTTTATTAACGCATCAAAAGGTTGACCTAGTTGATGACCAAATATTTTTACTGTATTTGTCCGAGTTGAGCAACATGTATCAGATAACGGTTGTGTGTCACATTAAAAACCGAGTTATGAGCGATTAAAATGGGAAAGGGGGTTGACGCGATTTTTCAAAAATAATTATATTACATTTTTTTCAAATTGTCATGGCCAGCCGTTACAACTTTAAATGCACTCAAATGTGCCACCCATAAATTTTTTTACGCTTGTTAATTAAAAATAATATCTGGGGGGGGGGGGGCAATGTGACGCAAGCGTTTCATTTTTGACGTTGAAATGAAATATAAAATAGTCGATATAGAATCATTAGTCTTTAAATGTACTCACATGTGCCATGAAAATTCTTTGCAAAATTTAAAAAATCTGTGTAGCAATAAGGTTTTAACACTTTAAAAAGTGATGAGCCACACAATTAAAAGTGTTTATTCAATAGTGCTAAAGGGACTTTCTAATGGTGTTTTAAAGGCGACCTAAAATTCGACGAAAAATAGCATTTGTTTAAAGCGAATTCTTTCAGTTCTATAATCCAGAATAATTGCAAAGTATTTTTTCGGTTTTATCAATTTTATATTCAGTGACACAGTTGCTTCCGTGATTAAAGTTATTATTTTATGTGAAATACTTTTTCCAAATACGCAGTATTACTTTTACTATACTGGGACCGCATTTATATCCGCCGTCACTGAACGTAAAAATCCACTTATATCCTCCCGGGGAGACCTCATGGCAGTCTGCCATCTTCAATGACTTTTTTCAAACATTTTTTCCCTCGTAGTAAAATCAATTTATTAATATCAAACTTTTGTAGATAAAAGAAGAAGCTGGAAGGCAATACAGAATTTTTTGAAATATTATTATAATAATGTAAATAATTATTATGATAAAAGTTATTATATTAGTGAAATATAAAAAGTCCCAAAGTCCAGATATCGTGTCATCCAGTTTCAAAGAGGTATTAACTTCAGGCTGACGTACCAGCGATATTAACATTTTAATAAAATTGCTTTATTACCTTAGCCCATGTTCTTCTATCTACTAAAAGTATGATATTAATAAATTTTATTTACTATTAAAAGATAATTTTTCAAAAAAGTGATTGAAGATGGCAGACTGTCCCCTTGCTTTTAAAATGCCCAATTGGCTAAATTATTACGCTTTAACGTTCGCTGAACTTAAACCCGGACTCAGTTTGACCTCATCAGGTCAGGATGATGGTCAAGTGAATGTCAAAATGAGACAAAATCACTGAATCGCCGTGCACCACTACCTTAAAACGTTTTGGGTATCGATAAATCCGAATCCGGGACAATTTAAAATCCATCAGCCCGGGATGAAGGTCGTCCCGATGTCAAAGTAGAGAAAACCATAAAATCAAGCTTATGGGGACGACCTAAACGCGGATTCAGATTCAGCGACCCCAAAAACGTCTTTGTATAATATCGCATGCTGATTTAATTTTTTTTTTTTTATTTGTCCTGCACGTGAATCGATCCTTGTCTGATATCGAGGCGTCCTAATGGTACGATGCCAACGCGCGCGACACGACTTGACCGTACTTAACCAAAAATAAAAACAATAAAAAACTAACCGAGAAGTTAGCGCTAGAAAGTCTTGCTCGCGTAATTGAGCAAGATTGAGCAAGCCAAAACTAAAAGATGCTCACCTTGCCTCATCAATTTATGAAAGTTCTATCTCGGGCGAGCAAAGCATGAAGGTTGCCACTTCTCGCGTTTAGTTTATAAGCGAGAAGTGGCACCTTCATGCTTTGCTCGCCCGAGATAGCACTTTAATGTTTTGATGGAGCGAGCGAGCATCTTCTAGTTCTGGACAACTTCTAGCTTCATCTTCTTCAATTCCGCGATCTAAAACTTTCTAGTTCTTACTTCTTGGTTAGCTTTTTATTGCATCTGTTTTTGGTTAAGTATCATCTATTCGATCACGCGCGTTGACATCCTATCGTTAGAACGCCTCGATATGTTCAAACTGACCACAGATTCGGTTTCAGCAACCTTAAAAACGTATGGATAGTGATCAGCATTTAAGATCTACAATTCCAGACAAATTTTCGTTACTATCGAAATATTTTGGATTAAGTAAACATTTTTTAAGAGAGTTTTGCTTACTGAAATAAACATTTATGTTGAAATTTTTGAACGACCTACGTAACCTTTCAGAGAGTCCTTGAACATACGGTAACGTAACTTTTAAATCCAATCAAAACTCTCTTTAAAAATTTTTACTTAATCCAAAAGGTGTCGATAGTAACGAAACTTTGTCTGGAATTGTATATCTCATTAAATTTAATTGTTGTGAAAAAGTTTATATTGGTGAAACAGGCAGAAGATTAGAATCTAGAGTTTTGGAACATAAAAGAGATTGAAGAGTGGGAAATTTTAATACAGGCCTTTCACAATATTGTTGGGACTTAAACCATTTTTTTTATTTTGATTTGAACAATATTAAGATTCTTGATAAGGAAAAAAATACGTATAAAAGACGCATAATGGAATCCATTTTTATAAAAAATATCACAATATTAAAATGAAATTCCAGCTGCTTTGGCGCGCTTTCCTCATTCGAGGTTCCTTTAAAATTACGTCCTTATTCTGTATTCATGAATTTACAACATCAATGTATGTCTCTTGTCTACTAAACTGTATGATTTTCGTTGTCCAAAAACATCGTAAGGATTTCCGTTAATTAAGATGTAGTTTTTTATTTAATTTGGTGTCATACGTGATTATTATTTTTAAAAAGTGACTCTAAATTACTGTTTAAACATTGCATTGCTGCTTAAACACTTGTCCAACCTCTCTGGAAGGTGATGAATGCCATGCCAATTAAACTGTTCGCCTTTTGAAGCAAACCAGTTATCCAGTTATCCTCGCACATTTTCGTAAGAAGTGAAGCGTTTTTCGCCGAGAGCGTGACCCAGTGATGCGAACATATGGTAATCCGATGGAGCCGATCCAGGAGGATAAGCAGCATACGCCAGTTTTTCTCAACTGAACACCTCGTTCGTTTCGCTGCCCCGTTTCCCTGTGTGTGATGGGAAATTGTCGTGAAAAAAATGACTTTGTGTCGCCTTTTTCGATAATTCGTGATAATTTATCACGTTTATTGTCCACTTACGCCGACTAGGAGTTGTTTTTTGAAAAAAATGACTGAAAATTCGTGATCAGCGATCTCAAAAACCCCCGAGTAAAGTATTTTCAATGTTTACAAATCGGTTTAAAATCGTAAAACTTGATTTTAATGTCATTTTAATCAAATTTGAAGCAAATTTTCACTTTTCGCGATTTTCTGCCTTTTCATCGCCGTATGGTGGGTTGAAATTTTTGTAAAAAAAAAAATCAAAACATGGTTTTCGATGTATTTTTTCCCGTAGAATTCGATTCTGAAGTCAAATAAATAAAATTTTTCTTTATTTTTTTTTATTTAAAAAAACCATGAAAAAACCGTAAAAAATGAGGTTTTCCGAGCAAAACCCCATAAAAAAGTAGCTGGACCCTACTTTGTTATTGCAAATTCGGATTGAGCGTCGAAAAATACATAAGAATATATAGCCCTGGTCAATTGAACAGACACTTTTGTTTTTTTTGTGGGCCTGTGTAATAAATCGAATTTTGCAGATACGAATTTAACTCTTTTTTATTATGAAAGAGCGATTATTAAACTATCAATATGATCAAAAATCTAAAAATCGTTTTTTCATCCCTTAGGTCCGTTTCCTCTCGGAGCGTCACATATTATCTGTTTCTCTATCTCCTCGTCAATCACCTCCTCCCGGCCTTCCTGACTCGTCCAGCTCGACCTCTCTATTGATTCTTCTTCAACGCCTTTACCTCTGCCGTCCTTCACCATTATCCAAAGCCATTGCGGCTGTCCATATGATTCTAAAATCCCTTCCACTGCGAATCTCTCGAGCTCCTCTCATAATTGCGTGTTCATCACTACATAGTTCATCATCGCTACCTCTATCTAACTTCTATATGTTTATTCTCCCTGTATGTCCACTGTAACCATTCCATTCGCCTTTGCCTGGCCTAGCGCTGTATTAAAGCCCTCCACCCTAATTAACACCATACCCGTCTCTATTTTGCCTAGTAAGTATTTTAACCTTTCTTTCCATAGTGTCGATTTGATCGGCAGTTTGCTCTCTCTCTCTCTCTCTCTCCCTAATCGTGCAACATCTTGACAGCTTTCTGTTCAAACATTTTAAATGGCAAGGCCGACCACTCTTTCGTGACGTTTATACGTGTGCTAATTAATAATTGGTACAATCAGCTCGCCAAACAGTTTTTTGACTTGCGCACAACCCATGCCAGTGTTAATTGCCCCTAGAAATGTAATACCTTTTTATTTTATGTGATAAAAATTTGTTTTACACTAAAATTTTTTTCCTTTTTTCATTTTGCATATAAATATAGCTACGAACCATTCCAATTATGCAATTTACATTAAAAACTTTGCGTCCGTTTTCATGGTCACGACAATTGCTGGTGTAAACATCATGGAATCGAAGGCAATTGCAGCATTCGATTTTGTATTGATCGGCTCCCTCGATCTTTTGGATTTCCTAAATATCGTCGGGAGACAGATTGTTGTTGCTTATTTTTTACTTCAATCCCGCTGTCAAAACGTCGAGATTCACTAAGCAAGTCTTAAGTCTGCTTTTTTGGAGTTTGAGCGTCTTCGACAGATTTTTCATTGGTATTTGCCCACTTACATTTCATTCGGTCACTTAAACATTTTCTTTTTGAATACACTGCTTATAGACTTAGTGAGAACGGAGCAGTAAGTATAAGAGCAAAGGAGACAGCGAAAGTGATACTGCCAAGAATTATGCGTATAATTGTCGATATTTTTAAGAACGATATTAAAAAATCTTACTCATTTATGCGGTCCGCGAATAGGCTTCATGAATTTAGAACGCAATATCTTTATAAAATAATAAAAACTCGTTCGAAATAATGATGAAAAGCCGTTGAATTTCGATCACGTGAAGTAAGAAGCGGAATTGAAATGCAATGCTAAAGGAT
The DNA here is from genome assembly GCF_010883055.1 of Belonocnema kinseyi. NCBI lineage: Eukaryota > Metazoa > Arthropoda > Insecta > Hymenoptera > Cynipidae > Belonocnema > Belonocnema kinseyi. Next base: position 137,603,980 of record NC_046658.1, on the reverse strand, counting down.
AGGGCACAGTTGTACACAATAAAAACACAAAATCTCGCTGCAGTACAACCTTAATTGGCAAATTTTTCAGAAGAAACGATTGAAAAATAGGTCGCAGTCAGACACTTAGCGAGTGAGGACAATCTCCAGAATTCATCATCTCCGCTTGCGACTCCATCTTCCCGCTCCGCGTAAAGCGAGTCAGTCGAGCTCTTGTGTCACACGGACTGACTCGCTGGTCGAGCTAACTGGCTGGATTATAGTACTACGGACGGCTGCACACGTGGAAATATGCGATTCACTCTTTATTTTGCAGCTCAATAATAAATCCAATTTTGCAGATACGAATTTAACTCTTTTTTATTATGAAAGAGCGATTATTAAACTATCAATATGATCAAAAATCTAAAAATCGTTTTTTCATCCCTTAGGTCCGTTTCCTCTCGGAGCGTCACATATTATCTGTTTCTCTATCTCCTCGTCAATCACCTCCTCCCTGCCTTCCTGACTCGTCCAGCTCGACCTCCTGTCTATTGATTCTTTTTCAACGCCTTTACCTCTGCCGTTCTTCACCATTATCCAAAGCCATTGCGGCTGTCCCTATGATTCTAAAATCCCTTCCACTGCGAATCTCTCGAGCTCCTCTCATACTTGCTTGTTCATCACTAGATAGTTCATCATCGCTATCCCTATCTAACTTCGATATGTTTATTCCCCCTGTATGGCCACTGTAACCATTCCATTCGCCTTTGCCTGGCCTAGCGCTGTATTAAAGCTCTCCAACCTAATTAACAACATACTCGTCTCTATTTTGCCTCGTAAGTATTTTAACCTTTCTTTCATCCTTTTAATACCACCCGTTAAATCCTTATCCTTTATCGTACAGAATAAAATTTGAACCAAAAATGGAATAGTTCAATTTCCAGGTAAAAAATGGGATAAATAATTGAACTGAATAAGAAGAAAAAACAAATTTTCAACAAAATTGTTAAATTTTCAAGGGAAAAGCTGAATTTTCGACCAAGAAGATTAATGTTCTATAAAAAAAAAACAATTTTTCAACTTAACCAATATATACGATTAATGTTTAATCAATCCTTTAATAGTTACATTTTCAGATAAAGATAAATAATTTTGAACAGACAATTGTTGTTAAATTGTCAACCAATGAAATGAATTTTCGACCAAGAAAATTAATGATCTACAAAAAAAGAAGAATTTGACAAAATACATGAATTTTCAACGAAATTATTTAATTTTAAAGTCAAAAATAATAGAAAATGATAGACAAGTGAAATTTTTAAAAAAATAATTCCATTTTCAATAAAACAATTAATTTTTCAACCGAATAATTGAGTTTTTATCCAAGCGAGACGAATTCCAATATCGCCAATTCCTTTAATTTCTTTACAATGCGGATCAACATATAGATAAGACGATTATAATATTATC
>NC_046658.1:137592407-137602449 GCF_010883055.1 Belonocnema kinseyi | reverse complement strand
GTTTCGGTTTTGATTCCTCTATAATCAACCCGAAAGGTCTATGACTAAGCCATCGAACGCGCCCGCGGGTTGCGGATGGAGGGTCCCTGTTCCAAGGGATTTTGCTGAATATAGTTACAAAAATAAATAGGCAGTCGCGGACAAATGTCCAGGGGTGGTACCGAAGGAATTAACGCCCAAGCGGAGGTGTGAAAACCGTACCGAAAGCTGAATGGCACCCGGGTGAGGTGTCTAGAACGGTGACTGGGATACCGGGCGACTCCTCAGAATACGCAGCCTTATCCTTGCATGCGGGGCTCTACAAGGATTCAAGAACCCCTTTCTCTAGCTTCTCGGTGGAACAAAAATGATAAAACCAACCATAGTTTTAGTAAGTGCGGTTCAAAACAACAGAACGCGCAGGGCTCCCGACAATGGGTCGGCCAACATTGCCGACCAATCTAGAGCTGGGGGGGCCAATGAAAGTGGATTCAATGCGATGGATCGGTGGGATCTCGCGGCCTTTCAGTGGACGGAGCGACTGAATCACGACTTGCTAGGGTGCTACGATGCAAGTGTGGCCCCTGAACGAGGTTACATGGCACGGGTGCATGCTTTGTGGTGCGAGAAACACCCCGAGCTTTCGCACTTTTCGCAGCAGCGTCTGCGAAACCATGCGGAACTGCTCCGAAAGAGGGGCTATGTAAGCGGAACGCCCACTCTAGCACAGCTAGAACAAGCCGGCAACAGAGAAAGAGACGCGACACTAAGACCAACCGCAGGCAAGCATCCAATATAGGAAGAGCGATCCTTTACGACCCGGAGAAACATCAACACCAAGGTTTCTCTCACGCCTAAAGATCTGGCTGAAATGGATGACGAGCTTCGTAGACACTTTCCCGGACAATCCGACCTCTGGGCTATCAATTATTGTATGTATAATGCAGCGAGAGCTTTGGACGATGCGAACCGTAAAACAAAACCAATGGTTGATCATAAGACCAAAAGACGAATGCATCAACTTGCCATAAATATAGGCTGGGCAAGACAGTACGCGTCCTGCATTCAGTGTGTGATTGACTACATCACATATGGCAGGAATTTTACCGCCAAGGTTTGAAAGTTCGCGCGCGAACTCTGGACCCGTTATCACACACTTAACAAGTCAAAGAAGCTGACCATCAGGCAGCATATTGTTGAAAGAATACGGACACTATCTGACGCTAAGAGAAGTCTAGAGCGGAGGGAGAGATGGGTCAGGGAAAATCAACAGTTTCTCTCTGACCCATCTGGACTCTTCCTAGACCCTCCAGTTACTGTCGAACACCCACCCAAACCAGAGGAGGTTAAAGTATTTTGGAGAGAAATCTACGAAGTGCAGCATAGACTGGATGAAGACTCAAAAAAGATAAACAGCTTCAAGGAGTTATGTGTTGCCCTCATAACACTTGATGAAGAATGCCCACTCATCATTACCGAGAAGGTGAAAGAAGTAGTAAAAGGGATGAAGAACTATTCCGCACCGGGACTAGATTATATCAAAACTTTCTGGTGAAAGAAGTTTTCTTCAACCCATCAGCGTTTGGCCCGTATTTTCACCTCATATGTGAAGTCGGAAGAGGCGATTCCGGAGCAGATGGTGGAGGGGCGCACAATACTCCTGCCGAAAATAGGCAACTTAGCTGGCGAATGTCGGGAGCTCCCGAATGTCGGGAGAACCTGCTGATCGATAGATGTATCTGCAAAGATGCAGTATTCTACTAGCGTGACCTATCGATGGCCTGGATTGATTATCGGAAAGCTTTAGATTCGACCTCCCATAGACTTATCGTCTGTCTTTTGGAAATCTTGAAGGTTCATCCGCAAATAGTTAGGTGCATGGAGAAATTGATGGCGCTTCGGAAAACCAGATTTCCGATCTCACCTGGAAAAAATCGTGTGACAACTAACAAGGTCACCTTTCAGAAAGCTGTGTTTCAGGGCGAAAATTTAAGCCACAACCACGTCTCACGCCCGTGAGATAGGTGGTTACAGTCTGTAAAGGAATCAATACGAAGATCTAGCAAAAGCCTCGTGCACCCTAAGAATACGGAGCGACCCAAGGACTACCGCCTTCTGCATTTTTCCCGCAATTATTTTAGCATATTTTTGACACGCAGGGATGCTTTTTAGGTCATTAGCAAGTGAAAGCTTGGCACCTCCAAGAGCGCTGATAATAAGGACGATTAGTTTAACGGAATATTCCGGGTACAATCGTTGCAACTCCCTTGTAACGTCTCGATACCTCTCTTTTTTTCATTCTCCTTGGTTATGATGTTTTTGTCAGCTGGTGCCGAAAATTCGATAACGAACATGGTTCGCTTCTAGAAGTCAAGAAGAACCATGTCAGGCCTCGAGTGAACAACAGAAACAATTGACGAGAATATAAAGTTCCAGTATATGCGGCACTTCCCATTCTCGACAATTGACTCGATTGCCCTGGGAGCATTTAGAGGAGCGATATGAAGGTTAATGCTGTAAGAGTGACAGAGATGGTAATAAAGCACTCTTAGCGCCGCATTATGCCTCCAGCGCAAAGGTGTCGTATAGCGCTTCTATCAACGATCTCAGGATCTTCAGGGATGCCATTGAATTTTCCTCGCTTCAAATAAACCTTGGCGCATTTATCTAACCCAAATTCCATTCCAATTTCCATAGTATATCGTTCGACAAACCCTAAAGCTAAATGCAGTTGCTCTTTGTTTTTAGCATATATCTTAAGATCCTCCATGTAAAATACATGAGTGACCTTTCACTTTCGATCTGCTAGAGATAGTGGCAATAATGTAAGGCAAAAGAGGAGTGGTCTCATGGTGTCGCCCTGAAAGACAGCTTTCTGAAAGGTGAGCTTGTTAGTTGTCACACGATTTTTTCCAGATGAGATCGTAAATCTGGTTTTCCGAAGCGCCATCAATTTCTCCATGCACCTAACTATTTGCGGATGAAACTTTAAGATTCCCAAAAGACAGACGATAAGTCTATGGGAGGTCGAATCCAAAGCTTTCCGATAATCAATCCAGGCCATCGATAGGTCACGCTAGTAGAATACTGCATCTTTGCAGACACATCTATCGATCAGCAGGTTCTCCCGACATCCGGCTACGCCTTTCTTTGAGCCTCGTTGTTTATATATATCTTGCCACACAGGTTCAATTGCCCGAACAATCCTATCATTTAGGATAGCTGTGAATATCATATAAAGTGTGTTCAGACAAGTTATTGACCTGTAATTCTTCGGGTCAGCTAAGTTGTCTATTTTCGGCAGGAGTATTGTGCGCCCTTCCACCATCCGCTCCAGAATCGCCTCTTCTTACTTCACATATGAGGTGAAAATACGGGCCAAACGCTGATGGGTTGAAGAAAACCTCTTTCACCAGAAGGTTTTGATATAATCTAGTCCCGGTGCGGAATAGTTCTTCATCCCTTTTAATACTTTTTTCACCTTTTCGGTAATGATGGGTGGGCATTCTTCATCAAGTGTTATGAGGGCAACACATAACTCCTTGAAGCTGTTTATCTTTTTTGAGTCTTCGTCCAGTCTATGCTTCACTTCGTAGATTTCTCTCCAAAATACTTTAACCTCCTCTGGTTTGGGTGGGTGTTCGACAGTAACTGGAGGGTCTTGGAAGAGTCTAGATGGGTCAGAGAGAAACTGTTGATTTTCCCTGACCCATCTCTCCCTCCGCTCTAGACTTATCTTAGCGTCAGATAGTGTCCGTATTCTTTCAACAATATGCTGCCTGATGGTCAGCCGGATCTTTAGGCTTGAGAGAAACCTTGGTGTTGATGTTTCTCCGGGTCGCAAAGGATCGCTCTTCCTATATTGGATGCTTGCCTGCGGTTGGTCTTAGTGTCGCCTCTCTTTCTCTGTTGCCGGCTTGTTCTAGCTGTGCTAGAGTGGGCGTTCCGCTTACACAGCCCCTCTTTCGGAGTAGTTCAGCATGGTTTCGCAGACGCTACTGCAAAAAGTGCTAAAGCTCCGGGTGTATCTCGCACCACAGAGCATGCAGCCGTGCCATGTAACCTCGTTCAGGGGCCACACTTGCATCGTAGCACCCTAGCAAGTCGTGATTCAGTCGCTCCGTCCACTGAAAGGCCGCGAGATCCCACCGATCCATCGCATTGAATCCACTTTCATTGGCCCCCCAGCTCTAGATTGGTCGGCAATGTTGGCCGACCCATTGTCGGGAGCCCTGCGCGTTCTGTTGTTTTGAACCGCACTTACTAAAACTATGGTTGGTTTTATCATTGTTGTTCCCACTAGAAGCTAGAGAAAGGGATTCTTGAATCCTTGTAGAGCCCCGCATGCAAGGATAAGGCTGCGTACTCTGAGGGGTCGCCCGGTATCACAGTTACCGTTCTAGACACCTCACCCGGGTGCCATTCAGCTTTCGGTACGGTTTTCACACCTCCGCTTGGGCGTTAATTCCTTCGGTACCACCCCTGGATATTTGTCCGCGACTGCCGTTGAAAAATTGTTTTCTTTTTTATAGAACATTACTCTTCTTGGTCGAAAATTCAGCTTTTCCCTTGAAAATTTAACAATTTTGTTGAAAATTTGTTGTTTTTTTTATTCAGTTCAATTCTTTATCCCATTTTTTATCTGGAAAGTGAACTATTCCATTTTTGGTTCAAATTTTGTTCTGTAGGATAAAGAATTTAACCGGTCCAGAATGCAATTTCTTTAGGAATTTTTCTAGAGATATGGATAAAGTAAATTTTTTGTCTTATTCTACACATTAAAAAGCATAATACGGAGAACAATTTGTCAAATTTTTCTTTAATAACTTTAGCTTAGGATAGAATTTAATTGTGCCTCTTTTTTCCAAATAAAAAAGGTGTGGCTTGTACAACAGGTAAAATATAATGCCTAGATATCAGGTGTTCAGAAAAAAATCGACAGAGCGCAGTTCACAGAAATTATGAATATTCTGATGTATGGAAAATCCGCATTGGCATTTTCCCAGGACACTACAAGTCATACTAACTTCTGAGATATGATAACTATTTGCATTAAGTGATTAGTGCGTTTTAAGTAAATAATAGCGGCGAGCGATATGCTAAACACCCTCACGTATCTACTTCAAACCTAAATTGGATCCAAGTTTGCGACATTGTATAATAAGGGTGGTATTAAATGGATGAAAGAAAGGTTAAAATACTTTCTAGGCAAAATAGAGACGGGTATGGTGTTAATTAGGTTGGAGAGCTTTAATACAGCGCTAGGCCAGGCAAAGGCGAATGGAATGGTTACAGTGGACATACAGCGAGAATAAACATATAGAAGTTAGATAGGGGTAGCGATGATGAACTATGTAGTGATGAACAAGCAAGTATGAGAGGAGCTCGAGAGATTCGCAGTGGAAGGGATTTTAGAATCATATGGACAGCCGCAATGGCTTTGGATAATGGTGAAGGACGGCAGAGGTAAAGGCGTTGAAGAAGAATCAATAGAGAGGAGGTCGAGCTGGACGAGTCAGGAAGGCAGGGAGGAGGTGATTGACGAGGAGATAGAGAAACAGATAATATGTGACGCTCCGAGAGGAAACGGACCTAAGGGTTAAAAAAACGATTTTTAGATTTTTGATCATATTGATAGTTTAATAATCGCTCTTTCATAATAAAAAAGATGTAAATTCGTATCTGCAAAATTCGATTTATTATTGAGCTGCAAAGTAAAGAGTAAATCGCATATTTCCACGTGTGCAGCCGTCCGTAGTACTATAATCCAGCCAGTTAGCTCGACCAGCGAGTCAGTCCGTGTGACACAAGAGCTCAACTGACTCGCTTTACGCGGAGCGGGAAGATGGAGTCGCAAGCGGAGGTGATGAATTCTGGAGATTGTCCTCACTCGCTAAGTGTCTGACTGCGACCGATTTTTCAATCGTTTCTTCTGAAAAATTTTCCAATTAAGGTTGTACTGCAGCGAGATTTTGTGTTTTTATTGTGTACAACTGTGCCCTATCCTTTAGAATTGCATTTCAATTCCGCTTCTTACTTCACGTGATCGAAATTCAACGGCTTTTCATCGTAATTTCGAACGAGTTTTTATTATTTTATAAAGATATGGCGTTCTAAATTCATGAAGCCTATTCGCGGACCGCATAAATGAATAAGATTTTTTAATATCGTTCTTAAAAATATCGACAATTATACGCATAATTCTTGGCAGTATCACTTTCGCTGTCTCCTTTGCTCTTATACTTACTGCTCCGTTCTCACTAAGTCTATAAGCAGTGTATTCAAAAAGAAAATGCTTAAGTGACCGAATGAAATGTAAGTGGGAAAATACCAATAAAAAATCTTTCGAAGACGCTCAAGCTCCAAAAAAGCAGACTTAAGACTTGCTTAGTGAATCTCAATTCAAACGCTAGTTTGATTTGCGATAAATATGAATAAAGCGGATCTCTGATGAATTCTGAATAATAATTCCATGATCGACATTAGACGTGAAAGATATCAGTAAACCAAATTCCACGTTAAGGACGTTAATTGGGCAATTTGTTTCAAATATTAAGTTCAGACTCAATATTTTCCTATTGAACACTAATATTTGCTCACTGATTGCTCAATTAACGCCCTTAACAAGAAATTGGTTTCCTGGGAAACTACATTTCAATAAATTATTTACCATATCTAAATAATTTATTTCAAATAATTGATTAATTATAAATAATAATACATAGTTTTCCTTTTGTATCAAGTACTTTCTTAATGTAATATTTATTGAATAATTTCAAATGTACAAATATTTTATGATGAAATCAATTTCAATCTGGCATAGAATTCTAAACAATTGTATTGCTTTATGGAAAAAGGTTTTAGTAAAACAAGCTTACACGCTTACGTCTTCGAATAAAAAATATGTGCATAATATGTTTGAGTTATTACAAAACCGCAAGAATGAATTTGTTCCCTATCTATTTCTCTTCTCCGTTCCTACAGACCTTCTAACCTTAGCAAGAGTTTTCTTTAACCCCAAATGACAGAAAATGACCAGGATAGCGACAATTCAAGAATATATGAAGAACTTATTTTTCCTCCATTCATACCGCGTGCTATAATCTTTTACACAAGTTTTGACAACGCAACTAGAAATTATAATATCGGATCCTTTTTGGAAATTCAACTCTTACAGACTATCCCCATTTCTTGCTTCAATAGGCGCCTCCGAATAGATTCCGACGATACCAAGCGAACGGCCCTCGGTTATAAAGTTCGCAATTATGATAGTTTGAGTGGCTACAGTTGTTTGTTTGAGTGTTTCACTAATAAAATCCGCGCCTACGGATCTCTAAAGCGAAAATGCAAAACATGTAATTTAGGGAATTCACCCTGAGACCACGATTGTCGTCGTAATTATCTTTGAAAGTCTCGTGAAATTATTTAACTCGATCTCGGAAAAATGTGAAAAATTCGCGCATGTATCCTCGACTCAAAGGAATTATAATTTCAATCATGTCACAACAATTCGACCGCCAAAGTCACGATCCTATGAATTAAGCGTGTCTGGTGAGTTTCGAGTAGCTGCATCAGTTTGCAGTATCAATATTGCACCCTTTAGCTGAGCTGAGAATGGAAATCAGTTCCTTTCTTTTGATCTCAGCGGATTGAATTGAGTCGCCGCCAGCAAAAATGTCGTCGACGTATGTGTTCTCCAATATTTCCTAATTCAATGGAAATCATTGTTGCTCATTCCTTTCCAGTTAAATCAAGATGCGTATAGCCCGTAATGGTTCATCTCTAGTACCGTATGTGACAGTAGTAAGACAGTAGTCTTGTAGGCCTTAGTTTGGTTCTGGTCGCCAAACTATTCTCTGCAGGTTACAGTTAATGTCGTCTACATTTGTTTGACGAAACGTTTTAACGATATCGGCTTGGAACACGTAGTTGAAGAGTCTTCAATGTGAAATAATTAACCAGATAGCCTTTTGAATCTTCCGTCCTGAATGCATCAAATCATTGAACGATGCACCTGATTCGGAGCTTGAAGATCCATTGAATACATCTCTTATTTTTGGAGACAGACCGTTTTTTTAAAGATTACGTGATGAGGCAGATAGTAATAGTTTTAAACCTGAAGATCATGGTTGTTTACTGGCCTCATGTGATTGAAATTAAGGTATTCTATCATGAACTTGTTGTAGGCTTTTTTAGCTTGAGGATCTCTTGAGAATCGTTTCTCGTTCCGTAGGAAGACCGGAACTGCATTACGGCGAGACTCGCCTAAGTCATTTAAAGAACCTGAGAAGGGCATTCGTACAAGATATCGACCTCTAGAGCTCCTCTGATATTTATTTCTAAATAATAGTTCACAATCCTGCTCTTCTGTTCTTAAGAATGTTCTTTTTGAAATTTCCTTTAATTCTCAGGAAATTCGCAATTGAATGCTGAAAGAGTAGTTTTCTATAGCATGAAGAACACTGGCAGACTCGAAAGTATTCTATTTTTGATGATCTAGATGATGACCAAACACAACCCAACCGAAACATGTGTTCAGTGCAGTGGGACTGTTTAATGGACCTTGCTTTGGGCCCTCACGTAGTTCATGCCCGAAGAGATCAACCCCTATTGAGCAGTCAACTCGTACGTGTCGATTATAATCTGGATCAGCGAACAAAATGTCTCTCAAGTGAGGCTAGTCGTTAAACCTGATATCTATTAAACCTGGTTTCTATTATTGCACTCATGTTTTGATGTCAGATGATTGACCGAAGCAGAAGAGTTACTGGCCGATCTAGAGCAACCCGAAGCAGACGGTTGTTCTTTTATGAAATCGGTTTTCACCACCTGGTCATTTTTTCTCTGATTGTCATCATGTACAAAAGTATGATGCTTCTCGGAACACGCAAAGCAGCGTTTATTTGAAGGGCACGAATTGGAATATTTGTTTCGACGTAAACAATTGAAACAAGGGCTTAAACATTTAACAAAGTAGATGAGCAGTCGTTTGGCTAAGCAGCTTCTAAAGCTGTAACTCGACTTTCAAGAAAAGTTGAGAACACCTAAAACGTAGGGAATTTCTTCTTTGCTTTCTCCGGATCCGATATTATGGTAAGATGCTGCTCGTAAAGTCCGACCAGTATTTTTCTACCGCAGCCAGTCTAGTTTTCATGTATTTTTTCTTATTTCATTACCTTCTCTACACGTTTCTTAGTGTTGTCCTAGAATCGTGTAATTAGCCCCGCTATCGCTATAGCTATGCATTATATACAGAACTCGTCAAGGCGAATCGATATTCGCCTGTTCAAAACAAAACAAGTGGTCACTACAAACAGGAAGAAAATCGTTCAATGATATGATAATTTAATTTCACCGGCAGTTTCTTGTTTATCAATTGTAGGATTGATTGAAGTAGCTATATATATGAACTCACAAATACTCTACTATTCTCCATGAGTGAGATAGCATAGGCTGCTTTTGACTGAACAAGCAACTGTAATCGTGTAAGAAAATTGAACAAACAGATGATCACTGTAATTCACTATAAAATAACGCGATTAATTTGCATTAAGTTTATTTAATTCGGCTCGAAGGACCATTTTGGTCTATAATTTTAGGTTTAATTAAATTATAGAATATGAAAAAGATGTATTTTTTGGTGCTGGAGAAAATTTTGTAAGAAGGTTAGAGGTATAGAATTCAAAAACAAGAACATTGAGAACACATCACTTTACTAAAATATTAATCTTTATATTGCACTTGGTTGAAATACTATTGTTTACATTGGTGGTTTAATTAATCGTGACTTTGAGTGTGGCTAACAAGAAAGACAACGTGCACACTCATTCGCCGTTAGCGACACACTGAATCAGAAACCGGTCCCGAAATCGTAATCGAATTAATTCGCTTAGGCTATTTTAATGATGAAAGAAAAGAAGGTAAATTAATGTGCAATCTGAACAAGGCATCAGTATTAGCTGAAACGTCAGAAAGGCATAATTGCAATAAACAAATTTTCCAGTAATTTGGTCTTATTCTTTTAATCAATAAAGACCATAAGACCTACAAAAAACAAATCTTC
>NC_046658.1:137590984-137592307 GCF_010883055.1 Belonocnema kinseyi | reverse complement strand
ATTGAAGTAGCTATATATATGAACTCACAAATACTCTACTATTCTCCATGAGTGAGATAGCATAGGCTGCTTTTGACTGAATAAGCAACTGTAATCGTGTAAGAAAATGGAACAAACAGATGATCACTGTAATTCACTATAAAATAACGCGATTAATTTGCATTAAGTTTATTTAATCCGGCTCGAAGTACCATATTTGTCTATAATTTTAGGTTTAATTATATTATAGAACCTGAAAAAGATGTATTTTTTGGTGCTGGAGAAAATTTTGTAAGAAGGTTAGAGGTATGGAATTCAAAAACAAGAACATTGAGAACACATCACTTTACTAAAATATTAATCTTTATATTGCACTTGGTTTAAATACTATTGTTTACATTGGTGGTTTGATTAATCGTGACTTTGAGTGTGGCTTACAAGAAAGACAACGTGCACACTCATTCGCCGTTAGCGACACACTGAATCAGAAACCGGTCCCGAAATCGTAATCGAATTAATTCGCTTAGGCTATTTTAATAATGAAAGAAAAGATGGTAAATTAATGTGCAATCTGAACAAGGCATCAGTATTAGCCGAAACGTCAGAAAGGCATAATTGCAATAAACAAATTTTCCAGTAATTTTGTCTTACTCTTTTAATCAATAAAGACCATAAGACCTACAAAAAACAAATCTTCCTCCTGTTAATAATTATTATTAGTTTTACTTCATTAATAATAATATGATTTTATAGGGAATGTTCCGCGTCTAGGGGAGAATCATGATGCACTGGGGAAAAACTTTGTCAGATTCGTGTTCAGCGCCCCAAAATACGTATAGGTACAATACTCTGATCTCTCGCAAAGCCTACTTTTTTTGTGGACCTGTGTTATGAATCCTCAACTTGTTCAAGTTTAACTTAAATTTTTAATTAAACAAATTAATTCCAAATCCAAATTTGAAATGCTAGGATCTTATTATTGTTTTTAATTAATTCACTTCGCATTGAAGCAAGAAGGAGAATCATTTCAGTCTTTTGAAAACAGGGAGAAAAGGAAGAATTCGTTCAAAATGGAGAAAAAGCGTACAATCTGAAACATACAAGTCATTTTCAACGTATGAAGTTATTATCCAATATGACCCGCCTTTAAATTGGTAACGTTCTTTTTGGACGAGTCGGAGTCTTACCCTGAGCCGGGTTTTTAATATTACCTTGTATTATTAAAAATAAAAATAAAAAAAATAATAAATAAAAATTCTAGTTAATGTCTAACCAATAAATAATCTTTGCAAAATTCGTAGAAAAGACCATCGCTAATAAACGTGTTTTTCAAGCAAGAGGATT
>NC_046658.1:137588820-137590884 GCF_010883055.1 Belonocnema kinseyi | reverse complement strand
ATCTCTCGCAAAGCCTACTTTTTTGTGGACCTGTGTTATGAATCCTCAACTTGTTCAAGTTTAACTTAAATTTTTAATTAAACAAATTAATTGCAAATCCAAATTTGACATGCTAGGATCTTATTATTGTTTTTAATTAATTCACTTCGCATTGAAGCAAGAAGGAGAATCATTTCAGTCTTTTGAAAACAGGGAGAAAAGGAAGAATTCGTTCAAAACGGAGAAACAGCGTACATTCTGAAACATACATAAAAGACTCTAAAAGGTTATAATTTTTTTCGTTTCTGATGAAAAGGCGCAAGAGAATGATTATTTATTGTTTAAATAACAGAAAATTCTCTTTCAGATCAAATTAAATCTTAACCTCCTATCAATTCTTCAATATTTATAGCAAACAGTAACTTTTCTGTATGCAAAATAAGGTACAAATTTTATTTTCATGATACTCCATGATACCCCAAAAATTTATCATTATAATAAAATAAGGTATATTATTAAAATTAATGCTGTGTATTCATATTGATATCTTTTAAAAGACATAAAAAATGTTAATACCAAATTTCAAAAAATACGGAATAAAAAATAAGTTTGAAACTTTAAACGTTAATTAAAGCACATGACTTATAAAGATCTCTTTTAAAATTTATTTTTTAATTCGTCTCTAAGAAAAAAATAAATCCCTCTTTTATATCGAATGACGTATCAAATTGAAAATAAGAAGAAAATTGTTAGCAACGACAAATGATTTGGGTTTCCATTGATCCAAGATCTTAATTATACTGAAATCTTAGTATTAGTCATCATTATTAATTTTGATTGGGCTATAATTTACAAGAATTATAAATTAAGAAAAGTTAAGAAAAAGAATTATTCTTTATAATTATAATCCATGATCATTTCTAACTTTAAAACCTTCCAGATATTATGAAATTCAAAACATGTTATTGCTAGTAATAAGTGTATTAATGATATCATTTTACGTCGTGAAATTCATATCGTTTTGTACTATAAATGAGATTTAAGTTAAAATATCGTAAAATCTGATAACAACTTAGTTTGATTGTATATGAATCAACATTAGATTTCTAAAATGATTAAGGCCATGTAATGAGTATAAAAGCTGATCAAGTGAGCCCTAAGATCAATATTTTTTCACCTATATTGAAAAATAAAAAATTAAATAACGGGGATTTTTTTCGGGAAATGTTAATAAATATTAAAGGATCATTTGTGGTCTTGCAAAGAGTTGGAGAAAGAAAAAAGTTTATTTCTGCAAATAATGACTATCGACGGATACATTTAGGTTTTACCGCAGAAGTTTGACTTTTAGCTTTCTCTGACGGTAATCTTGCAATCTGCTATACCTACAGACCCCTAAAAGTTCGAAGTTGTCTACTCGCTCGCAGGGTTTGACGACAGCACGGTCCGTATTTCTCCAAAATAGTTATTAAAAAAAAAACTTTTTTCACTATTCTAATCATTTAGGACCAGAGACACATTCTTGCATGCCTTCTATTTATCGTGCCAAGTTTTTAACACAATATGTCATTCCGTGCGGACGTAAGTTGGGAAACAAAACTTCCACTGGTATTTTCTTCAAAAAAGATTTTGTCTCAATATTTCCACTGGAACAAAGCAGAGAAAAAATCATTTTAAATAGGAAAAAAATCGTATTTTAAAAAAAACTGTCTCGTGAAATAAATTAAAATTTGAATAAATTTTGGCGAAAGTTCTTAAATCAAATATAAATATTTTGAAATTCCTTTGACATATTAGAATTCTAGGGAATTCTTTCAGCTTTTAGGAATTCCAAAAATATATCTTGAATTATGGTCTCTACAACTCTTTATATTTCCAAAGATTTAAAGCTGCAACATGAAATATTTCATAGAAGGTGATATCAGTTTGCAAGAAGTGCGTACTATCTAAATTATTTTCGTTTAAACAGACTCTTATCAAATTTAAATGTCTCAGAAGGACAAAGTTGACGTCTTTAATATAAAAGATAACGACTACGGTATAAATTGTACAATCAAGCAGTAGAATATTCTATAGTAATACTGT
>NC_046658.1:137587321-137588720 GCF_010883055.1 Belonocnema kinseyi | reverse complement strand
ATCTTTTATATTAAAGACGTCAACTTTGTCCTTCTGAGACATTTACATTTGATAAGAGTCTGTTTAAACGAAAATAATTTAGATAGAACGCACTTCTTGCAATGAAATATTTCATGTTGCAGCTTTAAATCTTTGGACCGTGCTGTCGTCAAACCCTGCGAGCGAGTAGACAACTTGGAACTTTTAGGGGTCTGTAGGTAAAGCAGATTGCAAGATTACCGTCAGAGAAAGCTAAAAGTCAAACTTCTGCGGTAAAATCTAAATGTATCCTTCGATAGTCATTATTTGCATAAATAAACTTTTTTCCTTCTCCAACTCTTTGCAAGACCACAAATGATCCTTTAATATTTATTAACATTTCCCGAAAAAATCCCCGTTATTTAATTTTTTATTTTTCAATATAGGTGAAAAAATATTGATCTTAGGGCTCACTTGATCAGCTTTTATACTCATTACATGGCCTTCATCATTTTAGAAATCTAATGTTGATTCATATACAATCAAACTAAGTTGTTATCAGATTTAACGATATTTTAACTTAAATCTCATTTATAGTACCAAACGATATGAATTTCACGACGTAAAATGATATCATTAATACACTTATTACTAGCAATAACATGTTTTGAATTTCATAATATCTGGAAGGTTTTAAAATTAGAAATGATCATGGATTATAATTATAAAGAATAATTCTTTTTCTTAACTTTTCTTAATTTACAATTCTTGTAAATTATAGCCCAATCAAAATTAATAATGATGAATAATACTAAGATTTCAGTATAATTAAGATCTTGGATCAATGGAAACCCAAATCATTTGTCGTTGCTAACAATTTTCTTCTTATTTTCAATTTGATACGTCATTCGATATAAAAGAGGGATTTATTTTTTTCTTAGAGACGAATTAAAAAATAAATTTTAAAAGAGGTCTTTATAAGTCATGTACTTTAATTAACGTTTGAAATTTCAAACTTATTTTTTATTCCGTATTTTTTGAAATTTAGTATTAACATTTTTTATGTCTTTCAATAGATATCAATATGAATACACAGCATTAATTTTAATAATATACCTTATTTTATTATAATGATAAATTTTTGGGGTATCATGGAGTATCATGAAAATAAAATTTGTACCTTATTTTGCATACAGAAAAGTTACTGTTTTCTATAAATATTGAAGAATTGATTGGAGGTTAAGGTTTAATTTGGTCTGAAAGAGAGTTTTCTGTTATTTAAACAATAAATAATCATTCTCTTGCGCCTTTTCATCATAAACGAAAAAAAAATATAACCTTTTAGAGTCTTTTACACTATGGCGCTTATTTTTAAGTATTTTCTTATCTAAAAACTCATACGATCACTATTGAAACATTGATCCTTTTTCAACAATGTTTT
>NC_046658.1:137581680-137587221 GCF_010883055.1 Belonocnema kinseyi | reverse complement strand
GAGAATAGTAGAGTATTTGTGAGTTCATATATATAGCTACTTCAATCAATCCTACAATTGATAAACAAGAAACTGCCGGTGAAATTAAATTATCATATCATTAAACGATTTTCTTCCTGTTTGTAGTGACCACTTGTTTTGTTTTGAACAGGCGAATATCGATTCGCCTTGACGGGTTCTGTATATAATGCATAGCTATAGCGATAGCGGGGCTAATTACACGATTCTAGGACAATACTAAGAAACGTGTAGAGAAGGTAATGAAATATGTAACATACATGAAAACTAGACTGGCTGCGCTAGAAAAATACTGGTCGGACTTTACGAGCAGCATTATACCATAATATCGGATCCGGAGAAAGCAAAGAAGAACTTCCCTACGTTTTAGGAGTTTTCAACTTTTCTTGAAAGTCGAGTTAGAGCTTTAGAAGCTGCTTAGCCAAACGACTGCTCATCTACTTTGTTTAATGCTTAAGTCCATGTTTCAATTGTTTACGTCAAAAGAAATATTCCAATTCGTGCCCTTCAAATAAACGCTGCTTTGCGTGTTCCGAGAAGCATCATACTTTTGTACATGATAACAATCAGAGAAAAAATGACAAGGTGGTGAAAACCGATTTCATAAAAGAATAACCATCTGCTTCGGGTTGCTCTAGATCGGCCAGTAACTCTTCTGCTTCGGTCAATCATCTGACATCAAAACTTGAGTGCAATAATAGAAATCAGGTTTAATAGAGATCAGGTTTAACGACTAGCCTCACTTGAGAGACATTTTGTTCGCTGACCCAGATTATAATCGACAAGTACGAGTTGACTGTTCGATAGGGGTTGATCTTTTCGGGCATGTACTACGTGAGGGCCTAAAGCAAGGTCCATTAAACAGTCCCACTGCACTGAACACATGATTTGGTTGAATTGTGTTTGGTCATCATCTAGATCATCAAAAATAGAATACTTTCGAGTCTGCCAGTGTTCTTCATGCTATAGAAAACTACTCTTTCAGCATTCAATTGCGAATTTCCTGAGAATTAAAGGAAATTTCAAAAAGAACATTCTTAAGAACAGAAGAGCAGGATTGTGAACTATTATTCAGAAATAACTATGAGAGGAGCTCTAGAGGTCGATATGTTGTACGATTACCCTAATCAGATTCTTTAAATGACTTAGGAGAGTCTCGCCGTAATGCAGTTCCGGTCTTCCTACGGAACGAGAAACGATTCTCTAGAGATCCTCAAGCTAAAAAAGCCTAAAACAAATTCATGATAGAATACTTTACTTTCAATCACATGAGGCCAGTAAACAACCATGATCTTCAGGTTTAAAACTATTACTATCTTCCTTATCATGTAATCTTTGAAAAAACGGTCTGTCTCCAAAAATAAGAAATGTATTCTATGGATCTTCAAGCTCCGAATCAGGTGCATCGTTGAATGATTTGATGCATTCAGGACGGAAGATTCAAAAGGCTATCTGGTTAATTATTTCACGCTGAAGACTCTTCAACTACGTGTTCAAAGCCGATATCGTTAAAACGTTTCGTCAAACAAATGTAGACGACATTAACTGCTACCTGCAGAGAATAGTTTGGCGACCAGAACCAAACTAAGCCCTACAAGACTATTGTCTTACTACTGTCACATACGTTACTATAGATGTACCATTACTGGCTATACGCATCTTGATTTAACTGGAAAGGAACGAGCAACAATGATTTCCATTGAATTAGGAAATATTGGAGAAGAACACATACGTCGACGACATTTTTGCTGGCGGCGACTCAATTCAATCCGCTGAGATCAAAAGAAAGGAACTGATTTCCATTCTCAGCTCAGCTAAAGGGTGCAATATTGATACTGCAAACTGATGCATCTACTCGAAACTTACCAGACTCGCTTAATTCATAGGATCGTGACTTTGGCAGTCGAATTGTTATGACATGATTGAAATTATCATTCCTTTGAGTCGAGGATACACGCGCGAATGTTTCACATTTTTCCGAGATCGAGTTAAATAATTTCACAAGACTTTCCAAGATAATTACGACGACAATCGTGGTCTCAGGGTGAATTCCCTAAATTACATGTTTTGCATTTTCAATTTAGAGATCAAACAAACAACTGTAGCCATTCAAACCATAATAATTGCGAACTTTATAACTGAGGGCCGTTCGCTTGGTATCGTCGAAATCTATTCGGAGGCGCCTATTGAAGCAAGAAATGGGGATAGTCTGTGAGAGTTGAATTTCCAAAAAGGCTCCGATATTATAATTTCTAGTTGCGTTGTCAAAACTTGTGTAAAAGATTATAGCACGCGGTATGAATGGGGGAAAAATAAAATCTTCATATATTCTTGAATTGTCGCTATCCTGGTCATTTTCTGTCATTTGGGGTTAAAGGAAACTCTTGCTAAGGTTAGAAAGTTTGTGGGAACGGAGAAGAGAAATAGATAAGGAACAAATTCATTCTTGCTGTTTTGTAATAACTGAAACATTTTATGCACATATTTTTTATTTGAAGACGTAAGCGTGTAAGCTTGTTTTACTAAAACCTTTTTCCATAAAGCAATACAATTGCTTAGAATTTTATGCCAGATTGAAATTGATTTCATCATATAATATTTGTACATTTGAAATTATTCGATTCATATTACATTAAGAAAGCACTTGATACAAAGGGAAAACTATGTATTATTATTTATAATAAATCAATTATTTGAAATAAATTATTTAGATATGGTAAATAATTGATTGAAATGTAGTCTCCCAGGAAACTTAACTTCTTGTTAAGGGCGTTAATTGACCAATCAGTGAGCAAATATTAGTGTACAATAGGAAAATATTGAGCCTGAACTTAATATTTGAAACAAATTGACCAATTAGCGTTCTTAACGTGGAATTTGGTTTACTGATATCTTTCACGTCTAATGTGGATCAGGGTATTATTATTCAGAATTGATCAGAAATCCGCTTTATTTATATTTATCGCAAATCAAACTAGCGTTTGAATTGAGATAAATGAATTATCATATTTACATCATGTTGACCATAGTGTCGATTTGATCGGCAGTTTGCTTTCTCTCTCTCTCTCTCTAATCGTGCAACTTCTTGACAGCTTTCTTTTGAAACTTTTTAAATGGCAAGGCAGACCATTCTTTCGTGGCGTTTATACGTGTGCTAATTAATTATTATTGGTACATTCAGCTCACATTCAGTCACATATTATCTGTTTCTCTATCTCCTCGTCAATCACCTCCTCCCTGCCTTCCTGACTCGTCCAGCTCGACCTCCTCTCTATCGATTCTTCTTCAACGCCTTTACCTCTGCCGTTCTTCACCATTATCCAAAGCCATTGCGGCTGTCCCTATGATTCTAAAATCCCTTCCACTGCGAATCTCTCGAGCTCCTCTCATACTTGCTTGTTCATCACTACATAGTTCATCATCGCTACCCCTATCTAACTTCTATATGTTTATTCTCCCTGTATGTCCACTGTAACCATTCCATTCGCCTTTGCCTGGCCTAGCGCTGTATTAAAGCCCTCCACCCTAATTAACACCATACCCGTCTCTATTTTGCCTAGTAAGTATTTTAACCTTTCTTTCATCCTTTTAATACCACCCTTATTATACAATGTCGCAAACTTGGATCCAATTTAGGTTTGAAGTAGATACGTGAGGGTGTTTAGCATATCGCTCGCCGCTATTATTTACTTAAAACGCACTAATCACTTAATGCAAATAGTTATCATATCTCAGAAGATTGTATGACTTGTAATGTCCTGGGAGAATGACAATGCGGATTTTCCATACATCAGAATATTCATAATTTCTGTGAACTGCGCTCTGTCGATTTTTTTCTGGAACCTGATATCTAGGCATTATATTTTACCTGTGGTACAAGCCACACCTTTTTTATTTGGAAAAAAGAGGCACAATTAAATTCTATCATAAGCTAAAGTTATCAAAGAAAAATTTGACAAATTGTTCTCCGTATTATGCTTTTTAATGTGTAGAATATGGCAAAAAATTTACTTTATCCATATCTCTAGAAAAATTCCTAAAGAAATTGCTTTCTGGACCCGTTAAATCCTTTATCCTACAGAATAAAATTTGAACCAAAAATGGAATAGTTCAATTTCCAGATGAAAAATGGGATAAAGAATTGAACTGAACAAGAAAAAAAACAAATTTTCAACAAAATTGTTAAATTTTCAAGGGAAAAGCTGAATTTTCGACCAAGAAGATTAATGTTCTATAAAAAAAATACAATTTTTCAACTTAACCAATATATACGAAGGCGTAGCCGGATGTCGGGAGAACCTGCTGATCGATAGATGTGTCTGCAAAGATGCAGTATTCTACTAGCGTGACCTATCGATGGCCTGGGTTGATTATCGGAAAGCTTTGGATTCGACCTCCCATAGACTTATCGTCTGTCTTTTGGAAATATTAATGGTTCATCCGCAAATAGTTAGGTGCATGGAGAAATTGATGGCGCTTCGGTAAACCAGATTTACGATCTCATCTGGAAAAAATCGTGTGACAACTAACAAGGTCACCTTTCAGAAAGCTGTCTTTCAGGGCGACATCATGAGCCCACTCCTCTTTTGCCTTACATTATTGCCACTATCTCTAGCAGATCGAAAGTGCAAGGTCACTCATGTATTTTACATGGACGATCTTAAGATATATGCTAAAAACAAAGAGCAACTGCATTTAGCTCTAGGGTTTGTCGAACGATATACTAAGGAAATTGGAATGGAATTTGGGTTAGATAAATGCGCCAAGGTTTACTTGAAGCGAGGAAAACTCAATGGCATCCCTGAAGATCCTGAGATCGTTGATAGAAGCGCTATACGAAGTGTTCCGACCGGCAATCGTGCACCTTCGAGTTTTTAAATTCAGAAGAGAAGAATTGGGTTGCGCGTGCAATTCAGTCATGTACATCGTTTCCTACTATATTCACACGGACATAGACCTGCGATAGTTTTGGAGTGTACCTCGTTTCAGAAACTTTTGTTTTCCCTGACGCCACCAACCCATCAGGACGCCACGCGTTCCTCCCGGATCGCAACCCCATTTACTACAGAGAACCACCACCTGAGGTTAGGAATCTTGGCTCTGTCGCCCAGGTTTCATCAAAACTACGCGAATTGATCTTGGCTTCGCCGCATGGCTCAGACCTGTAGCATCATTTCTGTCTACTGATTTGTAAGTTAATTAATAAATTAACTTTCTCACATGCAAATCGTTTGTCCATTATTGACTTCACCTTGTTTCTGGACGATCCTGATTCCTAGTTTCGTCCTTTAATTTGCGAGATCACTCACAGTTTCTGAAGTCTTAAAAAATTAGTATTAAGCGACAATATAATAAAATTCGAGTGTAGAAAACAGCAAGTCATTCAAACTGCACTTCTGAATTTTGAAATTGAAAGCGTTGATTTAAAAATGGAAAATTTGGTATCTAAAAGATTATAAAAATTACGCATTGTAAACTGAATTGATTCATAATTAAAAATTTGAACAAGTAAACTTAACACAC
>NC_046658.1:137579018-137581580 GCF_010883055.1 Belonocnema kinseyi | reverse complement strand
ATCGTAGTTTCGCGGTTATTTATAAAATGCCGAAAGTTTCAAGGGATCAGCGTGAAGTTACGAGTACTAATTGGGGTAAAAACAGAAAAAGGTTGAATCCCATGAAAAATAAGGAAGTAGAGTCCGCCTTGGCCCAGGTTCTCACGAGTATGTGAGGATTACGGATGAAAGTCGCATAAGCAAGGCCGAACGTGATGCTGCAGTTCAGACAAAAGAGGCCAGAATTCTGCGACGTCAGGAACAAAAAGAGACACTGAACATCGCAGCTGTAGCAAGTACTCTGCTTTATGGAGCTGGAATCGATGATTCAGTGTAAGTGAAAAAAAATGGCTACACTTTTTCCATGACTAAGACTTTAAACGTGTTTTTCTCAAAACTAGATTTTTGATGTCGGTGCACAGTCTCTCTCAAAAACTATTGCATCGATCTTCTCCAAATTTGTATATACTTTTGACAGATATATCGCTAGAACACAACGATCTTGTCGATCGTTTTTTGTCGTTCGGATTTTTTAGGCAAAAATTATATAAAATATTCTTGAAATGTCACTTAAAAATGTTGAGAAGTTTATAAATGAATTATTTTTACCGTTGCTTCAGGAAAAATCGCTAAAAAATGTTTTTTTTACTTTGCAGACCAGACTCCCAACCTCCCATTAAATAAACGCCTATAATCTTATCTCAATCAACGGCTTGGGAAATCATTTTTCAAAGCAAATTAATATATTTTAAGATTGTAGGATTATTCAAGAAAAATAGAAGCAGTAGAGTGGTAGGATATGTATTTCCTAAACAAATGAGTTATCATACAATAAAATTCAATAATTTCGAAAAAGCTGGTAAAAAGAGACAAGAAGAAGAAATATAACTTAAAAAAACGCCTAATAAGCTCACCCAACACATTAAAATCCATTTAATTTTCAACTGGAAAGTGAAGGGACAAAAGAGAGACACATTCATAGATGCTCATTTTAAATACACATCTTAAAAAGCTTGTTGTTTTGTTAAACATACTTATTTCAAAAGGCACACTATTAAGTGATAGGGAATTTTGACGATTTGTGTTGTACTCACCTAATACTCTATAATCACTTGCGATTCGTCGGCGCATCGCTACTGGACATTCCGCGATTTCTTCTGCAGTCAATTGAGCAACGGCGCTGGTATTTATATTTATTTTTGCCCGTACTGCCCGCCCAAAAACAGATGTGAATATGGCACGCAGATTCGGGTTTTTGACTGATTTGTCCAATATTGCGAATATGTCACCATCGGCTGTCGATAACACAATTTGTTCTTTAGTTGGCATAGGCATAAGGGCTTGATTTGTTGTTCTCAGTGCAATTGGTTTATCTTGAGGAAAAAAATATCTTCGGAGTTCGAATATCCGATTCGGATTGCTGTGAGGAATAAGTCGAATAAATGCAAGATCTTTGAAACGAAATCCAAGTACGCTGGGAAAAGTTTGCCTTAGAGTAGGAGACCTCGACCTGTTACGAAAAGGTGATTCGTCAGGTGATGGAGATCTAAGAGAATCATGAGGTGTAGTAAGAGAATGAGTGTTGTCTTGACAATGTCTGCTGCGAGAAGAAGAGGAAGAAGAAGAAGGTCTAAAGCGATCAAAACCAGGATTAGGGACATCATCAGGCAAACGCTTGGACTGCGAACTTAATTCTGAAACAGGAAATACAGAATTACATTTTTTTTAAGTATCAACACAGTTGTATCTTGGAACATGGCGAGTTGTTTTTGCAATTCCCGCTGTTTATCTGCAAATAGGAAAAATTCAATAAGTTTGTATACAAAAATGGTTTATATAATTGAAAGTAAAAATATAATTTCACTTATTTATAATTTTACACTAATTTGTCTCATATTTTAAGAAAAGCCATAAATTTCTACAACTTATCATTAGAAATTACGAAAAATTACTCTTGTTCATAAATTTTTATATAATACGTTATATCTGGGGTCCTTGCCATCATTTTCAAAATGCATCAAAATAAGTTTAGAGTTAAACTGTATTGTCATTTTAGTCCAAAAATAGTTCTTTTTGCGACAATGTCGAACGCGTTGAGATGTTACATACGTTCTAATAAGCGAGCCACGGGGCCGAAAGAACACATTCTGCAATTCCTAATTAGATTTCATTTTAAAAAGCTATTTTGTTAAAAAGCATATTCAGTCTGAAAAAGTAAGCGACCTTTTTGCACAACTTTCCTCCGAAAGTTTGCTGTTTCTCATAATTCGCCCGAATCCTCATGTGCATAAATATTTGAGTACATGATTCATTCATTGTCTTAGGGAAAAACTTATGACACTTGATTTAAATAAACTTATTTATATTTTTATTACTTTGACAGTCGTAGTATATCATACAGAATTATGTAAATTTTATAAAACAATTTTTGTATAGTGACTAGCCTTGCGGCACATAATTACTCAGTTTATGCCAATTGATAACTGACCAAACAAATTGTAAGCTCAATTCCAGTAGCTAAAGACTGCTGATGGGCAGAGAGGTCTTACAGAGTTTTTATTTATTATTATGAACGCATAATAA
>NC_046658.1:137576622-137578918 GCF_010883055.1 Belonocnema kinseyi | reverse complement strand
AAATAGTACCTTTAACACCGTCAGAGATAATTTTTGTTGCTGAAAAAAGGTACCCTGCAATTAGCGACATATTTAGAGTTTTTTCTGTGTTATTTGAAAGTTTTAAATTTCTACCTGAAAAATGTGTGAATTATTGATTTGTATAATCGAGTTCATGAGGAATCAAGCGCATTTTTAGCAGCTAAAACCCAAATAAAAGATAATTTAACAATATAATAGAATAATGAGGCGATTAGTGAAGAAGGTTTTAAGGTCCCGATGAGGAAATATCAATTGTGTAACTTGAGTCTTGCAATCTTTGTCCACATTTCTCCCATTGTAATGTTACTTACTCGCAATGCTGAATCGCGCTTTCCCTATTGTATTATTACAATGACAAAATAGGAGTTGATTCTTGAATACAAATTATTCGGTCAATATGACACCTAAATGGCACTGCGGTAGTTAAATATTGTAGTTCTAGAAGTATACATTTTAGACTGTGTCTAGTCTTCCCAAAAAATGAGGGCAGTTAGAAATGGGTGTGGATTAGTCGTCTGGAAAGTTGGGGATGTTCAGCCAAGCATATTAAAAAGTATTTGACTGCTCATTCAAAAGTTCAGTTGGAAAATCGTCCCGATTGACAAAATTTCCGCTGTTATTTCATTGTATCTCCACAGTGCAAACTGAATTTACGAACGACATAGGGCGGTTCTCTTTTTCGCAATGCGAGCGGACGTTCAAATTTGCACTTGATGCCGATTTCTCGTTCTCGTTATCTTCTTTGGATCACACCATAAATTTCATCCTTATATTGGTGGAACATAAGGTTTACATTTTACTGTATTAATTTCCAACACACTCAATCAGCTTACTCATTAATAAGTCAAATTTTATGGCAATTTCAATTGGGTTTGAAAATCTATTATTTTTATAATCAAGAAATTATTTGTTATTCCACGGAGAGCCGTGGGTTGATGAACATCTATAAAGATCACTGCACATGGCACTGATCTTTCAATATACTGATTCACATTGAAAACCTTTTATTTATTGTTTGAGCGCAAATAGTGGACAAAAATTAGGGTTGTTACTTACCAGCCCATAGCCTACATACGTATCTGGTATACCACAGCAAAATAGATTTTCCTGCCATCTAAGTATCGACTCTGAATGCGCGAATTGAATTAAGCATTTTTCGATCCAGTCTTATACTATCTACTGCGAAGGTCTTCAGCAAAGAGAAGCTGAGTCTCAAATACTTATTTTCAAGAAATGTTGCAAATTACTATTTGCATCTAAATGTCCCCACACTGCAGAGCCTTGGCCCCCCACATCACAACACGCATCTCGTAGTGCCAAGGGTCCTAGAACGAAACTAATATACTTTACCCTACTACAGTCACAAAGGGAATGACTGATAATCAAGTATACGCCATTTCGTCAGTAAATATGATCTATTTATTTCAAGAAATTATAGACAAAAAAAGTAATACAAATTCTGACGACATGCGATTATAAAGTACTGTACAATTATATAATGTTACATTTTAATATCTATTTTTTCTCTAAATATCTCTGCTATGCACTCTTGGAGCTTATACCTTGTATGCTTTTTTGACGGACTCAATACGGTGATCCGTGAAAAGTCTTATGCATCTCAAGGACTCGGAGAGACCTAAGGACCGCCGCCTTCTGCATTTCCCCACAAGGGTCTTAACATTTTGTTGACATGTAGGGATGCTTTTTAAGCTATTAGCTACGCATATATACTCAATTAAAAAGCATGTGCTATTGTTTCTTATTTTCTGGATGCAAATAAAATATTATTGAATTATTAAAAAATTATTAGCCTCAACTGAAGATGTCATAGACGTAATAGTAAAATTTTATAAAGTTAACTACACGTGAAATTTGAAGCGAACACAGTGAAAAATTTTAACTGTTTAGTGCACTGCCATAATCTATCACCAGAAATTTCATATTGGAAGATGGAAAATATTTATTCAAATGCAAAATAGATCTGTTTTCCAGAAGTTAAATCTAAAGAGCATTTACACCGAACCGCTCGTTCAATTTCGCACGCCTTATCCCTAAAGCTATGACACCATGCTGAGTACAATATCATAAATAATTGGTAGCATTGATCTGACACTTTCGAACTTACAGGGGAACTGCCTCCTCTGCAAAATTGATTTTTTAATTAAACTATCAATAATTGATAGTACGTCAAAAGTAATTAAACACTTAATAGATTTGTACACGATTTTTACACGATTGGAACCCGAAGTATATCTTTTTATCAATTAGCCACGTG
>NC_046658.1:137572894-137576522 GCF_010883055.1 Belonocnema kinseyi | reverse complement strand
AATTGATAGTACGTCAAAAGTAATTAAACACTTAATAGATTTGTACACGATTTTTACACGATTGGAACCCGAAGTATATCTTTTTATCAATTAGCCACGTGAGTATGAGAGTTAAATAGTCATTTAACAAATGATAGTTAATTTTTCTGTAACAATAATCTGCATTAAAAAATGTTACTAAATTAATAATTGCAAAAAGTAATTGCCGAATAAAAATAGAAAATGTTAGATAATTAAAAAAAAAACATTTGCAAAATTTATATTTTGCATCATTTCGAGCTAAATAGTATAATATACTCCATTTACTCTGACCGTTTTTATTTTAACTTTTCACTTAAATATTTAGTCAGATTTTTTATTGAATAATTACTGGTATAAAATGAATTATAATATTTTTTATATTAATTCTTACATAATTATCAGTATCTTTCATTTGTGCCTATTAATTTATGTTAATATTTATTTCAATAACAATAAAAAATAATACGATAATTCTAATATTTTATTGATAAAAAACTTTGATTTTTTATTTTATTTTATTACTCCAGTTGTTTACAAAAACTAGAACTTCGAAGATACATTGTATCAAATTTCAATTAGTTAGCAGCGCTTATGAAAATTTTGACACATTTTCACCAGATGTTCAGTGTTTGTATATATTTTTATTTATTTAATTTATACTAACGAATGAGACGACTGAAAAATCCCGAAAAACAAAATTTCCGACACTGTCAATTTTCCGAATAATAAAATCACCTTTAAAAGTTCCCGAATTATGAAATTTCTAAATTATAGAAATTGAAAAATTGTTGTTTTTAAAAAATAAATATTACTCATTTATTCAAAAAAAAAGATCAAATATCTGTATTAAAGAAATTTTTGATCCCTAATGTTTCGCTGAACCTAATAACATTTTTCAAATAAGATTTGCATGATTTAAATCAGTACTTATTTACTTTAAATCTGTGATACAATTTTTCTTTCATTTAACAATTTGTTTGTTGAGAACATTTTTTGTAATTTTTTTCATACTCTGCACATTTCTAAACAAAATTTCTCATTCTGAAACACATTCTTTTAATTATTGTTATTTTTAAAAAATTATATTATACACTTTGAAACATTAAAGAAATTCTTTGATAAAAGTATTTGTTTTTCCATTTGATGTTAATAAATATTATTCAACAAAACAATTGTTTTAATTCCTTAAATTCTGGAATTTTCTGGTTCGGCCATTTTATAATTCGGTAATTTTCTATCTGAGATTTGTATATTTTGGCAAGTTTATAATTTTTTCAATTGAAATTCTGTCTGACTTCTGGCGCGATAACTAGCTTACTGCCAGTGCGGCACTATTGAGAAAGGGCTACTGAAATTCGTGCGCTTTAGAGAGCGTGACGGTGGTAGAGTAACGTGATTCCGAGAAAAGTTATTCCCCTACAAGTCCGATCTCGGCAGCACTTAGAAGCTTCCAATTTGTATACTCTCAGTCGAAATTTAGCATAAAATCTTATCTAATGGCAATGTAGATATTCTGATGTTACAGCAGGCGAATCTCGATTTAACAAAATGTAACGCTATAATAAATGCTGACGTCATTATTTATTTCATTTTATTTACCATAATAATTATTAATAATAGTCATTATTATATATACTATGATTATCATGATTATTCATTATTTAGTTCTTTATCGTCTATTTTAAACGATTTTGAATGATCTATGTAATACGAAAATAAATTTGAATTCAGAGGAGAGAGCGGAATTTTTTCCCCTTTATCCCCGCCCTATTTGAGAGTCTCTCGCACGCAAGTGTGCGCTTCCTTTAATTCGACGTGTCTTTGCGCGTAGTAAACGCATGTGCATTTTCATGCATTTCACTTTTACAATCGTACTATTTACACGTGTAAACAAAATGCCAGTTTTCACGTCAGTTGATACGTAAAAAGTTTCTCTCGTACTCCCTAAGAGACAAAAATCCTTATTTTCGTAAACCTTAAGAGGATATTTACCGGAATAATAGATATATTATTATATTATAATATTCACCAGTAAAGTTCAGAATAACGGCCAAACATAAGAGCAGTGTACAGACAAGCTTCATCTTTTCACTTTAACAATGTAATGTAAAAATCTAACTAGTCCACTTTGTCCTTTTGAGATATTTGCGTTTGATATGATCTATTATATACGCAAATAAGGTAGTTACTGCGCACTTATTTCAAATTGAAATCACCTTCTATGTATATTTTATGTTATGGCTTTAAAGCTTCGGAAATTCAGAGAGTTGTGGGGACGAATTTAATCCTTTCATAAGCTATTAGGAAAATGCTAACATTTCCTCTCATATGAATCAGCAACACAAGATGATGAATTTGAAATGTAGATGAATGTGAAATGTAGATGAATTTCATTTTTGCATTAAATTAAGTAAGTCACTTAATTTCAAGCAGAAATGGAACCTAAGTTCAATGTCTCCTATCTGATGTACCAGTAATATTACGATTAAACGACAGGTATGTTGAGCTTAGGATGATTTTCATTCGCGGGCTCTGAAATTCAATTTGTGCTGGCAGAAAGGCGTTCGCGAAATGCGATGCGAACAGCTCCTCGACAAGAGGATACACGGCATATTCAACAGAGTTATAGAGGATCAGTCTATGTCGCATAAGTTAACATTTGCTTTTCTTGAATCACCCGGATGCAGAGTGTGTCAGACACAACCTGAGCATGTAAAATACATGTTATCTAGTTGTTCAACTCATGCGGGAACGGTCTACAACAAATGGCACACTGCGGCACTGAGAGTGCGTTATTACCATATCTGGCGATGTTATAAAATTAACATTCATACCATCCAGCTAAATGCTCCTGGGGAAATATAGCTAATGGCCAAGCATTAGAAGTATCACATATCCTGGAACTTAATGTTGTCGATAATTTTTTTTTGCCTACTTGATTCCTTATATAGTTCTTCTTGACTTGGATAAACGGACTATGTTCGCAATTGAACTTTTAGCACCTGCTGACAAAAAGATCATAGCCAAAGAGACAAAAAAACATAAGTATAAAGACCTTACAGAGATTTGTGACGGGTACATTCGGAATATTCTATTCAGCTAATCCTCCTCATCATCGGCCTTCCTGCAGATGCCAAGCTTTCACTGGTTATCAGGTAAAAATCATCCCTGCGTGTTGAGTCCATCACATACTGTAAACTCTGTATGTCGCGTTCGTGTGACGTGGTTGCAGCCGATATTTTAAAGCGACTTCAATGGAAGTGGGTTCGGTTTTTCAGATTAGCAAGTGATCCCGGTGAAATCCCGCGATGTTCGTTATGACAAACTTTTAATAATATACATGTACACACTTGTAAGGGCATAGAAAATATAAGTGTCAAGAGTGCGTAGAAAGGACATGCAGAGAGAAAATAGAGATACAAAATGTAATAGTATACAGATTTTACAGTATTCCATATGTAATCGCATGTCGTCAGACTTCTTAATAATTTTTTGATCTAGAAGATCTTGAAATAAAAAGATTATGTTTACTGTCGAAATCGCGTAAACTGATTATCTGTGATTATGAGGATCGTTAATTTACAGTGATAAATCGATTTATAGAAAT
>NC_046658.1:137565603-137572794 GCF_010883055.1 Belonocnema kinseyi | reverse complement strand
TTAGAACTACATTTTGCACATGTTTACAGGACACACTGTATTTTATATGGCTAATTAACTCCCGAAACAGCGCGCTCTTGTGGATTCCTTGGAAACTAAACGGGGATTTAACCGACCAAATCCTGTGATCAGAAGTTCGAGAAACCTATTGCTTTTGTCAAGTGAGTCAAGTTTTGTACTTGGTTATGTCTTTAATTCTTCTCCAAGACATCGAAGTCTGGCTGCGTCTCAAAACTGAGTCGAAAAAATAGGAGATTATCGAACTTTTTTTGGCTGATAAATGAGATTAGAATTGATAAATGAAAAATTTGTGATTATCAAACAACTTATTTTTCATTTAAAAATTTAGAATCGGTGGGTCTGAAAAATTATAACCCTTAAAAATTTTCTTCAAAAAAATAAAAATTGTAACTTGCTTGAAGGATCTCCCAAGCCTTTTATTAGGACAGGTATACGCTCGAAGTTATCAACCGCACGTGTTGGAGTCATAAAATACGACTTAAGAGATAAATTGATGTCTTAAAGCCATAAGAACTTGTCTCCAAGACATAAATTAAAGTCTGGCTCCATCTCAAAACTGAGACATGTTCAAGTCGACCTTTTCGACTTCAGCATGTCTTGATTCGGGGCGATTCAAGTCGAAGCATCTTTATTCGGGTGCGCAGTATAATGTTTTCTACTACCGCGCCTCTTGTGAAGTCCCCGGAAAGCTTACTGTTCCCCCGCCCGTCAACCCGATTAGTGCGACAGAAAATAGGATAGAGTGCCATATCTATGATTTAGCAAAATCATTTACAGCGAGAATTAAACCGTGACTAGAGCAAGGAACATAAAAATCTCGCGCGTTAGCCGCAATTATTGTACTATAAACACCTCTGCATTTACCTTTTGTGGCTTCAGCCACATTTCTATAATTTATATAATACATCATTCGCAAGTTCGTAAGCGGTTTTATCTGACTTTATTTATTATAAAAAATGGGACGGAGAATGTCTTTTAAAAGTAGGATGTTCGAGCAACAATATCGAGCTTTTGCTGCAATAGCAGTAAATATTCAGACTCTGTATATTTTCGATAGGAACGCTAATTTCCTGTTATTTCTCTTATGTTAATTTATCTAACATCAAATTTTGTTTGCTAAGGTTAGGTGTCAATTAATCTCAAATGACAAGACATCCGTCATCAGTTTACTAAATCTCCACATTGTAATATGAAATTACGAACAAAATATGGCGGTACTATTTTCCGCAAAGCGAGCGGACTTTGAGATTTCCAGCTGATGGTCACTTTCCGCTCTCATTTTCTTCGATGGATCATCCCTTAAGTTTCGTCGTTATATTGGTAGGATTTAAGTTTTGCTATTTACTGTGTTATTTCTAACACCATTAATAAGCCTACTCATTAATGGGTCAAATTTCACGATCACTTCAATTGCTTTCGAAAATTTCTCCTTATTAGAAAAAAATAATAATTTGATACTCCACGGAGACCCAAATTTGGTCCCCGTAACATTCTTACAATGTAGTATATATGCTTAAACACCGTTAAATCTTCTAGCGACAAATTTATTCTAAATTAGTTATTGTTGAACTTTTATAGAGTACTTTAAACAAGCTCATCCTCCTATGGCAGATAATCAGCATACGCGATGTCGTTAGTAAACATTATCACCATACTTAAAGAATTTCTGAATTTGAAAATTGACAAGAAGTCAGACGAAATGCGATAACATAATTAATACTATAAAATCTATATACTGTTACGTTTTTTATGTCTTTCTTTTCTCCAAATATAATTTTTTGGCGCTCTCGGAGCTTATATTTTATATGCTCTTGCATTTTCATATATAGTATAGAAAGCTTATCATAATTACGGCTGCTGGGTTTCACCGGAAGCATGTGCTTATCTGAAAATCTGAACACACTTCCAAGGAAACCGCTTTGAAATATCAGCTGTAACCACGTCTGAAGAACGCGCAACACAAACAATTATCGAGAATATGAAGTTTCAGTATATGCGACATTTCTCATTTTCGAGCGTTGGCTCTATTTCTCTAGGAACATTTTTGAGCGGTATGAAAACTAAAAACCTAAGATTGATAGAGTAGGTGATGCAGCAATCTAAGTGCGATATTATTCCTTCGTATGTATGTTCTTTCCCGTATGAGTTGGACACCTGGATAGTATGTTCCTTGGAATATTTTTCTAACCTAAATTCGATTCCAATCCCCTGACTGTATTTTTGATAATCTCTAGAGCCAGATGTAGTTCCCGGTTTAGCCTTCGGAATGTTGAAGTTCGAAAGATAGTGGCAATTATGTGAGGCAAAAGACTATTAGGCTTTTAGTGTCGCCCTGAAAGACAGCTCTCGGAAAGCTGACGGTTTTAGACGATGTTAGACTTCTCCTAGCGTCAGATAGAACCCATATACTGTCAATAAGATGCTGATGACGGTTATCAGCTTTGACCTGTCGAACCTTGGCTCCATCAACTCTAGGATAGTCGGAATGTCTGACCAATTATCGATAGACCAACGCGTTCGATTGTTTCGATCCAAATTTCGAGTGGAGGTGATAATCAGGACAGCACCTCCACTATATAAAAATGAAAATAAAATAAAATCAAACACGTCATAATTTAGAGCTTCTTAACGCAACAGCAACGAATTTCTATAAACCACCCCTACTTAAAATAAACCTACCCTATACATAAAAATTTAAATTCGAAAAAAACAAAGAACATTAGAATTTTGGGCCTATTTTGTGCTCCCGAATGTACGAAAAAAAGACCAAAAACTACACGCATTTTCAAGAAACCACCGCCTTGCGAAAAATAAAATCTGAAAAACAAAAAATGCACCAGATTTTTGGCTTATTTTGCTATCTCGAATGCACTAAATAAAAATTTCGAAAAACCACCGCCATGTACAAAAACACCAACCCATTAGTAAAAACATAAACCACGATATTGGAATTTTTGAACAGCCCAAAAATTTGAAACTCCATTGACACTAAAAAATTCTGAAAAATATTATTTTTTGACAAAGTCATATCTACGTGGTAGAAAGGGGTTGATTTTATACGTCAGGGATTAGAACCTAAAAATCGGAGTGAGTATTTTCGAGAAACTCAAAAATCAGAGGCTCCATTGACGCTGGAAGATTCTCAACAATTATGACGATTATGATTTTGTCCAAAGATAATCCGTTTTAAATTTTACAGTGTCAATAGAGTCTCTGGTTTTTGGGCTCTTCAAAAATACCAACAATGATGTTTTGGCTACAACCCTTGTCGTTAAAAATCAGCCCCTTGGTAACAGGCAAATAAGGCTTTATCCAGAAATAATATTTTTCAGAATTTTGTCGTGTTACTAGAGTCTCTGATTTTTTGGCTCTTCAGAAATATCATTTCCGATTTTCGGGCTTCCTCCCTTAACCTTTAAAATCAACAACTCTCTACTAAGTAGATATGAGTTTGTCAAAACTCATCTTTTTGAGCATTTTTCAGTGTCATTGGAGTCTATCATTTTCAGGCTCCTCGAAAATAACCTCTCCGATTTTTAGGCTTTAAGCCTTGACCAATATCGAGGTTTAAGTTGTAACTAATGGGCTGGTGTTTTGTACATAGAGAGCTGAAAATAAGCCTGAGATCTGGTGCATTTTGTGTTTTGCAGATCTTATTTTTCGCAAGGGAGAGTTTTTTTGAAAATGGGGGTAGTTCTTGAATTTTTTCGTGCATTTTGTAGCCCAAAAAAAGCCCAAAATTCTGGTGTTCTTTGTTTTTTCCGAATTTCAGTGTTTACATAGGCGGTAGTTTTATTTTTAGTAGGGGTGGCATTTGAAAATTAGTTGTTGAGTTCAAGAGTCCAAAAAAGCCCTAAATCCTAACGACAAGACAGACCAAGAAAGTCCAGAAAAGCCAAAAATTCGGATAGAAAAAAACTTGGGAATTTCGTTTTTAGAGGTGCTAGCATTAGAAGATGCATCGAAAAAGGAAAATTATGTTTTTTAAATATACACATATAGGCTGGAAAATAATATTCATTACGGCCGTTATTTTTGTAAAAATTAGAGGTGAGAAATAATTTCGTTCAAAAGAACCATGTAACTATTTTATAAGTAAGCTCCATCTATGTACATATCGACTTTTTTCAATACGTGTATTTATACAAGGTATTTTTTTATACAAGGGTTAATTTTACAAAACGATTGATATGATATTGAAAAATAATGAAAGAGCACAAAAACCAAGAGGACAAATGTTCCAACAGTTATTGTATACAATTTTTGGCATCAGCCTGCAGGTTTTTATTCGGTGACAAATACGGGGGTTGTTTTTTTAACGTTTAGGGATGAACAATAATTTCGCTCCCCAGTTATGCTTTGAAAGTACTATGTTAATATTTTACAATTGCTTTCCATCTTGATGTCTTCTTTATTTAAAACACGTTTTTGCCGCACAGGAGGTTGCTTTTTAAAATAAGGGTAAATTTCACAAGTCTTTCATATCACGTTGGAAAGAAAAAAAGAAGAAAAAAATCTAGTCTAGTCACTTTTGTAGAGGACGCTGCTCAGTTGCCGGCACGTAAGCGCGACCCTGTTTTCTCGAAAACTAATATAATAGAGCAAAAAAAATTGTTTTGTGAAAAATAGCAAAAATTATGCATTATTTGACATTTTGTTTTTCATTAGTGGCGCCGCTGAGTTGCCTGACCTCTTATACCACGATAGTATGCGCTCCATACAGTAAAAAAGTGTTCAAATTTATACCGAAATTAATATTATTCCGATATGCAACAAAAATGCTCTAATTTGGGATCATGTGTGACGTCAAACCAAGTTGGCTGACGTGCTTAGAATACTTTAGCTCAGATGCAAGCTTTTTATGGTTTCCGATTATGCAGTGTACTTAAAAACTGAAAAAAATGAAATCTGATATTAGAAAATATCATCTGTTAAGTGTAGTTTTCACTTGCGTGCGGCTACAACTAAATTTTAGGTTATATCGTTATGACACCTGGACCAAAAGTTGATGGCCTGTTTGTTTAGAACAGCCCCCTGCCTCGACCGCGTATGTGTATGAAGTAGTAGTCTTCTTACGATCATGAGGGGAAATGTCGTCAAACTGAGCCAACAGATGGCACTACAAAAAGTAGGTCTATCTTTTTCATTGAATTTCATTAAGAAAAAGCAAAAATTATTAAAAACTTGATGCTGTTTGCAAATAAACAAAAAAGAATATATGAAAAAATAAGAGTAACTATTACTAATTATTTCAAAAAAGTAAAAGTCATCAAAATATGTAGCTTAATATGAATAAAACTTAATTTTGTGATACATTTTGAAAGCAGTTCGAACTTTATATTTTTGTGATTTATTTTGCTCATATTATTGATTTTATTATTTGTTAAAGTTAAACAAAATTATTTATTGTTGAAATTATTAATGTATCTAATGAAAAAGTTAATAATATTTAAGTCCTCAAGGACCAAAAATATTTAATACATATACATGATCAGAAGAATCTTTGTTCCTTTAACATCTTAAAAATTTCAAGTTTTGAAGGAAATATTTTTAAAAAGTAGTGGTAAATGTAATTAAAATGTTTAAGGGAATCATTTTGAAAAAAGTAAATGAGACGAATAATAAATGAGGAAATGGATTTAATATAATGTATATATTTATTTAAATTAAACCCAACATCATATATACATTTATACAGTTCAACAATTTATTTGTTTCTTAATCTTAAAAGCTGTTTTCTCGCTGCATTCAGCCCCTAATAATTTTATTTCAAAATTTAAATTTATAGAAAATTTCGAATTAAATAGTTAAATATATTATTGCAAACCTCATTTCTAAAATAAATATACCATAAGCTATTAAAATCTATAAACAAGCGTACTGTACTCATGACGCACAGTTGGAGGAAATGCACTTTTTCATTAAAAATGTCCAGACCCTTCAATTTTCTTGCGATTTTGAATTTTTCTTTTTTAAATTAAAGATCATTAAATTCTATAGATCTTGACTCTCGGAAATTTTGTCTCCTCTATTTTTTTATTAACAATTTTACTAGTCAAAGAATGAACAAAGTCTTATTATCGGTGAAAATTTTTTTTGCAAAAAGTGCTTCCCATTAATGTAGGAATGACATTTAATAACAAAAATAATTTGAAAGTTTATAATAACTACTGTGATAAACAATTTTCGTGTCGAAATATTAGAATTTGAGATTTTTTAAATTATAATTTCTAGAACGACTTAATATATAATAATTATATAATATTATAATAATAATATTTTATTAATTTTATCAATAATAATATAATAGTTATTTAATATTATTTGATAAAATATAACAATTTAAATTTTTGTAAACAAATTACATAAACAAATTAAAAATGTTTGCCTTTTCGCATAGAAATTTTTGTTTGCACTGGAAATGTTTTAAGCTATTCGACGAATGACTGCTAGTCATAAAAATATTAGAAGAGTTAACAATAACCACCGTTATTAACAATTCTTATGAAAAAATATTTAAACTTAAGGTTTTATCAAATTTAAAATTTCTTTGATTGCCAAGGCGGCGGGTTATTGTCGAAAGATTTTGTATTGAGTGAATCTTAGCATGCAGTGTTATGATTCATTTCCAATCTATTACGATTGAAGACACGACTTTTTCCGAGCAATACTGCCAACACTGGGATATTTTTTATGTATATTTTTTATAAACATGTAAGTTGTTATATTCCACTAAATATGATCAAAGATACATTTTTTAGCAATATGCGTCGCCATTGTAACGATTAAAGAAAACAAAAATTTTTATAAAACCGTACATTTGAATATTTTGTAACGAGAATTATTCATAACAATGGTTATTGTTAACTTTTCTAATATTTTTGTGACTAGCAGATAATCACCCAACCGCTTAAAATATTTTCAGTGTAAAAAAAATTTCTATGCGAAAGGACTGCACACCGTCATGAGTACGGTACGTTTGTTTATAGAGTTTAATAGTTTATAGTCTGTTTATTTTAGAAATGAGGTTTTCAATAATATAATTAACTATTTAATTCAAAATATGCCTTAAATAAAAAATTTTTAATAAAATTATTAGGGGTTGAATGCAGCGAGGAAAAAGCTTTCAGGATTAAGCAACAAATAAATGATTGCACCGTATAAATGTAT
>NC_046658.1:137563973-137565503 GCF_010883055.1 Belonocnema kinseyi | reverse complement strand
TACAAGCTATCTAAGGATGGTACTATAGAACGCCACCTGAAGGTAGGCCTAGTGGCGCCATCTCTTGGTCAGGCCGGAAACTTATCAATCCACCCTCGTATTATGATTAAACGACAGGTATGTTGAGTTTAGGATGATTTTCATTCGCGGGCTCTGAAATTCAATTTGTGCTGGCAGAAAGGCGTTCGCGAAATGCGATGCGACCAGCTCCTTGACAAGAGGATACACGGCATATTCAACAGAGTTATAGAGGATCAGTCTATGTCGCATAAGTTAACATTTGCTTTTCTTGAATCACCCGGATGCAGAGTGTGTCA
Organism: Belonocnema kinseyi; assembly: GCF_010883055.1. Lineage (NCBI taxonomy): Eukaryota > Metazoa > Arthropoda > Insecta > Hymenoptera > Cynipidae > Belonocnema > Belonocnema kinseyi. Next base: position 137,565,186 of record NC_046658.1, on the reverse strand, counting down.
GACACAACCTGACCATGTAAAATACATGTTATCTAGTTGTTCAACTCATGCGGGAACGGTCTACAACAAATGGCACACTCCGGCACTAAGAGTGCGTTATTACCATATCTGGCGATGTTATGAAATTAACATTCATACCAGCCAGCTAAATGCTCCTAGGGAAATATAGCTAATGGCCAAGCATTATAAGTATCACATATCCTGGAACTTAATGTTGTCGATAATTTTTTTTTGCCTACTTGATTCCTTATATAGTTCTTCTTGACTTGGATAAAAGGAATATGTTCGCAATTGAACTTTTAACACCTGCTCACAAAAAGATCATAGCCAAAGAGACAAAAAAACATAAGTATAAAGACCTTACAGAGAGATGTGACGGGTACAGTCGGAATATTCTATTCAGCTAATCCTCCTCATCATCGGCCTTCCTGCAGATGCCAAGCTTTCACTGGTTATCAGGTAAAAATGATCCCTGCGTGTTGAGTCCATCACATACTGTAAACTCTGTACGTCGCGGTCGTCAGACGTGGTTGCAGCCGATATTTTAAAGCGACTTCAATGGAAGCGGGTTCGGTTTTTCAGATTAGCAAGTGATCCCGGTGAAATCCCGCGATGTTCGTTATGACAAACTTTTAATAATATACATGTACACACTTGTAAGGGCATAGAAAATATAAGTGTCAAGAGTGCGTAGAAAGGACATGCAGAGAGAAAATAGAGATACAAAATGTAATAGTATACAGATTTTACAGTATTCCATATGTAATCGCATGTCGTCAGACTTCTTATTAATTTTTTGATCTAGAAGTTCTTGAAATAAAAAGATTATGTTTACTGTCGAAATCGCGTAAACTGATTATCTGTGATTATGAGGATCGTTAATTTACACTGATAAATCGATTTATAGAAATAAGTCATAATCATTCTTCGTAGCGACCGTAGTAGGCTGCAGCTTATTAGTTTAGGTATTTAACCTTCGTCGCTACAAGGTACCTGTTATGATGAAGTCGATATTAGCAGACAGGCTAGGCAAATGCCCTGTTCATTTTGCGCGTTCAAAATTAATACTTAGAATGCAGGAAAATCTATTTTGCTGTTTTATACCAGGTATAAATGCGATGGATTAGTAAGTAACAACTCTCATTCCTGTTTCAGATTCGTGCTACAAGAGTTCGTAAAAGCTTTTCAATCTGAATCAGTATATTGAAAGATA
>NC_046658.1:137559387-137563873 GCF_010883055.1 Belonocnema kinseyi | reverse complement strand
CTTAGAATGCAGGAAAATCTATTTTGCTGTTTTATATCAGGTACAAATGCGATGGATTAGTAAGTAACAACTCTCATTCCTGTTTCAGATTCGTGCTACAAGTGTTCGTAAAAGCTTTTCAATCTGAATCAGTATATTGAAAGATAATTGTTAGGTGAAGTAATCTCCTTAAAAGTTCAGCAATTACTATTTAAAAAAAATTTGTCACTAGATGATTTAACGGTGCCTAAACATTCATCGTCCATTGTACAAACATTGCAGGGACAAAATTGGGCTCACCGTGGTTTATCAAATAATTTTTTTATTCTATTAATTAGGAATTATACAAATAAATTAAAATGATTGTTAAATTTGACCCATTAATGTGTGAGCTCATTAAGTGTGTTGAAATTACATAGTAAAAGGTGAATTTTACATTCCACTAATATGAATGCATCTGCAAGGGATGGTTGATAGAAAGTTGATAAATAAATGATGAGGCTAGAAGAACTTGATGATTGCAAAAAATGGTTCATCTATGGAAAAAGTGTGCGACTTCATAAATTATTATGTTCTTTTTATTCTTCGGAATTATGTTATTTTTTGAAGCACGACAGTTGAACTTGAAATTATGATCTCTATTAATTTTTTCGTAGTAATTTTATTTTGGTCAATATTTTTGGTTGTAATGAGAATATATTCAAATTGAGGCTTTTTTTATTTCTTGACAAAAATAAGAATTTTGAATTTTGAAAAGTACCATTTCCAAGAGAATACTTAGATTCATTCCCAAATACCCAGAATGAGTAGAGGAACTATCCAGTACAATTTTTCGGTACCGTAGGATAATGTATAATCTGCGAATATGCTTACTTCATAATAGTAATGAAAAAACCAGCTGGAAGTAAGTTTTGAAATAAAATAAATAAGTTTCATTGAGAAATTCAGTATTTTAGAAGGTGGCTCTAATAATATGAGTCACTACTGCACATTGGAGGAATCTGGTTGCCTCAACTCACTATGATCGGTTCTTGAGTCGTGAGTCCCTGCAAGTTACGAGCCACAAAGGGGTCTCCGCTAATCTTCCCCTAGTCACACTGGAACTCCCTAGCGATAATCTATGAATTTCTTCACGCGGATCTGGCATCGAGGCAGGAAAGGCACTTAGATGTGGTAAAGGAAGGTCCACTTACTTTGGAGCCACTTGACTGCTACAATCCCGTCTTGAGAGTCAATTTTTTAGTCCTTCATCCTTTAATTCCCGGTCGTGTTCCTTTCGTTGTCAGTTCCAGGGTTCTGGAGCCAATTCTGACGTTCTCTCTTCCTTCCGTCGTCTTGCAGCTATTTACCACCGGGCGTTACTAATTTTCTGTAAGGCCTTCGTTGATTGGTTGGTGTCAACGGACGAGCTCAAATATGTTCCCTCCGTCAATGTGCGTTTTCAGCGGTGGAGGTCGTCTAGCCGATTGTGAACTCCGGGGATTGTGGATTCGTCGTCGCCACGGATGTGTCCTTTTGATCCACTTCCGATGCCTTCCCCGCCGACTCCGACCCATGAACCTTATGGTATATTCCTATTTTGAACTTTATTAATATTCGGTCGGATTTCTTCTTATCTTATATGATTCTATCCCGTACTCTCCACGTCGTTTAAGAGTAGATAAATGTCTTAGTATCTAATTATCTGAATGTATTTCTGCAATAGTAACAACAAATTAAATTCTATCATAGTTCATGTGTCGTGGTATAATCAACTAAACACCTACATCACTTATATTCTAAGTGGGTGGAGTTGGCTTGATAATGCTTTAATTGATACGTACGCGTGACTTTAACCGTATATGGTTCCGGCTTCGGTGAGACCCCGTGAAGTTTTCTTCTCATCAAAACCTAATCTCGAAAACTTCATTACAGTGTGTAGGCCACCTCTGTTTTGCCTAGCAAGTCTTCTACCCTTTCTTTCATCCTTTCAATTCCACTCTTATTATACACTTTCGCGAGCTTAGGTCCGAATTAGGCCTGGATTGGATACGTAGGAGTATTTGCCGATTCGCTTACCGCCGGCAGTTATTTAATTGTAAAGGCCATATTCACGCAAATGAAATCACTACTACCTTTTCTGAAGATCGCGTGGCACTTTTTTACCTTAGGGACTATCAATATGGATTCCCTAAACGTCAGTATAATTATGGGTTCTATGAAAATTGATTTGCCCTTTGTTCAGCACATGTGATGATACAGTTATGTTTAAAATTGGATGTTTAAAGTTTCGGACAGACTGTCGTGCATCGCTGGCCGCTAATATTTGATAAAAACGCACCAGTCACTGGAAGCAAATACTTGTCATCTTTTTAGAAGATTGCATTTCATTTAATGTTCTGGGAGAGTTACAGTGCATATCCTTCTATATCAAGATATTTACGATTTCTTCGAACTGCGGTCTATCGAATTTTTCCGGATACCTTATATCTAGGTTTTTTTTTTTACCAGTGGCACAAGCCACAGCTGTCTTATCTAGAGAAAGAAAGCGCCATTAAATTTTCTGTGAGAATGCATATACTTTCAAAATTAAAATTCAGATAATTTAAAAAAATGTTATATATATCACGATTTGCTTCATCTGCCCCTCCCCCCTAATCGTCTCTTGATGGCTTAGACACTCAAATAGTCAGTACCCAATCTGAAATTGTTTACGCTGCGATTCTGAGCGCTATTGCGTCATACTGTTGTTCCAAGGACAAAAACTACATAATGCGATTGTGAGTGTTGACATGAAAAAAGCTTATATTCTGTGACGACCAGACCCGTGGCTGATACAGAATTGGGGCATCACTGGCTTTTTAAAAATTTCTTTTTGGATTTACTAGAACATTTTTAATATGCGGATAATATCACGCAAATGAAGAGTAAAATTCCTTTTAGTTTTTGTATGTATTTTCGAAAATTGCGTTTTGGTATCTACAGAATAGGTCATGGTCTAAACCTCATAACTAATTAGGGCCTCTTGTGGAAAAATCGTGTTTTTTTACACATCGACACTGGTTACTCGTAGAATAGGACAGTAAGACATGTATCAGTTTGTGCGCAGTTGAGTGTATATGTGTATCAAAAGTTATTGATGGCCAATTTCACTGCTTGAGAAAAACGTAGAAAAATGGCAAAATGCGAGACGGGGAAAAATATAATGGCGGAAAGTTGTGGAATACCTCAGAAAATAGGTTGATACCGCTGGATGAATGTATTCCTAAAAGATAAAGAAGCCTCAACAAAAGAATTTTGAAAATTATATCACTTTAAGCAATTCTAACTTGGTTAACTTAAAAATTAAGCTAATAACTATTTTTTTTATTGTACATTTAAAATAGAAAGTTTTTAATACAATTGAATGTAGAATTACGCGTGAAAAACTAAACTGTTTAAAAAAAGTTAATAATGGGAACTGATTATATTTAAAGCAATTCAATACATTTTTTTTAATTTAAACAAATATAATTTTAAATATAAACAATTATTTTTTAACTTTAATTTGAACAGATTTATGCATATACGCGGGGAAAGCATAACGACTTAGCTCAAAGAGCCAGATCTGCCTGACGAACGAAATACTCTGTAAGTCTTTGAGATTGGTTCCTTGGGTGATATTAAACAATCGGCGATTTCTTCTGCATTCATTTCTTCAACCTCTCCGGTATTTATGTTTATTTTCGCTCTTTCTTCCATCCCAAAAACAGGTGTAAACATTGCACGTAATAACGTCTGTCTGTGTGGTGTTTTTTCTAATATTGCATATACGTCGCCATTGGGCGATGATAATACAATTTGTTCGTTGGTTGGCATTGGAATAAGGACACGAGTTCTTGTTCTCAATCGAATTGGCTTATCGGAAGGAAAAACGTATGTTCGGAGTTTGAATATCCGATTCAGATTGGTCCGGGGAGAAAGTCGAATAAAGGGTAGTTCATCAAAGCTATATCCAAGTACGCGTGGAAATGTTTCTCTGAGAGTAGGAGAACTAGACCTGTCACGAAGAGGCGGTGCAGCAGCTGTTGAAGACATGGCAGAATGTCTGCCAGTAGATGAAGGAGAAGGTTCACGACGATGAGAACCAGTGTTAGGGCCACCATCAGGCAAACCCCTGGACTCGTTTCTAAATTCTGAAACAAGAAATACAGGATTAAATTTCTGTTTTAAGTACACAATCATTCTACTAGATCATGAGCTTTAAATGAGGTTCTCATTCTCGGGCACAATTAAGAGGGAGGGGTATAGTTCGGAGGGTAAAAAAAATCATTTTGTTTTAAATTTTCTGGTGGTATAGCATCTATAAAATATTCCCTTAAAATTTTAAGTTAATCGGAGCAAAACCTGCCAAGTGACACAGCTGTAAGTCACCGCACTTCCAGCGGAGCACACTAGATGCAGGCAGCGAGGGTCGCGCGCTGCGTTACACTATAGTAAAGGTCGTTCTTTGGTCACTTTTTCGTGTTTATTTTTATTCTCTTTTCGT
>NC_046658.1:137557931-137559287 GCF_010883055.1 Belonocnema kinseyi | reverse complement strand
TGTGCCCGAGAATGAGAACCTCATTTAAAGCTCATAATCTACCAGAATGATTGTGCACTTAAAACAGAAATTTAATCCTGCATTTCTTGTTTCAGAATTTAGAAACGAGTCCAGGGGTTTGCCTGATGGTGGCCCTAACACTGGTTCTCATCGTCGTGAACCTTCTCCTTCATCTACTAGCAGACATTCTGCCATGTCTTCAACAGCTGCTGCACCGCCTCTTCGTGACAGGTCTAGTTCTCCTACTCTCAGAGAAACTTTTCCACGCGTACTTGGATATAGCTTTGATGAACTGCCCTTTATTCGACTTTCTCCCCGGACCAATCTGAATCGGATATTCAAACTCCGAACATACGTTTTTCCTTCCGATAAGCCAATTAGATTGAGAACAAGAACTCGTGTCCTTATTCCCATGCCAACCAACGAACAAATTGTATTATCATCGCCCAATGGCGACGTCTATGCAATATTGGAAAAAACAGCATACAGACAGACGTTATTACGTGCAATGTTTACACCTGTTTTTGGGATGGAAGAAAGAGCGAAAATAAACATAAATACCGGAGAGGTTGAAGAAATGAATGCAGAAGAAATCGCCGATTGTTTAATATCACCCAAGGAACCAATCACAAAGACTTACAGAGTATTTCGTTCGTCAGGCAGATCTGGCTCTTTGAGCTAAGTCGTAATGCTTTCCCCGCGTATATGCATATATCTGTTCAAATTAAAGTTAAAAAATAATTGTTTATATTTAAAATGATATTCGTGTAAATTAAAAAAAATGTATTGAATTGCTTTAAATATAATCAAATCACTGGCTATTATGCAAATTAAAAGAAGTATTATTTGAACCTCTAAATCTCAGTTCCCATTATTAACTTTTTTTAAACAGTTCAGTTTTCCACGCGTTATTCTACGTTCAATTGTATTAAAAACTTTCTATTTTAAATGTACAATAAAAAAAAATAGTTATTAGCTTAGTTTTTAAGTTCACCAAGTTAGAATTGCTTAAAGTGATATAATTTTCAAAATTCTTTTGTTGAGGCTTCTTTATCTTTTAGGAATACATTCATCCAGCGGTATCAACCTGTTTTCTGCAGTATTCCACCACTTTCCGCCATTATATTTTTCCCCGTCTCGCATTTCGCCATTTTTCTACGTTTTTCTCAAGCAGTGAAATTGGCCATCAATAACTTTTGATACACATATACGAGGGTGGATTGATAAGTTTCCGGCCTGTCCAAGAAAAACAATGTTTTTAAGAATTTTTTTTTTATTTCTCAACATAATCTCCTCCAAGGCTGATACATTTCTCATAGCGGTGTTCTAGGCTAGTAATGCCATCTCTATAGAATG
>NC_046658.1:137556814-137557831 GCF_010883055.1 Belonocnema kinseyi | reverse complement strand
TCTAAAATGATTAAGGCCATGTAATGAGTATAAAAGCTGATCAAGTGAGCCCTAAGATCAATATTTTTTCACCTATATTGAAAAATAAAAAATTAAATAACGCGGATTTTTTTTTCGGGAAATGTTAATAAATATTAAAGGATCATTTGTGGTCTTGCAAAGAGTTGGAGAAAGAAAAAAGTTTATTTATGCAAATAATGACTATCGACGGATACATTCAGGTTTTACCGCAGAAGTTGACTTTTAGCTTTCTCTGACGGTAATCTTGCAATCTGCTTTACCTACAGACCCCTAAAAGTTCGAAGTTGTCTACTCGCTCGCAGGGTTTGACGACAGCACGGTCCGTATTTCGCCAAAATAGTTATTAAAAAAAAAACTTTTTTCACTATTCTAATCATTTAGTACCAGAGACACATTCTTGCATGCCTTCTATTTATCGTGCCAAATTTTTAACACGATATGCCATTCCGTGCGGACGTAAGTTGGGAAAGAAAACTTCCACTGGTATTTTCTTCAAAAAAAACTTTTTCTCAATATTTCCACTGGAACAAAGCAGAGAAAAAATCATTTTAAATAGGAAAAAAATCGTATTTAAAAAAAACTGTTACTCAACAAAAAATTTCTTTGCATCGAAAAACCTGTCATTTGACTCAAAGGAAGTAAATATTTTTATCTGATTCCAACAAATTTTTTTTGAATCTCGTGCAATAAATTAAAATTTGAATAAATTTTCTCGAAAGTTCTTTAATCAAATATAAATACTTTGAAATTCCTTTGACATATTGGAATTCTAAGGAATTCTTTCATGTATTAGGAATTCCAAAGATATATCTTGAAATATGGTCTCTACAACTTTGTATATTTCCAAAGATTTAAAGCTGCAACATGAAATATTTCATAGAAGGTGATATCAGTTTGCAAGAAGTGCGTTCTATCTAAATTATTTTCGTTTAAACAGACTCTTATCAAATGTAAATGTCTCAGAAGGACAAAGTTGACGTCTTTAATATAAAAGAT
>NC_046658.1:137555036-137556714 GCF_010883055.1 Belonocnema kinseyi | reverse complement strand
TTAGAAGAGTTAACAATAACCACTGTTATTAACAATTCTTATGAAAAAATATTTAAACTTAAGGTTTTATCAAATTTAAATTTTCTTTGATTGCCAAGGCGGTGGGTTATTGTCAAAAGATTTTGTATTGAGTGAATCTTAGCATGCAGTGTTATGATTCATTTCCAATCTATTACGATTGAAGACCCGACTTTTTCCGAGCGATACTGCCAACATTGGGATATTTTTTATGTATATTTTTTATAAACATGTAAGTTGTTATATTCCACTAAATATGATCAAAGATACATTTTTTAGGAATATGCGTCGCCATTGTAACGATTAAAGAAAACAATAATTTTGATAAAACCGTACATTTGAAAATTTTGTAACGATAATTATTCATAACAATGGTTATTGTTCACTTTTCTAATATTTTTGTGACTAGCAGTTATTCACCCAACCGCTCAAAACAGTTTCAGTGTAAAAGAAATTTCTATGCGAAAGGACTACACACCGTCATGAGTACGGTAGGTTTGTTTATAGAGTTTAATAGTTTATAGTCTGTTTATTTTATAAATGAGGTTTGCAATAATATAATTAACTATTTACTTCAAAATCTCCTTTAAATAAAAAATTTTTAATAAAATTATTAGGGGTTGCATGCAGCGAGGAAAAAGCTTTCAGGATTAAGCAACAAATAAGTGATTGCACCGTATAAATGTATATATGACATTCGGTTTAATTTAAATAAATCTATACATTATATTGAATTACATTGAATTTACTTTCTCATTTATTAGTCTTTTCATTAACTTTTTACCAAATTATTCCCTCAATATACAATGTACGTCATATATTTTTATTAATTCTTCTGATCATGTATATTTTTAAAATATTTTCGTCATTGAGATCTTTAATATTATTAATTTTTTCATTAGCTACCTTAATAATTTTAACAAAAATAGTTTTGTCTGATTTTGACAAATAATAAAATCAATAATATGAGCAAAATAAATCACAAAAATATAAATTTCGAACTGCTTTTAAAATGTATCTCAAAATTAAATTTTATTCATATTAAAATACATATTTTCATGACTTTCTTTTTTTAAATAATAAGTAATAGTCAGACTTATTTTTTCATCTATTTTTTTGTTGATTATTTGCAAACAGCATCAAGTTTTTAATTATTTTTGCTTTTTCTTAATGCAACTCAATAAAAAAGACAGACCTACTTTTTATGGCGCCATCTGTTGGATTAGTTTAACTGACAATTCCCCTCCGGATCGCAAGAAAACAGAAAAGTGGGGGTGATGCATCTGGCTGGCTTAGACCAGCTTCCTGTCACTGATGGTTGAAAATGGCCCATGTGTTGAAAACGGCCATGCGGCGGCGCTAGTAGTAACTTTGTTCTAGTTGTTTTGACTGTCATGTGTGTTTTGTCATGTAGAGCTGTTACAAATCTCTCTCAAATAAATTAAGGAAACAGTTTATTTATATAATTATTGTGAAAATTACAGAGTAGATAATTTTAAGCTTTAAAGATTTTAAAATGTGGGCTGAAAGTATATAGAAGACGTTGAGATTATTTTTGTTAATTTTTCAAGTTTACACATTTTTTAGGTAAACTGACTTTTTTCAGAATGTGAAAAAAGTTCTTGAAATTCATGGCAGATTTTTCAATTTTTAAAAAGGG
>NC_046658.1:137553543-137554936 GCF_010883055.1 Belonocnema kinseyi | reverse complement strand
GTCATATATTTTTATTAATTCTTCTGATCATGTATATGTTTTAAATATTTTTGGCATTGAGATCTTTAATATTATTAATTTTTTCATTAGCTACATTAATAATTTTAACAAAAATAGTTTTGTCTGATTTTGACAAATAATAAAATCAATAATATGAGCAGAATAAATCACAAAAATATAAATTTTGAACTGCTTTCAAAATGTATCTCAAAATTAAATTTTATTCATATTAAAATACATATTTTCATGACTTTTTCTTTTTTTTTAATAATAAGTAATAGTCAGACTTATTTTTTCATCTATTTTTTTGTTGTTTATTTGCAAACAGCGTCAAGTTTTTAATAATTTTTGCTTTTTCTTAATGCAATTCAATAAAAAAGACAGACCTACTTTTTATGGCGCCATCTGTTGGATTAGTTTAACTGACAATTCCCCTCCGGATCGGAAGAAAACAGAAAAGTGGGGGTGATGCATCTGGCTGGCTTAGACCAGCTTCCTGTCACTGATGGTTAAAAATGGCCCATGTGTTGAAAACGGCCATGCGGCGGCGCTAGTAGTAACTTTGTTCTAGTTGTTTTGACTGTCATGTGTGTTTTGTCATGTAGAGCTGTTACAAATCTCTCTCAAATAAATTAAGGAAACATTTTATTTATATAATTATTGTGAAAATTACAGAGTAGATAATTTTAAGCTTTAAAGATTTTAAAATGTGGGCTAAAAGTATATAGAAGACGTTGAGATTATTTTTAAAAATTTTTCAAGTTTACAAATTTTTTAGGTAAACTGATTTTTTTCAGAATGTGAAAAAAGTTCTTGAAATTCATTGCAGATTTTTCAATTTTTAAAAAGGGTTTGAAATATTTTTAAGAAAAAGTTTGCAATTTTGTCATATTACATAGTTTTGGAAAAAATTTGAGTAAGTTTGAGAGATATTCGAAAGTTTTGAAATGATTCGAAAATAAATAAAACTTGTAAAGTTTTTTCCTAAATTTTGTAAAGTTTCACGAAAATGAAATGAACTTTTTCAGGTGCCTAGGAAAAATTAAAATAACTTTTCATTTCGAAAAATTAATTTGAAGAAATTATATAAAAAGATTTTAGAAAATTTGAAAAATGGTCACAGAAGAAGCTGACAGATTTTAGGTCCGTTTTTAAAATCTTGCAGAATAAATAAAAAATGCAGGACAAATTTGAATAATTTTTAGAAATTAGAAGGCTTAGAAGGTCTGACAAAATAAAAAAATAAAAAGAATTTTCCTTATATTCGTGTGGAAGTTTTAAATACTTTTTCATTTTGAACAATTAAGTATAAGGGAAAAATTGAAAAAGGTTTTTAAACATAACAAACGCCGCTGCACGGCCGTTTTCAACTCTCGTGACACATTTTTTGCAT
>NC_046658.1:137551343-137553443 GCF_010883055.1 Belonocnema kinseyi | reverse complement strand
CACGTGGCTAATTGATAAAAAGATATACTTCGGGTTCCAATCGTGTAAAAATCGTGTACAAATCTATTAAGTGTTTAATTACTTTTGACGTACTATCAATTAATGATAGTTTAATTAAAAAATCAATTTTGCAGAGGAGGCAATTCCCCTGTAAGTTCGAAAGTGTCAGATCAATGCTACCAGTTATTTATGATATTGTACTCAGCATGGCGTCATAGCTTTAGGGATAAGGCGTGCGACATTGAACGAGCGGTTCGGTGTAAATTCTCTTTAGATTTAACTTCTAGAAAACAGATCTATTTTGCATTTGAATAAATATTTTCCATCTTCCAATATGAAATTTCTGGTGATAGATTATGGCAGTGCACTAAACAGTTAAAATTTTTCACTGTGTTCGCTTCAAATTTCACGTGTAGTTAACTTTATAAAATTTTACTATTAGGTCTATTACATCTTCAGTTGAGGCTAATCATTTTTTAATAATTCAATAATATTTTATTTGCATCAAGAAAATAAGAAACAATAGCACATGCTTTTTAATTGAGTATATATGCATAGTTAATAGCTTAAAAAGCATCCCTACATGTCAACAAAATGTTAAGACCCTTGTGGGGAAATGCAGAAGGCGGCGGTCCTTAGGTCTCTCCGAGTCCTTGAGATGCATAAGACTTTTCACGGATCACCGTATTGAGTCCGTCAAAAAAGCCTACAAGATATAAGCTCCAAGAGTGTATAGCAGAGATATTTAGAGAATAAATAGAATTTAAAATGTAACATTATATAATTGTACAGTACTTTATAATCGCATGTCGTCGGAATTTGTATTACTTTTTTTGTCTATAATTTCTTGAAATAAATAGATCATATTTACTGACGAAATGGCGTATACTTGATTATCTGCACTTATGAGGATCGGTAATAGATATTGATGTATAGATTTACGAAAAAAATCAGTCATTCCCTTTGTGACTGTAGTAGGGTAAAGTATATTAGTTTCGGTCTAGGACCCTCGGCACTACGAGATGCGTGTTGTGATGTGGGGGGCCAAGGCTCTGCAGTGTGGGGACATTTAGACGCAAATAGTAATTTGCAACATTTCTTGAAAATAAGTATTTGAGACTCAGCTTCTCTTTGCTGAAGACCTTCGCAGTAGATAGTATAAGACTGGATCGAAAAATGCTTAATTCAATTCGCGCATTCAGAGTCGATACTTGGATGGCAGGAAAATCTATTTTGCTGTGGTATACCAGATACATAGGCTATGGGCTGGTAAGTAACAACCCTAATTTTTGTCCACTATTTGCGCTCAAACAATAAATAAAAGGTTTTCAATGTGAATCAGAATATTGAAAGATCAGTGTCATGTGCAGTGATCTTTATAGATGTTCATCAATCCACGGCTCTCCGTGGAATAACAAATAATTTCTTGATTATAAAAATAATAGATTTTCAAACCCAATTGAAATTGCCATAAAATTTGACTTATTAATGAGTAAGCTGATTGAGTGTGTTGAAAATTAATACATGAAGGCATGAAGTGCAAATTTGAACGTCCGCTCGCATTGCGAAAAAGAGAACCGCCATATGTCGTTCGTAAATTCAGTTTACAATGTGGAGATGCAATAAAATAACAGCAGAAATTTTGTCAATCGAGACTATTTTCCAACTGAACTTTTGGATGAGCAGTCAAATATTTTTTAATATGCTTGGCTGAACATCCCCAACTTTCAAGACGACTAATCCACACCCATTTCTAACTGCCCTCATTTTTTGGGAAGACTAGACACAGTCTAAAATGTATACTTCTAGAACTACAATATTTAACTACTGCAGTGCCATTTAGGTGTGATATTGACCGAATAATTTGTATTCAAGAATCAACTATTATATTGTTAAATTAACTTTTATTTGGGTTTTAGCTGCTAAAAATGCGCTTGATTCCTCATGAACTCGATTATCCAAATCAATGATTCATACATTTTGCAGGTAAAAATTTATAACTTTCAAATAACACAGAAAAAACTCTAAATATGTCGCTAATTGCAGGGTACCTTTTTTCAGCAACAAAAATTATCTCTGACGGTGTTAAAGGTACTATTT
>NC_046658.1:137548842-137551243 GCF_010883055.1 Belonocnema kinseyi | reverse complement strand
CGTCAGTTTACTAAATCTCCACATTGTAATATGAAATTACGAACAAAATATGGCGGTACTATTTTCCGCAAAGCGAGCGGACTTTGAGATTTCCAGCTGATGGTGACTTTCCGTTCTCATTTTCTTCGATGTATCATCCCTTTAATTTCTTCTTTATATTGGTAGGATTTAGGGTTTGCTATATATGTTTAAACGCCGTTAAATCATCTAGCGACAAATTTATTCTACATTAGTTATTGTTGAACTTTTATAGAGTACTTTAAACAAGCTCATCCTCCTACGGCAGATAATCAGCATACGCGATGTCGTTAGTAAACATTATCACCATACTTAACGAATTTCTAAATTTGAAAATTGACAAGATGTCAGACGAAATGCGATTACATAATTAATACTATAAAATCTATATACTGTTATGTTTTTTATGTCTTTCTTTTCTCCAAATATAATTTTTTGGCGCTCTCAGAGCTTATATCTTATATGCCCTTGCATTTTCATATATAGTATTGAAAGCTTATCATAATTACGGCTGCGGGGTTTCACGATAGTATGCGCTCCATACAGTGGAAAAGTGTTCAAATTCACACCGAAATTAATATTATTCCGATATGCAACAAAAATGCTCTAATTTGGGATCATGTGTGACGTCAAACCAAGTTGGCTGACGTGCTTAGAATACTTTAGCTCAGATGCAAGCTTTTTATGGTTTCCCATTATGCAGTGTACTTAAAAACTGAAAAAAATGAAATCTGATATTAGAAAATATCATCTGTTACGTGTAGTTTTCACTTGCGTGCGGCTACAACTAAATTTTAGGTTATGTCGTTATGACACTTGGACCAAAAGTTGATGGCCTGTTTGTTTAGAACAGCCCCCTGCCTCCACCGTGTATGTGTATGGAGTAGTAGTCTTCTTACGATCCGGAGGGGAAATGTCAAACTGAGCCAACAGATGACACTACAAAAAGTAGGTCTATCTTTTTCATTGAATTGCATTAAGAAAAAGCAAAAATTATTAAAAACTTGATGCTGTTTGCCAATAAACAAAAAAGAATATATGAAAAAATAAGAGTAACTATTACTAATTATTTCAAAAAAGAAAAAGTCATCAAAATATGTAGCTTAATATGAATAAAATTTAATTTTGTGATACATTTTGAAAGCAGTTCGAACTTTATATTTTTGTGACTTATTTTGATCATATTATTGATTTTATTATTTGTTAAAGTTAAACAAAATTAATTATTGTTGAAATTATTAATGTAGCTAATGAAAAAATTAATAATATTTAAGACCTCAACGACAAAAAATATTTAATACATATACATGATCAGAAGAATCTTTGTTCCTTTAACATCTTAAAAATTTCAAGTTTTGAAGGAAATATTTTTAAAAAGTAGTGGTAATTGTAATTAAAATTTTTAAGGGAATCATTTCGAAAAAAGTAAATGAGACGAATAATAAATGAGAGAATGGATTTAATATAATGTATATATTTATTTAAATTAAACCCAACATCATATATACATTTATACAGTTCAACAATTTATTTGTTTCTTAATCCTAAAAGCTGTTTTCTCGCTGCATTCAGCCCCTAATAATTTTATTTGAAAATTTAAATTGAAAGAAGATTTCGAATTAAATAGTTAAATATATTATTGCAAACCTCATTTCTAACATAAATATACCATAAGCTATTAAAATCTATAAACAAACATACTGTACTCATGACGCACAATTGGAGGAAATGCACTTTTTCATTAAAAAATGTCCAGACCCTTCAATTTTCTTGCGATTTTGAATTTTTCTTTTTTAAATTAAAGATCATTAAATTTTATAGATCTTGACTCTCGGAAATTTTGTCTCCTCTATTTTTTTATTAATAATTTTACTAGTCAAAGAATGAACAAAGTCTTAATATCGGTGAAATTTTTTTTTGCAAAAAGTGCTTCCCATTAATGTAGGAATGACATTTAATAACAAAAATAATTTGAAAGTTTATAATAACTACTGCGATAAACAATTTTCGTGTCAAAATATTAGAATTTGAGAGTTTTTAAATTATAATTTCCAGAACGACTTAATATATAATAATTATATAATATTATAATAATATTTTATTAATTTTATCAATAATAATATAATAATTATTTAATATTATTTGATAAAATATAAAAATTTGAATTTTTGTAAACAAATTACATAAACAAATTATAAATGTTTGCCCTTTCGCATAGAAATTTTTGTTTGCACTGGAAATGTTTTAAGCTATTCGACGAATGACTGCTAGTCATAAAAATATTAGAAGAGTTAACAATAACCACTGTTATTAACAATTCTTATGAAAAAATATTTAAACTTAAGGTTTTATCAAATTTAAATTTTCTTTGATTGCCAAGGCG
>NC_046658.1:137546401-137548742 GCF_010883055.1 Belonocnema kinseyi | reverse complement strand
TATTTATTTTTAAAAAACAACAATTTTTCAATTTCTATAATTTAGAAATTTCATAATTCGGGAACTTTTAAAGGTGATTTTATTATTCGGAAAATTGACAGTATCGGAAATTTTGTTTTTCGGGATTATTCAGTCGTCTCATTCGTTAGTATAAATTAAATAAATAAAAATATATACAAACACTGAACATCTGGTGAAAATGTGTCAAAATTCTCATAAGCGCAATTCCCCTGTAAGTTCGAAAGTGTCAGATCAATGCTACCAGTTATTTATGATATTGTACTCAGCATGGCGTCATAGCATTAGGGATAAGGCGTGCGACATTGAACGAGCGGTTCGGTGTAAATTCTCTTTAGATTTAACTTCTAGAAAACAGATCTATTTTGCATTTGAATAAATATTTTCCATCTTCCAATATGAAATTTCTGGTGATAGATTATGGCAGTGCACTAAACAGTTAAAATTTTTCACTGTGTTTGCTTCAAATTTCACGTGTAGTTAACTTTATAAAATTTTACTATTAGGTCTATTACATCATCAGTTGAGGCTAATCATTTTTTAATAATTCAATAATATTTTATTTGCATCAAGAAAATAAGAAACAATAGCACATGCTTTTTAATTGAGTATATATGCGTCGTTAATAGCTTAAAAAGCATCCCTACATGTCAACAAAATGTTAAGACCCTTGTGGGGAAATGCAGAAGGCGGCGGTCCTTAGGTCTCTCCGAGTCCTTGAGATGCATAAGACTTTTCACGGATCACCGTATTGAGTCCGTCAAAAAATCATACAAGATATAAGCTCCAAGAGTACATAGCAGAGATATTTAGAGAAAAAATAGATATTAAAATGTAACATTATATAATTGTACAGTACTTTATAATCGCATGTCGTCGGAATTTGTATTACTTTTTTTGTCTATAATTTCTTGAAATAAATAGATCATATTTACTGATGAAATGGCGTATACTTGATTATCTGCACTTATGAGGATCGGTAATAGATATTGATGTATAGATTTACGAAAAAAATTAGTCATTCCCTTTGTGACTGTAGTAGGGTAAAATATATTAGTTTCGGTCTAGGACCCTCGGCACTACGAGATGCGTGTTGTGATGTGGGGGGCCAAGGCTCTGCAGTGTGGGGACATTTAGACGCAAATAGTAATTTGCAACATTTCTTGAAAATAAGTATTTGAGACTCAGCTTCTCTTTGCTGAAGACCTTCGCAGTAGATAGTATAAGACTGGATCGAAAAATGCTTAATTCAATTCGCGCATTCAGGTAAAAATTTATAACTTTCAAATAACACAGAAAAACATCTAAATATGTCGCTAATTGCAGGGTACCTTTTTTCCGCAACAAAAATTATCTCTGACGGTGTTAAAGGTACTATTTTTATATTAATCTCTAAGACTGCAAAAACGGCAGAGGACAAAACTTTTATGCGTTGAATAAGAAAAAAGTATAGGCGTTTTAGGAATTAAGCCCTTCAATTACAACCTTATCGACAACTTTGTGATGTGCCAACATACAATTGTGTAGATACTTAAAACAAAAATGCAATCCTGTATTTCTTGTTTCAGGGTTCAGTTTGCAGTCCAGGCATTTGCCTGACGATTGCCCTAATTCTGGTTTCGACTGCTCTGGTCCCTCTTCTTCTTCTTCTTCTGCTTCTCGAGGAAGACCTTGTCCAAATAAGACTCATTCTCTTACAAGACCTAATTATTCTGCTAGGTCTCTATCACCTGCCGAATCACCTCTTCGTAACAGGTCGAGGTCCCCTACTCTCAGAAAAATATTTCCCAGCATTCTCGGATTTAGCTTTGAAGATCTTGCATTTATTCGACTGATTCCCCACAAAAATCCGAATCGAATGTTCGAACTCCGAACATACATTTTTCCGACAGAAAAACCAATTCGATTGAGAACAGAACATCATGTTCTGATTTCCATGCCTACTAGCAAACAAATTGTATTATCAACCTCCAATGGTGACGTCTGTGCAATATTGGAAAAATCACCCACAACCAGACGCATTAATCTTCGAGCAATATTTACATCTTTTTTTGGGACGTCAGCACGGGCAAAAATAAATATGAATAGCGGCGTGGTTAAGGAATTAACCCCAGATGAAATCGCGGAATGTCCAGTAACCTCACACGCACAAATCACAAAGAATTATGGAGTATTACGTAAGTACATTACAATTTGTCATATCATTATTAAATTTGAAATAACCGCGCGTCATTTAGACCTTTATGGACAGATTTTTTAAAATTAATGTTGAAGAATGACTTTTTACGCTAACAAATTTTTTTACATTTCACAAATATTTTAT
>NC_046658.1:137526800-137546301 GCF_010883055.1 Belonocnema kinseyi | reverse complement strand
TACATCTTTTTTTGGGACGTCAGCACGGGCAAAAATAAATATGAATAGCGGCGTGGTTAAGGAATTAACCCCAGATGAAATCGCGGAATGTCCAGTAACCTCCCACGCACAAATCACAAAGAATTATGGAGTATTACGTAAGTACATTACAATTTGTCATATCATTATTAAATTTGGAATAACCGCGCGTCATTTAGACCTTTATGGACAGATTTTTTAAAATTAATGTTGAAGAATGACTTTTTACGTTAACAAATTTTTTTACATTTCACAAATATTTTATTTTTCAAATCTATCAAATCACATTAAATATCACAAATTTTTTATCGCTTGATATTATGCCATTTCAAATGAGTGTAATTTTATCTTGTGTGTGTTAAGTTTACTTGTTCAAATTTTTAATTATGAATCAATTCAGTTTACAATGCGTAATTTTTATAATCTTTTAGATACCAAATTTTCCATTTTTAAATGAACGCTTTCAATTTCAAAATTCAGAAGTGCAGTTTGAATGACTTGCTGGTTTCTGCACTGGAATTTTATTATATTGTCGCTTAATACTAATTTTTTAAGACTTCAGAAACTAATGACACTCAATTTAACCTATTTGACAAAAAAAGTATCAATTATTAAATGGCTATAAATTACAGAAAAATACAAATTCAGTAGAAATTGCATACTCTGCTACTTGTCTCCTCGTCTTCCAATTAAAAATAAAATATTTTTAATATGGCGAGGAAAATCACTTAACGCGATTCCCAGTCTCAGGCTCTCGCGATAGGTGGACGGGTAGTGTAAGTAATTGCGGTTCATGATAAAATTTATTTCTGAATAATCCAAAGAACTATTGATAGAAAAGACCATTTTAGATGTAAGTGATTTCTGGATATTGGGGGCCTGTTTAAAAAAATGTTTGATACTTGAAATAAGATATCTGAGAAAATATTTAATTCCTTAGGTTTGCCTTAATTTAGTTTAATTTAAAGTTCAGAATACATAAAAATACGTCGAAAAAACTAAACACTTCGGAAAACTTCATTTAATTTTAGATGAATGTAAGATTTTTCAAGATTGCGATGAAAAAGATTGTGAGACTTATAAGAGTTTTGACAAGTATCAAGAAAATAGCCCCACAATTAGAACTTAATTTACAACTCGTTTTATACTAAAATACGATTGTGTAGATACTTAATAAAGAAATTTAATCCTTTTTTTCTTGTGTCAGAATTTAGAAATCAGTCCAGGGGTTTGTCTGATGGCGGCCCTAGCACTGGTTCCCATCGCCGTGGACCTTTACCTTCTTTTACTGGCAGACATTATTCAGACAGGACTCATTCTGTTGCCAACCCTCACTATTCTGCCACGTCTTCAACAGCAGCCGCAACGCCTCTTCTTGACGGGTCGAGTTCTCCTACTCTTAGAGAAACTTTTCCACGCATACTTGGATATAGCTTTGATGAACTTCCCTTTATTCGACTTGCCCCCCGGACCAATATGAATCGGATATTCGATCTCCGAAGATACGTGTTTCCTCCCGATAAACCAATTCGATTGAGAACAAGAACTCGCGTCCTTATTCCCGTGCCAACTGAAGAACAAATTGTATTATCGTCGACAAATAATTACGTTTATGCAATATTGGAAAAAACACAATGCAGAAAAACCGTTTTACGTGCATTATTTACACCTATATTTGGAATGTCAGAACGGGCGAAAATAAATATGAATAGCGGTGCTGTTGAAGAAATAAACGCAGAAGAACTCGCTGAATGTCCTATATCCTTAAAGGAATCAATCCAAAAGAATTATAGAGTGTTCCTTGTGTCAGACAGATCTGGTGCTTTGAGCTAGGTCTTTGACGAATACATTTTATAGAATAAGCGTGGATATTTCCAAATGTAAAGAAATAACCAAATAGAAAACTAAAAACATACTTTTTGAACATAAAATGTTGAAAAATTGAATAACTACCAAATTATTCACCTTAAACAAACTGCCGGCTCTCTTGTTACTCACAATTGGAAAAGTAAGACCATATTTCTTTAAGGGGAGCGTAGGGTTAAGCGGGTGAAATACGATTTTTTAAAAACATTTTTTATAGAAATTTAGTTCAAGTAAATTTAATGTCATATCTAACATATTATAAAGCATCATTCGGAGAATATTTTATCAGATTTTCGTTGAAATATGTTTAAAATTGATTCAACATTTTTGGTGGTCATTTAAAAACAAATAGCGACGTTTCACATTGAGTTTTTTTCTGTGAAGGGTCCAGGGTGTAAATGTGTTAAATGACATTCCAGGAATCTTACACAGTGAAGGAAAGGCGTTGTTATTCTTGCAATTTTTAATATTCTTTACATCGTAAAATATTTTTTATTAATTAACTATACAAAAGTAATACACGATAGTTTTATAAAATTTAAATGATAATTGAACGTTATGTAACAAATGATAGCTATACATAGGTTATCTGCAAGGGTTGAGTTCTTTCTTGAGTTCTTCCTTGAGTTCTTTCAGCGATGCAGTTTTTATCTCCTCAATCGTTGAAAATCGATGTCCTTTCATAGGTCTCTTCAGTTTTGGGAAAAGAAAAATGTCACTGGGGGGCAAATCCGTTGAATATGGAGGCTGAGACATGACTGTGGTGCTGTTTTTGGTCAGGAAATCTTTCACAAGCAACCATGAATGAGCAAGTGCATTATCGTGATGCAAAAGCCACGAATTGTTTTTACCAAGTTCCGGACGTTTTTTGCGTGTCGACTCTCAACATCTTCAGCAACTTCTCTGATGGTAATTCGGCGATTTTTCAACACCATTTCTTCCACTGCTTGAACGATTTCATCTGTTTTTAACGTGCTGGGACGTCCAGGGCGAGGTTCGTCTTCGACATCCTCTCGGCCTTCTTGGAACAGCTTGTACCACTTATACATATTTTTCTTACTCAGAGTAGACTCACCGTGTGCAACTGTCAACATTTCAAGAGTTTTAGAGCACTGGATTCCATTTTTCACACAAAATTTAATGCAAACTCTTTACTCCATTTTCTTCGAAAAAAATAGCCGAGCACACCAAACCCTTCTAACCTTTTACGCCTCTGCCAGAAAAACAACACGAGCTATATAGTCAAAACTCTAAACATATGATCGTGACCCGTGTACCAACACAACAAAACAAAAAATTTCAAACTTGAATTACGTCGCCCGCGAAAATTGAAAAGTCACCTTACTTTTTGAACACACCTTGTATACTGAAAAGTACTTAAACAATTATTGAAGCAGGTACTTAATGTTTTTATGGTATAAAAAATGTATCTTATTACAAATAGTATAGTCTGCTAAAGACTTTAAATATTTAACTTCAAACGTAATTGTCTCATCACATGTGCTGAATAAAGGAAAATCACTTCATAGAATCGATCAATATCCTGACGTATGGAGGATCCATATTAATTTTCCCCAAGGTCATTACGTGTCACGCAATCTTCAAAGAAGGTGATAGTGATTCACATTGAATGACAATCACGTTTATAATTAAATAACTACCGCCGGCGAGCGACCTGCTTAACACTCTTGCGTATCCAATTCGGAACTAAGTTGGACCTAAGTTTGCGGCAGTATATAGTGAGGATGGTACTGAAAGAATGAAAGAGGGGGTGAAAGACTTTCTAGGCGAAATACAGGTGGGTCTTTTGGTAATCAGGGTGAGGTGTATTAACACGGTGGTGAGCGATCGGCCCAAAAAATTTAGCCCCACAACCTTCTACGCTTCTTTCAGTTGTGTGTCCGGTGAACGCAGAGGGAGAAGACATAATCGTAAATGGAGGGGATGAATTCTGGAGATTGTCCCCACTCCCTAAGTGTCTAATTGCGATCATGTCTTTAATCGTTTCTACTAAAAAAATTTCCTGTTAAGCCTAAGGTCTCTTTTCTCGCGACACGTCACATATAATTAAGTTTCAAATTAGAGAATGAAAGTCGTTAGCGGACTAAAAAAAAGTATTAGAATGTAAAGGTCATTGCATACCCAAAGGCATAATGATTTTCTGGTTACATTTTTGTACACATAATTTTGTGTCAGTATATATAGGTTCCTTGTAATTACGCATAAGATACGTAAGTTTGTTTAGTAGGTGGATCACCGCTGGCACTTATCATCAATTAAAAAAGGCCAAAATCACTTAATTGAAATCGCTGTAAACTTAATTTAAGATTGTACAATAAGAAAATGCCCCTACAGAAATCCACGTGCCGATTCATCCGCCCTATCAAGCATTTTATCGCCTGACCTGCGAGCTTCGCGAAGTCCTGGAAGGTTGCCGCCTCCCCGACGTCAACGTCGTCACCTTCCAGCATGCCAAACGAGTTAGTGCTCTCGATCTACTACCCGAATCCCAAAAGAAACTCATCATCTCACATAACCACCCACAAGAAGCCTATTTACTACCTTCTGATATATTAAGTAAGCCCGCCATAGGCTCGTTAAGCACATCACTCTTTCAGTCGATCATACCCACCCATGACGCTTCTCCAATTCAGCAGGAATCTGCTGCAAATTTTGCCGTAATGATTTTCCTTCCCTAGGACAAACCCATCCAGTGACCATCCTCGACAAATCTGGCGATGAGGATGAGCTTCTCGAAATAAGCACCTCTCCTATCAAACTTCGCCCAGTGGAAAGTATAACGCGCATCTGTGGAAACACTTGATACAATTTTAAACTAAACTTAGGGCGTGCTGATAAGGCCGACCCAATGATCAGGCCCCTAGTGAAGAAGAGACTACAGGATAAATGTTTCGCTAATGGTAGAGCCTGAAGCCACCTCGTTCCTCGTGATAACCATTCTGCTGCCATGCATGATCCTCGGTGCAATTAGAAACGCAGTCAATGCAACTAACGACGATCAAGCCCATGGGGTTGAAAAGGGACTGTGGGAGAAATTTTTCGCCAGTGCCGCCATTTCAACCTCGCTGATGTCCTGGTTTCCTACCTTTGTTACCGGTAATGCTCTTGCCAGCGGTCCCTCTAGCGACCTTCTCAAAACCGAACTTCATCCAGCTCCAAGCATTCAAGGTCGTTCATCCGATCAGTTTACGTGAAGACCAAGAAAAAGGCTGAGAAACTTAACGGAGAAAAAGAAACCAAAAGAAGGTAGACCGGAATCCCGTGAAAATACAATAGAACAAATCAACATCCTTAGAAAAAAAACAAGTCGACTTTCTCCTACGGAACTAATGAATTGCCATACAGAGTTACTAGATTAGATGTGTTGCCCATGATTCATATTGGTCTATGTCTTTAACGGATGGTTTTTATTCGTTACATCAAGTAACGTAGCAGATAACAAACTTACGAATTAGTTACGAAATTATTATTTACTTTTGGTAAGCTATTATACTCTTAATTGAATTCTAACATAAAATTCTTTTTTTATTTAACTTATTATCAACATTTAATTTATTTTTACAAAACAATTCTAAAAATAGTTTATTCACTCCAAAACTGATAAATGACTTACATAATTAATTCGTAAACTTATTATTTGCGGCGATTATTATATTTGTATAATTTCCATAGTTTTAATAAGTTTATTATTCCTTACAACTTTTTTAGAATATAATTTTAGAAAATTGGTTTTCTTGATGATGGAAATTGTGGGTCTCCGAAACGTTGGGACAGTAATTATAATCGCCAAACTGGAAGCACGACTGTCCATCAATTTTTCGTACCTCATAATGTTAGATTATTAAAATCCTTTAACTCGCATATTAATGTGAAAAAAGTTTCTTGCATAAAATTGCATAAATACTCGATACGTTATTCTTGTTCAAGCATGTGACCTTATACAGGGTCGATTGTTGCAAAATAACAGACATGCTATTATTAGGTTGTTATTACATTTGCGTAAACAGAATAGTTTTTCAAAAATGTAGTTTTTTAATTTCAAGGTCATCTTTTGCTATCGAAACAAAAGCTACGTATCCTATCAAAAACGAGTATTAACAAATTCGTACCTCCTTTTTGAGCAAACAACTTCTATCAACTTATTTTTGTCGTAGCTTGCAGCCTTTGTCTGAAAATTGTATCCCCAACCCTAACCTCAAAAAATACTCCAACTCGTGAAATGAACACTATTTTGCGACGAGTTATATAATGAAACCACCTTATCATTATGGTTTCGAGGTCGTTGAATCTGAATCCAATGTTAGTTAAAAACCCTATCTGGGCACTGTTCTTCCCTAACCTCAAAAAATACATCAAATCGTATAATTAACACTATTTTGCAAAGAGTTATGTAGTAAAGCCAGCTTATCTTTATGGTTCGGGGTCACTGAAACCAAGTCTAATACTCGTATAACATCAGCTATTTACAATTGGTCCCTTACTTCTCAAAATACCCTCATTTTTAGGATTACACGTGTGACTACCACGGCGATAAAAAATTATAGACCTATTAAATATCCATTAACGATATCTCGCCAAACAGTTACCCTCCAGCGATTTTGATGGGCAATCTCTTGCATCCAATGAGGATTTACCGGAGACCAAATCAAAAGCGACCGCAGCAGTCGTCAGTCGTCATTTGTTACCATATATATTGAGAATGAGATACAATCTCCGAACTCTGATAGCGATTGTGAGCCATCTCCTAACAATATGAAATGTCTATCCAGGGAAGATCAGCGGGAAAAATTGTTAAATGGGTTGAAGAATGAACCTGCTTGTTTAGATAAAACTGATCCCCTGAGACATGTTCACATGTGAGTTTCAGTTAATTTTTGATTCGCTACTCTGGACTCGTTTCCCCAGCAAGGTTTCGAAAGCTAAGCATTCGTTCTATAATGTTTTTGTGCGGAATCTATAATACCCAGTCATAATTGTCAACCTCGGGTTCCACCCAAATCTTGCTTAATGCTAATGGCTAACTCAACAAATCCGTTCTAATAAATCTTAAGAATACTAAGGTTCCTATGAGGAACCTAGCTAACTAATTTAATTTTGTGTAAGTATTACTTAGTTGATTTAATTTAACATGGTTTCTACTGACTAACTTATCTCTAATCGTGCAAAATAATAATGCAGAGGATTCGAAAGTAATTCCCTTTATTTGTGGAGAAACAGACCACCACAGAGCTCATAAGAAACAATTGTGTCCGCCTACTTCCTCTGTGGCTCGTTCCACATGGGTCAGCCATTCCATGTGTTGTTCCGATTCCCACACTTCTCACATAGCCCCTTCTCAGGTTTTGTTGTCCCCCACATTACCGGCTCTCGCGCGGTTCCTCGTTCTGTACTAGGGCCGCGTAATTCACTGCCCCTTTGGAAAGTGGCCGGGGTCATTCCAGATCGGAGAACGACCAGTCTGGTTTTAGCTTGGTTGATATTGAGGTTGAGGAGATGGCATCTGCCACCGCTCCCTCCTGGTAGTCCAGCTCGGCCACCTCATTGGACGTGGTGACGATGGTGTGTACCACGGCACCCAAGGTCAACTGAATTTTTATACCATATCTTTATCTACTTAACCATATCCCAACACATGACGTAAAATAAAAACGAGTACGGAGTACTACGCTGTTACCCTCGCCTAAGTCTGAATGAGTATCAATATTAACAAGTCCCCAGTCGAAAACCTGTTCCAAATTCTCCCGGGTGTCTCGTTCGTGCTTAGGACGTTCCTGTTCTACACCGCAATCTTTTCTTTTTAAAAACATCCTATCCAGATCAGACACCTCCTCCGGTGCCGCAGGTTCGTCATCCCAATCCTCTACATATTCCTGGTGATGAGAGCCTGATACCGCCCGCCAATCTTTCTTCTGGCGGTGGCAATTTGCAGACGTTGGATGAGATTACATCTACCACAACAAAGGGTCCACTGAACTTTAGGGCCAATTTTGCCGCCCCATGACTTCCTTTCTTCGACCACACTTGATTAGGCCTCTTGACATTATCACCGACCTTTAATTGGTGTTCTAGATGAAGCTGACCGTAATATTTCGCCTGCTTGAGGAAAGCCAGCTCTTGGAACTTAGTTATTAGCTCCCTTATATGCTATAATCGTGTTATCCGAGTCGCCTAGACGTAAAGGTCAGGTGGAGGCAACTCGGCCTCCCCCTCTTTAAAAGTGCGACTAGTATTTCGCGGACGGGGCTCCCGCCTTATATTGAGAAACGCTGTGATCACTTAATTTGTACTCAGCAGAGCCATGTTGCATGCGAATGGGAAATCGTTAAGGTGGAGATCCCAGTTTCGATGACCCTGATCATGGTCTTCAGAATCATATTGGCTTTCTGCAAAGGGTTAGCCTTAGGATGAAATAAGGAAGTGAACGAGCGGTTGGTGCCGAACTTCACTGTCCGAATGTAACACCTTAGGCGTTCCCCACCTAATGAATATCAATTCTAAGAAAGCCGGATTAACGCTTTATGCATTTGCCCTTTTCAAAGTTATCAACTCGATTGATTTAGAGAATAAGTCCTGGAATACCAGCAGGTATGCATATCCCTTTTTTACTACAAGGAAAAGGACCCATGACATCGGTTGCCATGACATCGGTTGGCCATAGGCCTTCTTGATTAGGCCTGCTTATGTTTATTGAGGTGGCCTTTCTTACAATTCCGAACGAAGGCCGTGGCGTCCTTGAGCATGAAAGGCCAATAATAAAGAATTGCAGCACGATAGTAGGTCTTATTTTAACCTAAATATCCGTCTTCACGTGTACAATGCGATTGTTTCGGTATTTAACGAGCTCTGCGTTTAACACTTTTCAACCGTGGTACTTTTCTGGTGACTTTAACAAAGGCTCATGCCGCCTGGCTTACCACTCATCTTCGACGGACATCGCGGTTCCAATATGTTCGATTTCTCCATCTTCAAACATACGGGATAGTGATTCCGGCATTTGATGCATTGATCCTTTTCGATGAAAAATTTCAATACCATATTCTAGGAGATCCAACGCCCAGCGTGCCTATTTCCAGGTCGGGTATCACTGAAAAATGATACCACCTGCAAACCAAAGTCACTAGCATCCGTTTGAATGCAGAATGGTAGGTTGAAGTCGGGGTACGCCAATATAAGCGTAAAATTAATCAATTTGTTATCGCTGTAATTTTGACGCTTCCGTGCTTTTAATCACTTTGAATTTGAGGAACCCCGGGACCCCAAGGCTGTAGTATTTTTAATTTATATAATGTCTCGCTTGTTAGTTTTTTGTAATGGAAAATTCGGTGGTGCTCTGTGCTGCCCGACCGAGTGGTTTTTGGCAATTTTTTCTAGTCAACCGAGTTAATGTGGGCCACGGAAAATTGGGAATATCATGTATCTTGCTTTCGACCTATTGGATACCATGCGGTTATCTAACTTACATTGTTTGGATCGGGTTATCTTCTGCTTTTGAATTGTAACGCTGACGGGAAATTTTCGTTAATGTAATATAACCTCACATTCAAGTCGCCATGATGCCCACGTTTACCCTAAATTTTAATTTACATAAATTGATACCGGTGTGAAACATATCGCTAATGATAGCCTAAACGCTTGAATAAAAATGTTGTTCTTCTTTTTAGGTTAAGCATTTTTAGGTTAGTTCAGTTACTAAACAAGATTGTTAACTGTGATTCGAATTAGCCCTTGGAGGATCGGCCGAACAATGTAAATTTGTTTTACGATAGTCAACTAATTGAATAAATGTTAAACCAAATTTATTATTAAGCCTAGTCTTCATTTTATTTACGAGTAAGACGATTTTCGGTATCAACTTTCTTTCTATTTTCATCAATTTCATGAGCCAATTTGAAACTTGTCCTTCACCAGGACTTGCAAGAGGGCTGAAATTAGCTTAAGCCCAAAAATCTTGCTTACCCCGTGGATTTAGTTTTGAAAATTCGATTGTCGCATGCGCGCCTAACGCCCGACAAACAAACGTAAAAATCATATGTATTTTGTAGAGCATATTGTGGTTGCAGTCACGGGATTCGGGTGGGTAAAATAAGATAACTGTAATTTTATCATTACAATAATTAAAATCAAGAGTGACTCAAGGGAAGTTAATTTGGTTTTAAATTATATTGCGAGTCTCGTTCTTCGAGATGACATCGTAGATTTTGAGAGCAAAAAGACTTAATCATTCAACCTGATTTTTATATTATTAATTATATTAACAATCTCCAGCAAACTACACTGAGCTTAATTACGTAACAATTTAATCTGGATTTTATCCATCTATTAATTTTGTTGAGAAAACAGAGCTTGAACGAACGATTTTTTTATTGGTTCTATTGGTCAGTTGCGTGTCTCGCTGAGCTCAAATCTGGTCGCAAAATTGTGCCAGCACGTCAGTATTGAGAGTAAATTAAAAAAAAAACAGGCTAAAAAGCATCAGAATTACAAAAGTCAGATTAACATATTCTTCACTCTTCGTTTCTTTACTTTTTCATCCAGCTTCCTTTCATTCTACTAAACAGAAAACTCGAAGCAACAAATCTCAAGCCTATAAGCCTCATGTTCACATACCCTTAACTCACAAACCCCATGTATACCAAGCGCAAGCCTATAAGCCCCAAGCTTAGAAACCACACGCTCATAAACCTTAACTCACAAATCCGAAACTCACTCACTCCAAACCGACACACCCTAATCCCACAAACGTCGAACCTACCCAATTTAAACCCGCAAAGCCCAAAATCTATCCACTTCAAACCCACACACCCCCAAACCCACAAATCCCAAATCTACACACCCCGAACCCTTAAACCCCAAGCCCAACAACCACAAGCCCTGAAAAAACCCCAAATATACACACCCAAAATTCACCAATCTCAAACTCTGCACAATCCCCAAACCCACAAACCTCAAACCCTTAAAACCAAATCCACCAACCTCAAGCTCTGCACAAACCCTAAACCCACCTAATTCAAACCCACACCCTCCAAATCCACACACCCCAAATCAACACACCATGAACCCTTACACCCCAAGTCCACCAACCTTAACCCCTATAAAAACCCCAAAATCTACATACCCTTAGGCCTTACACCCCAAACCCACTAACCTTTGCCCCTGCGAAAACCCCAAACCTACTGCAAGCCCAATCACTCTAAATCCACATACCTTAAAATTCCACAGCCGAAACCCACCAACCTTAAGCCTATAAACCCCAAACCCACAGACCCTTCAGGCCGCAATGCATGCTTTATACAATGGGCAAGCTCAATAAACGGCCCATCTAAAAGAGAATAAGGACCTGTGTGAAGTTCGAAATGCGTTTTGCAGACGATTACTATGGCTTCCGCGATGGCAGGTCCACAGTCATAGCGATGAAGGAGGTTACAGACTAGATTCATGAGGCCTAGAAGGTGCCACACAAGAGATGACACACATGCGCGATCGTCGTGCTAGACGTAAAAAATGCTTTTAACCCTGCGACTTGCTAGAGTAGCTGTATAATGTCCTGAAGGATTACCTCCGAGACCTTGTACTCTGCTCATCGGAGTGTACTGCAATACTGTACGGGGCCGAGATCTGAGCGAACGTCTTGGAAAATTAATGTAGGCAGAAAGGCCTTGGTTTGATACAGCATGGTCAGGCGTAGAGGTATTCTAGCGGACGATAAGGACCGCCGGGAGGCGACTGCGAATGAGTGGTAGTTGCAGTGGCACCAGGGGGAAAAGGGTCGTTAGATACACCGTCTTGTACTCCGAATCCTGCTCATAGTTGAAACGGGTCCACGGTCAACCGAGGTTTTACCTAACGCAGTTGGTGTCCGGTTATGAAAAGTTTGCATAGTACCTACACTACATAAGCAAGAAGTCATAGCCATGCTGTCAGTATTGCTCAACCTCAATGCAGGACATATCCGGCATGGGTAGCACACGAGTTTTGGTAGAGGGTGCCTTTCTTAAGAAGAGGGATGAGAAATCGGATTCGGTGACGGTAGTCATAAGACTAGAATCGGGAATTTCAACCCTCTATCATTTTTACCAGTCAAAGGCAGGGGCGAGTAATGTCACTGCCCACGAATCCTAAACTCAAAAAACCCAAGTTTACGCACTCAGTGTACTTAATGGAAATAACAGTGATATGTAAGACTGGTCGCTGTATAGTGACAACTTTATTTTTATAGCAAATTTATATCTTTTTTTTTTGGGTGAACGTCGTTCGTCTATCATTTTTTTTTCGTACCTTTTTTTTTTCCACAAATTTTTCTTTTTTATTTTCAATGTTATTTTTCACGAATAAAACAAAAACTTAGCATCCTATCAAGAAGTGACTATTAGCAAACTTTTATATCTTTCTTGTCATCCCAACTTTCGTTCATCCACCTTTTGTTTTTATCTTGCATGGTTTGACAACAAAATGGAAATTTTTATTTTTCATTATTATGCGTACAATCAAACTTTGAATTTCCAATTTTTCAAGAAAATCCAAAAAGTTGTTATCATCACCCTGTAGGGCTTTCAAAAAGCAAAGTTTTCCTTGTTTTGAATTTTTTTCATATTGTACATTTTTCGCTTACAATTTTGGTTCTTGATTTACTTTTTCAAACTTATAAGTACTATAATTCAAATAATTTCCATTTTATCAAAAAAAAAAAAACCTCATTTGAATAAGTTGTTTAGCATTCTGAGTACTAAAAGAACTGTTAATAAGATTTTTAATCCGGCACCAATAACAAATTCTGCACCACAAATCTCTTAAAATCATGTTAGGTGTTACAGGGGGTGGGGGACGCCACGCTAGCCTTTCTCTTTTAAAAAATCAAAGTTCAAATTGCATGACATTGAAGATCTCTGAATGCGCTGATATGCTACATTAAGAAGGAATTTGAGCGGGGAAATGTAGAAGGCAGTCATCATTAGGCCGTTCCTTCTTCTCAGGATACATCAGACTTTTCCCGGATCACCGTGTTGAGTCTACCACAGACTGTAAACCTCTATCTCGAGGTCATGAGACGTGGTTAGAGCTAATATTCTAAAGTGATTTCGATGGAAGCGGGTTCAGTTTTTCAGATTAGCACATGATCCTGGCAGAAAAATACAGGGCCTGAATATGCACTGTTATTGCAGCGAAAGGACGATTTTTCACATGAACACCCTAATTTCATCTAACTTTAGTTTCTTGTTAACGAGGTTAAACTCTATTTTAAATTAATATAATTTTCGTTTATTGTCACTATGCTTTTCTGCGTAAAATTAAACTCGAATCATTATTATTGATTACAAAATAATTGCTTTGTGGTTTGTATGTTTATTGCTGACAGTATCGGTAGTAATAATATTGCTATACATGAGTTTTGCGAACAAGATGACACCTGGTGTTTCCGAATGGATCTTTCCTACTGAACACAAATCTCGGTTCAAAAAATTCTCACCACATCACGTTTTTGAGAAAATAGGGATTGCAAACCCCTAAAAACGGCATTTTTAGCCATTTTTGAAAAATTGTGGAGCTGAACTATGACGTGCTACAAGCTTCGCTAATATCAGAAATTAAATGCTGAAAAAAACCCTTTTATTTGAGCCATATGCCAATTAATCGCAATTGCTCTTAAAGCGGGGGGTGACGCTGATTACAAATATGCAGTTGAATTTTTTTAATGTAACTGCATACTCGTAATCAGCAACCGTTAAAGACCCCGAATAACAAGTTTTAAGTGAATACTATTAAATTTTGAAAAAATGGTCCGCTATATTGGATACGCTATTTTGAATTTTTAAAACCTGAGTGCACATTCATAATCAGCGACACGTAAAACCTTTAAAAGCACTGCACATTTTATTATGCCTAGCGTAAGTATGTTAAAATATTTTCTGTTTTTATTTTCCTCCTCCATCCCTAGATAAAAAAACACCCCCGCTCTAAGAGCGTATGCGATTTACTTGACATATGGCTTATTTAAAACGGCTTGTTTGAGCCTTTACTTTCTAAAATTATCAAATTTTGTAGCGCGTCATGGCTCAGCCAATTAATTCCAAATATTTTTTTTATACACCTATGCCATCAAAACAACTTTGAATTAAAGGTAGAGGCTGATACAATTAAAATTTGGAAATCAGATCCAGTGATAGAAATTTCAAAAATAGAATAATTTCTAAAAAAATTGGAATAAAAATTGTGGCTTAAAATATCAAGTCTAGATTTATTTCTGATACCCTTCTATCACCATCGAGTCTCTAATTTATTTTAGTGGATGATCAAACCGAATTTTGAGATAAGTTAGAGCGAAAACATTTTCTAAAATAAAGAAATTCTCTAAAAACTTTAGGAATTAAAAATTCGGAAAAGTTATATAGTATCGAGACATCTTTTTGATACACCTTTGCTATAAAAATAACCTAAGCCGCTGAATTCCGCTAATTCCACCTGCATTTCTGATAGGTATTTCGTCTATTATCGATCTATGAAAAAAAATGGAAATCAATTTTTGCATTCAGAAATAATGGGTTACTTGTTAAAATTATCGAGCATTTCTTTGGTAAAGAATAATGAATCAGGAGTATAATAAACATGCCGGACCTGTCTGTCATTATTTCGAGGTTATGTTCAGATTCACCTTTTTGACCTACACGCTGTAAATAAATGTAGTTAATGCCAATTTAAAGTTTTTACCCGTAACATCTTATTCACTTAATTTTAAAAATATTCTGTCTATTCATAACATACCTTTTTATGAAAAAAGTAAGTGTTAAACATAATTCACTCTTCGCCCACTGGAAGTGCCGATCCGAATGCAATTTTAAAGCCCCAAAATTGGAAAATGCCTCTGCAAAATGGCTTTTCCTCTGCTGTTGTGCAAATCGGGTAGCATTAAAGTTCTACATACATGTAAGGCTCAGCGTGTCCACCCTCTATAAGAAAAATATAAACTTTAAAAAAATTATCTGAATTTTAATTTTGAAATTATATGTATTCTTACATGAAATTTAAACGCGCCTCGTTTTTCTCCAGAGAAAAAAGTTGTGGCATGTGCCACAAGTAAAATATATTATCGGGATATTAGGTATTCGAAAAAAAATCGACAGACCGCAGTTCAAAGAAACCGTGAATAATATGGGGTCAGTTTCTGTGAACAGGATTTCGTCGCGGGACACGAAAATTGTTACGGCTTTTCAAAAAACCCCGATTTTTTCAATTTTATGCCAAAAATCACATGTTTCTTCTGTTTCTCTGTAGCTCGGATCAAGAGATTAATCAAAGTAGACGAAAATACTTGTAATTTCAAAAAAGAACATTACCTTAACTATAATAGATCGCAAGTTAGCACCTGCCAAATGTGACCCTCGACCTGAATTTACAGGTAAATTCCCAGAGTTCAGTTTTTTGTGAACAGCTCATTTCGGGGTTGTCATCGTAAAGAATTCTTTCAGGTATTAGGAATTCCTAAGAAATACTCTAAAATCCCGTGAAAGGATAGAAAATCATTATAATAAACTAAAAACGTATACATTTCTCTGATATTCTTTGTCATCTATTTAAACCTCTAGAACATTCGATTTCTTTGAATCTGGTATACGAGGGCTGTCCCAAAAGTATTCAACCTACTTCGATTTCTCAGCGCTTTATTTATTCTTCGTCATCCAGGGGGGGGGGCATCCTTCAAAATAGTCCCCATTTGATTGAACAAGACGCGCATATGGATGTTTCCACATATTAAAGCAATCTTGGAAGTCAGATTTCGGAATCGCCTTTAGTGCATTCGTCGCATTAGTTTTAAGTCTCTTTATCGTCGAATCGATGTCCCTTAAGCGGCATTTTCAATCGAGGAAACAGCCAAAAGTCGCAGGGAGCTATATTGGGACTGTTTGGAGGCTGGCGGAGCTGCGCAACACTATTTTTCATTAAATACTGCTAAATGCCGATTAAGGGACATCGATTCGACGATTAAGAGACTGTTGAAACTGATGCGACGAATGCACTAAAGGCTATTCCGAAGTCTGACTTTCAAGAGTGCTTAAATAAGTAAAAACATCGTTATGAGCGCCTTGTTAAATCAAATAGGGACTACTTTAAAGGATGACACTCCCCCGATGACGAAGAATAAATCAAGCGTCGAGAAATCGAGGTAGGTCGGATACTTTTGGGACAGCCCTCGTATATATGTATGTCAGTTCGCTCGTCATGTTTTACTTACATTCTCACTTAAAAAATTATTTTAAACTCGTTATTAGGCTATAAGTTTGGTGCGGTTAGTGCGCACGTCAAACCATTTTCATTTTATACAGGATTGCATAAATCGAAGTAGCAAAAAATACTTAACTGATTAGTTTTGGCATGGGAAGTCGTATTACGACTTCGACGTTACATGTGAACTTTGAGAAGGATGTGATTTCAGCTGAAATGTCGTCCACACAGTTTTCTGCTTTAATGAATAGATTCGACTCAATGGAATCATCGAACGTCCTGCTAAGCGAGAAAATCGACCGGCTGTAAAAAGAAAACAAGGCACTGAAGGTAGAAAATAAATATATAAAATTAACTCTGACGGATCAGTAACACAAAATAGAATTTCTCGAAAAGCAGGTGAGGAAAAACAATTTGATCGAATTTGATTGAAACGAGTGGCAAGATTTTCGAACCATATCCGTCCCATTCTAGTTTAACTACGCTCAATTAATGATAAGAGAATACTTTTGAAAGATTTTTTTAAATATTAAAAAAATACAGATTGGATTATCAGTCGACTTTTCGAAAAAAATACAAGCAGAGAGGAAGCCGCTTTTTTCTTGTTTGTAACGTGCTTAAAACACAGTTTGAAAGGCTTCTTTATCGCATAATTTGCATAATGCTGATGGAATCCAATTCAAAGTTAACTCGATATTAAAGTTGTGTCCTGCTTTACTATCAGACAACGAAACTGCCATCTACAAGCAGACGAATAAACCATTCGCTTCCCGAGAAAATCTAAAACGTAAAGCCTCTAACTTTCCGATGCTAGATAAATTCGGTCCTTTAAATTTTTTTACGCAAAGATCAGATCAAACAGCGGTTTCACAAAATTCCAAAAAACAAAATGGCGCATTTAATTTGACGGAAGAGAATTTTAAAAAATTATGGTATTTACTTGAACCGTGGTACCCACGGGTTTTCGAGGGCGCTGATTACGAATGTGGAGTCAGCATTTAAAAAATTTTTAAACATTTATTTGATTCAATACCGAGGACGAAAATATTTAAAAGTATTTGAAAAATGATCTACGTAAAATGAAACACTTATTTATCATACGTTATCTACAACAAGGGCTTTTAAATTTTTATTTGTTTTTAATTTAATTTTATTATGCTTATGATTTTTTATTTATTTTCTTTAAATTTTTAATTATGAGAACTGTAGTGTTTGGGATGCTTTCTGTGTGAGTTTCCCTAGCCTCGCACGTTAAATTTCTTCTTCATCATGCGATAATTCTGTATCGCCTACAGTATTAAATTTTTTCTGGATATCTGGAAAGTCATTGTTTTCGTTCTTACTTTCTACGGGAGAATGACACAATTCGTTCTCTCGCGAAATATTGAGTAAATTTCTTACCTCCAGAGTAAAGTTTAACACATTTTTCTTTTTATTTCGAGATTAAAGATTATGGAAGCATATGATTGGATCCAAGCTATCCATAGCTCTTCAAAACATATCTTCTATGTTTGCTTTACGGCTGAAAGTTCTGCTGTGAGACAATATGTCATTTTTATAATTTTTATTTCTAGACTCAGAAGCCATCTCAACAAGCATACCCACTGGAAAAACACTTGTTTTTATGACATCAGCAGCATGCATAAGAATTTTATGCAGTGTCGATGGCATAGGAAACCAGTTTGTAGTTCTGAATTTAGAGTTCAGCAGTCGCATTGCCCAATGTTTCGAATTCTATTGACTCAATTGTAAGATGACAAGAAAGGGCGATTAAAATCGTACTGAAATAACAAAGTAATTTAGGGTCGAGGTTAAGATATTTCGCAAGAAAATCTGGCTTATCAAAAGCCTTTCGTGCTCTATTGCCTTTATGTTTAACACTTCTCATTTGCCAAGCTTTGATATAAGCCCTGTAAGAAATATGCAAACATGTCTCGAAGATTCTGATCCACGCATGAAGTGGAGAGAGCCCATACAGCAAAGATTTGGCATGTGGCAGAAAGATTCCCTTATCTTTGTTGTTGAAGGTATTTAACATTTTCAGAGTTGCATATCACATTGGACAGATATTCATTGAGTTAAAATCAGCAATATTATTCAACTGCGATGCTTCGTTATTCCATATTATGACACTATTTGCGGTTAACCATCGCAATAGAATAGCTGTGGTCACAAATAAATTTTGATAGCTCTGCGGAATGTTTTCTTCTACTAATGTGTAGTTTTGCTTAAAACACGAATAACCAGAACTTCCGTCGAAACCCCAAGAGAACATAATTATTGCTTCTATTTTCGTAACGCCTTTGCTTTTCATATACTAAATAATTACTTCTGCTTGCAAATTTGTAATTCGTTTTGTAGTATGATTCAATAAAGCTTGAAGGGTTGTCTCTGATTTTTTTCGAAAGTAGAAACTGTTTCCTTCGGTAGCCTGCATTCTTCTTTAGCATCTCTAATGTCATTATATGTATGCCAAATATCTGCTCAACATGATTTGGATTCCAAACGTATGTTTTGATACACTTCCTTAGAAAGTCAGTTTTCAAAAAAAAAACGATAAAGCTTCTCGTGGAGTTTTCTTTCTTTGTTAAGATTGAAACTTATATCAAATGTGGTTTGATTCGCATTATCTTTATGTAAGAGACTGAGCACCTCTCTGTACTCGTATTTGTGTAAGTGTATGTCATGACTGCTGCCGAAATAAGTAGTAAGCTTACAATCGTGAATAAGGCAACCTCCCTAATGGTTTATAACCGACGCGAGCAAGTAGAAAATTGTAATTTTCGCCACAAAATGGATAACTAAAAATTCAAGGGGCATCTACGAGCATAAATTTGGTGTATTGTGAGAAAAATTCACAATGGCTCGTCCGGGTTCTGAAATGTCTTTTTAAGTGGATTCTGAAATATTCAAAATAAAGTTTTTAACGATTGAAAATTTCGAAAGCTCCAGATTTAACATGGCGTCACGTCGGTTAATTTGAAAGAAGTGTTATTCAGACGATTACACTGACTTATTCAGATTCAAGTTGTGCTTCTTTCTAATAATTGTACTGAATGTACGTCTAGAACAATGGGATATCGATAAATACAGTGAAACTCTTCTATAGCGCCAATTTTGGGGCTGACGGTGCGTGGGAACTAAGTCATTATAGCCCGCTCCGCTTTCGTTTGTTTATCCTTAAGTGCTCGCCTGAGTGACAGCCGCATATCCCGCGCACGACACACAGCTCCTGTTACACGCACATGCGGCGCGGCCTCAATTCTCGGAAGGGTTATAGAAGGGAGGGCTATTAAAGAGTTTCACTGTACTTAATTTTTTCAAGAATTTTTCTTTTTTCATTGAAGAAGGGACAATGGCTAGTGCGAATTAAAATTTTTGG
>NC_046658.1:137521133-137526700 GCF_010883055.1 Belonocnema kinseyi | reverse complement strand
ATCAGTGTGCTCACGCAGCCGAGGACTCTTGTTTGATAGCACGCTCTAATATGACTACATATATGAACATATGAATACATATGATATAGCAATGTTGAAAAATGTGAAGCGGAGAAAAACGCGTTTCTAAAGATTTACTTACATGTTGAAAATTGTTGAAAAAAATCATTTTGTTGGTTTCTGATATGTTTTTTCATTATCGGCTATTCCAGCAGCATACATCAGCTAAAAATATTTCGGAGCTGATTAATCATGTCCTCGCCCCCCCCCCCCCCCCCCCCACCACTTCCCGCCCGGCCGCAGGCAGCAATGGCCGACTAGCGCGAGGTCAATACGGTTAAAAATTAAGAAAGGTAAAATTTTAGAATGGGTTATAACACATCATGGTAAAACTTAGGAATATCAAAAAGTCGGAAAGAGGAATAAATCAGAAATCCAAAACGCTGAATGGTATTTATTCGGAAACTAACGAAGCGGAATGGGTAAAAATTCGGAAACTTTAAAATAAGGAGGGTGAACAATCAGGAATAAGCAAATATACGGAAGGGAAAATTCGGAAAGTAGAAAAATTCGGAATAGTAAATAAATGTGTCTATTAGCAGGTGTATAATTTTTTAGTTATGATAGAAAACAAACATTTATCACAGAAAATTTAAATATTACATCATACAAAATTTATTTTGTACGTTAAAAATTATTTTTCCATGTATAATTGTTCGAGTTTAAGCAGTTTCACAATAAATTTGTTTTATTAGTATAACAACTTCAAGTAAAATTAACTTTTCAATCGTTACATTGATTTTAATTTCACGAAATTTGTAAGAAAAGTATGTAAAACTTCAAACTTTCGATTTTCTGGGTTAAGTAAATTACGTCATGCGCCATTTTAAATTTCTTGCGAAAGAATAATTATTTTTTATCATTTATAATTTAAAAACTATTTTCAACTTAGAACATAAATTTTTTAAATGATATTTAAAGTTACCGTGATAAATATTTGTTTGCGACTATAAATAAACGATTATACACCTGCAAATAGGTACATTTATTCATAATTTCGAATTTTTCTACTTTCTTAATTTTTCCTCTTCGTATATTTACTTATTCCTAATTGTTCACCCTCCTAATTTTGACGCTTCCGAATTTCAACCCGCTTCTCTGGTTTCCGAATAAATACCATTCAGAGTTTTGGATTTCCGACTTATTTCCTTTTTCGACTTTTTTCTGCGACCCTGAAACTTTTGTAGCATGTTTTGGGGATTCTAAGTTTCACACGTTCCACAGTTTGCCGAAAAGAACTGCTTTTGGACAGAAACGGCGAAACAGTTTAATTTTAAACTGATTTTAATTTGAATTGTGCCACTAACTTACCGATTCAGAAATGCGATAAAATATCTTATAAATAAAATATTTATTCGTCATTTTCTAATGATTAGCTGTAGAAATTTATGGTTTTTGTATTATATATGAGTCAAATTAATTTGCGATTATAAATAATGAAATTACCCTTTAACTTTCAATTATTTAGATCCTTTTTTAATATAAATGCATAGTTTGAAAATGTTTGAATGAATAGGCGTAATTTTTTTGACAGGATAAGCTGAAAATATCTTTCCTATGACTTTTCGCTGCTGATGCGATGATAATGAGATGACTTATTTACACATTTATGAACACTTTTTACAATGAACGTTTTTTGTTCATGAAAATTCGCTTTCCTCGCTATGAGATTTATGGTATAGGTCCGAATGTATCATTTATATATTTTTCAGATAAAATGCTATAGCACTTAAATAACAAAGAAAAAGTGGGAATCTGTCTAATTCAGGATACCACTTCCCTGCAAAAAAAACAATAACTTTGGCAGTGCGAAAGGTACCCTGATTGTTTTTGCAGCTTTGCAGCAAAGACAAAAATTTATATTTTTATATCAACTGCGAAAACTGAAAGAATGGCAGAAGACACAACTTTCTTGCGTTTACTAAGAAAAAAGTACAGGCGTCTTAAGAATTGAGCCCCTCAATTACAACCACATTTACAACTCGTGATGTTCCAAGATACAACTGTGTAGGTAATTAAACCAAAAATGCAATCCTGTATTTCTTGTTTCAGAATTAAGTTCGCAGTCCAACCGTTTGCCTGATGATGGCCCTAATTCTGGCTTCGACCGTCGTAAACCTTCTTCTTCTTCTTCTTCTTCTTCTTCTTCTCGTCGCAGACATTCTCCAGACCTGACTCACTCTCTTACCACAGCCCATTATTCTGCCAGGTCTTCAACACCTTCCGAAAACACTCTTCGCGACAGGTCGCGGTCTCCTACTCTCAGGCAAACTTTTCCCAATGTATTTGGATTTAGTTTTGAAGATCTTGTATTTATTCGACTTATTCCCCACAGTAATCCGAATCGGATATTTGAACTCCGAACATACGTTTTTCCTCGAGATAAAACGATTGGATTGAGAACAAGAGCACGTCTCCCTGAACCCATGCCAACTAAAAAACAAATTGTATTATCAACATCAAATGGCGACATCTGTGCAGTTTTGGAAAAAAAGTCAACTAGACACACGAATATTCGAGGAATATTTACATCTGTTTTTAGGCAGTCAGTACGGGCGAAAATAAATATGAATAGCGGCGCAGTTGAGGAAATGACCGAGGAAGAAATCGCGGAATGTCCACTAATCTACAACGTACAAATCACAAAGTATTATGAAGTATTTCGTGAGTACAACACAATTCGTCACAACATTAATAAATTTTAAAAAAGCGCGCGTCATTTAGATATGATGCATGTAAAATTTAAGGCATTTTTGATTGAAAACATCTTTGTTTTTCTATCTGTATGTATTAAGGACACGTAGTTTTTGTTTTAGGCGTGAAAAATAACATTCAAAACAAAAAAATTAAGTTTTTCGAAAAATTACACTACACAAATTAAATTTATGGAAAAACAACACAAGTTGCAGTAAAATTTTTATTAATAATTTTTATTTTAGTAGAATCTAGAATGCGCTGTTTTAATGATAAATATAAGACAATAAAAATACTTTTGTTCCAATACAAATGAATATTATAAACGGTAATAATATAAATTTATTAAAATGATATATAATCTTCAGGATGCTTTGGAATAAAATTTATTGCAAAATATATCCTCACTATTTGCATTTTTTTAAATAAGTGAATAATCTTTAAATATAGTTACTTTTTAATAAAAAATGTTTAAGCCACGGAACTGAATGAAATTGTAGACGCTTATGGAATCGGGCCTCACACTTCCAACTTTATTTACAAATTGTGCTATACCAGAATATAATTGTTTACTTAAAACAGAAATTTAATCCTGTATTTCTTGTTTCAGAACTTAAGAACCAGTCCATGGGTTTGGCTGACGCTGGCCCTAGCACTGGTTTTCATCGCCGTGGACCTTCTTCTTCTTCTCCTGAGAGACATTCTCCAGACACGACTCAATCTCTTGACAACCCTCATCATTCTGCCAGGTCTTCAATACCTGCCGAAACACCTCTTCGTGACAGGTCCATTTCTCTTACTTTGAAAGAAACTTTTTCAAGCATACTAGGATATAGATTTGATGAACTTCCCTTCATTCGTCTTTCTCCCTGGACTAATCTCAATCGGATTTTCGAACTCCGAATATACGTTTTTCCTTCCGATAAACCAATTCTATTGAGAAAAAGAACTCATGCTCTCATTCCCATACCAACTAAACAACACATTGTATTCTCGACGCCCAATGGCGACGTATATGCAATATTGGAAAAAGTCACAGGAAGACACATGAATATTCGTGCAATATTTACACCTGTTTTTGGGATTGGAGAACGGGCGAAAATAAACATGAATAGCGGCGCGGTTGAAAAATTGAATGCAGAAGAAATCACAGAATGTCCAGTATTCCCAGGGGAACCAATCACAACATTTTTTAAAGTATATCGTGTGTGAAACTGATCTGGCACTTTTAGATAGGTCGTTATGCTTTCCCCGCGTCTATGCATAAAACTTTAAAAATTAAAGTTTAAAAATCATTTCTTACATATACAATTGCATTTGTTTAAATTTTAAAAGTGTTTTCAAAAGTATATCAGATTAATTTAAATACTACCCTATCACTGGATATTTTGCCATTTAAAATAAGTTTCATATCAACTTTTTTCAGGTTAAGTTCACTTTTTAACTTTTTTAAAACAATTAAGTTTACAATGTGAAATTCTGAATTTATTTGTAAAATTAATTTTCCATTCTAAATGTACAATTAAAAAAATAATTTACATGTTGATGTTCAAGTTTCCGAAGTTAGAATAGCTTAAAGTGATTGAACTTTCAAAATGCACAAATTTATCGATTGATTTTTTATTTTGGGGTTAAGGATATCATAATGTATCGTAGATTTATAATTTCTATCCAGGAATATTTAATCCGTTCGATCTATAAAAGAATAAAATTGAAAATGTGGTAGATGAACTTCAAGATTAACTTCAAGAATTTCCCCTTTCATCTATCATAACATATACGCGCGAATTATCAAATGCCAATAAATAATGAAATAAAAAACTGAAAACATATTTCTTGAAATTCTTTTAACCTAAAAACACTCGGTTCTTGTGTGAAACACAATTGTAAAAATGAGAGTATATTTCTTTAAAGTGTCCTAAATGAACTCTTAAAAAATTACGTTCTGAATGTCAATTTTCAACTTTTCATTTGAACTTTTGATGTGATATTACATTCTTACAAAACATGTTAAGCAATGAATTTTTTTTTCGATAGCTGAGTTTTTTTCTGCGAAGGGTCCGTGACCTAAACTTTTTGAATACATTTCAAAAATCTTACATGGCGAAGGAAAATCGTTGTTTTTCGTGCAATTTTCAGTATTTTTCAAACCGTCAAATATTTTTTGGTCATTTATTAGAGCAAATAATAGACCTCAGTTTTATATCATTTTGATAAAAGTTTAAAGTTATATGAAAAGTGGAAGCTATACATATGTTATTTGCAAGGGATCCAACGGTCAAAATCAGTGTTAAGTAGTAACTCGTTAAAAGTAACAAAGTTACTTTAAAAGTTAAGTTACTTGTAACTTTTTAAAATTGCGCGCGTCGAAGAAACAAAAGATTATCGAATTCGCGCTTGCGCGTTGGTGATTGAATTGAATTTCTTGAACCACCAAAATAACCTGAAGAAATTTTTGTATCTTGGCCAGGTTATGAAGAGTTCTTCGATTTTCTCTCGAAGGAAGGGAATACTTACAAACTAAAGTGCAAATTATGTGTGATTCCGAAAATTCTAATTGGTT
This sequence comes from Belonocnema kinseyi, assembly GCF_010883055.1. Lineage (NCBI taxonomy): Eukaryota > Metazoa > Arthropoda > Insecta > Hymenoptera > Cynipidae > Belonocnema > Belonocnema kinseyi. Next base: position 137,521,383 of record NC_046658.1, on the reverse strand, counting down.
ATGTTTTAAAGTGTAATCCGGTTGTTATAGATATTAGGTTATAGTTAGACATTATATTGATTGTGAATATTATTCGTTAAAAATATTTGTCTGATAGATTAAAATTTGTACTATTTTCATGAAAATCCGTTTAACATAGAATATAGGATGAAAATACGAGGGTGGATTGATAAGTTTCCGGCCTGACCAAGAAAAACAACGTTTTTAAGAATTTTTTTTTTTATTTCTCAACATAATCTCCTCCAAGGCT
>NC_046658.1:137518620-137521033 GCF_010883055.1 Belonocnema kinseyi | reverse complement strand
CATAAACAACATATATATGTACATACAATATGTACATATACTTTCAGAAATAAAATTCTGATATTTTTTTTAATGATTATGAATAAAAGGTTATATTTTGCCTTACATAATTATCAGAATGACACACATACTTCGATTCTGTGCGCTCCAATATTGTTTTTTACGCTTACGTGATTCTAACAACTCCCCCCAGCGTCCCTTGATAGCCAATGGACTTAAATAGGGGTATGAGTGCATTTTAAATTTACTAACCTACTCTTTACACGTGTAAAAAAAATGTCACTTTTTACGTCAGTTGGTACGTCCAAAATTTCTCCGTGTTTTTATTTCACCGAAATTCTGATTTGCCTAAAGCTTAAAAGGATATATACATAAATACTAGATATATTGTATTGTTATATTCACCAATAGAATTCAGGATAAGGGCCAAGCAAAAGAGCAAAATACCGAAATTCATCATGTTTTGGATGTTTCCATTCAACGTAGCAATCTAACTAATGAATATTTTACTGCTTCATTGGCTTGTACAATCTATACCGTAGTTGTTATCTTTTATATTAAAGGCGACAACTTTGTCCTTCTGAGATATTTACATTTGATAAGTCTGTTTAAACGAAAATAATTTGGTTACTACGCACTTCTCTAAAAATGCTATCAACTTCTATGTAATATTGCACGTTAAATCTTCAAAAATAGAAGAGTTCTAGAGACCAGATTTCAAGATATTTCTTTGGAATTCCTAATACCTGAAGGAATTCCTTACAATTTCAAAATAGAAAAAGAATTTAAAAATATGTCTTTTTGATATAAAAAAATTCGGAAAGATTTCTTTAGATTTCAATTGATTTCACGAGATTCCATGAACATTTGTTTGAATGAGATAGTAATATTTATTCAGAGTTATTTTTTAATCTATATTTTTAGAAATTTTTCATTAACATTTTTTTATGTCTTTTAACTGCAAATTTCAAATTTATACTTAAGTTTGGAGTTGAAAAAATTAATTTTCAAATCCCATAAAAAACACGAATTTTCAGCCGAAGAAATAAATTTTTGAAAAAAATCGATTTATTTTCAATTTCAACCAAAAAAGTGGATTTACGAACAAATAGATTAATAATCTTTCACAAAAGACGAATTAAAAAAATAAAATTAAGTAAAATAGATGCTTTTCTGTAAAATAATTTCTGAAAAATTTGTAATAAACTAGTTGGTTGGAGATATCGCTTTTAGATTTATTTCGGATGCGCTCTTCTCATCAACGAGTCTTGAATTGTTTTGAGTGGCTGATCAAACCTTATTTCAAGATAAAGTCCAGAGGGAACTTTTTTTAAAGTAACAAACTTGTTAAAAACTTTGTTAAGTAAAATCATGACAAGTCATTTCCCTGGGCGGTGTCTTCCGGATACGTTTCTACATTCGACCAGTTAACGTTCATTTCCTGATGGATATTACGTCTAGGATCGATCTAGAAAGAAAAACGGAAATCAATTATTACATTTAGATATAATATAGATATAATTTACGTTTCCTCCTTAGTACACATGTCTGACTTCAGTTTAAATGGAACACTTGCATTATTTGTAATTACTAATCAACCTAACCTATATTTTTTTACGCTTGTATTCATTTTAAATTTATAACACAACATGAAACCTATGATAAACTTGATCCAAAGATGCACGGAGTTGACCGAATGGCCGATCCGAATGCAACGTTAAAGCCGCAAAATTATTCGCCATATTTTGAATTATGATAGTCAGCAAATTTTTGCAATAAGATATTTTAATTTTTTGCAATCACACCTATTTTTGACACGGGATTCCAAACACTTTCACGTATAAAACTTGCTTGCTGCTTTAAAAATAACGTCGAAAAATAGCAAAATTCGAGCCAGGGAAAAAGCTAAGCAATTAGAGCGGTAAACACTACATATAACAGGTTTGACCAGTGTTGGGTAGGTTCCTCTATAAAAAGTAACTCGGTACAGTTACGTTACTTTGCAAAAAAAGTAACTCGTTACAGTTACAGATAATTCGATAATTCGATAATTTTATCACAATCCCTTAAGTTGTAACTATTTTTGTTTTTTAATTTTCGCAGTACACCCAAGAATCAATAAGCGAAATACAAACATTTACGCTTACCGTTGATTATAAAAAAATTGATAAGGGTTTAGTTTTATTGAATACTTCACTTGCAAAATTCCAATAAGTTTAGACAAAGAATCGCCGGAGTTGGAAGAGAAGAAATTTTGGCATTTTGAATATGTTGTTAAAGAAATTTCTTTGAAATGGTGGTATCAATGATCAATTGTACGAGGGTGGATTGATAAGTTTCCGGCCTGACCAAGAGATGGCGCCACTAGGCCTACCTTGAGGTGGCGTTCTATAGTACCATCCTTAGATAGCTT
>NC_046658.1:137514507-137518520 GCF_010883055.1 Belonocnema kinseyi | reverse complement strand
GGATTAGAAGAGAAGGGAAACAAAGATCTCAAGTAAACAATCCAGTGCGCGATAAAGAGTAATTTAAAATTACCAGACTTCGATGGGCAATTTGAATAAGTGAAATGTCTGGGAAGATTTTCGAACCATATCCGTCCAATCCTAATTTAACCACGCTCAATGACCGATAAGAGAATACTTTAGAATTTTTTTTAATCTTAAAGGGATACAGATTCGATTATCGGACGTCTTTTCAAAAAAAATACGAGCAGAAATAAAGTCGCTTTTTCCCTGTTTGTTATTATTGGGCTTTTAAATTTAAACCTAGGTTCAGACTTGAAGATGTTCTTAAAATTGTCAGAGTCAGCAATTTAAGAATTGCATCTAAATTTTCAAAATGCTGTTTTCTTTGTTGCGGGTGATTTTAATGAAACAATTGGGGAAAGAAATAATCTCTAGTAGGAAATTTTTTTTAATGCTACAAATTAATATTATAATAGACAATCACTTGAACTAACCATTATTAAAAGAGGTTCACAGATTTCAGATTTAATGGAAAATAATTGTTATTTCCTGGTGAATGGTCAAACACGCGGGGACCGACCTGCCGAGCATACATTTCTAAGACTTAGAGCAAGAAGTGTAAATGATTTGGTTTGTACAAACATCGTGGGTTTAAAGTACATATCTGATTTTTCAGTTCTCCATACAGTAACACTATCAGATCATTTCACTATAATGTTATCAATAATAAATAATGAAGAGATCTAGGACTCAGGTCCTAAGTGGGAAGGTTCTGATCATGATTTTTTTTATTTTAATTTTTCTAGTATTGAAAAGAAAATTAGAAATCTATGCAATACAATCAAAACCGTAGCCTCCAAATGAAACTGCGACACAATCGCACTTAATCGCGAGCAGAGAGTGCTTCCCGAGTTTTCATTCAGGCCCGATCTTCTCAATAGTTCCGCGATCGGGCTTGAAGAAGAATGACTTTTCTGGAAATGGTACCCCAAACCAATATCACGCTCTCGAGCACGCAATAATTTCGGAAGCCCTTTCTAAATAGTGCTGCGCTTGCATTAAGGTTGTTTTTAATTTTATGCATTTTTTTTTATTGAATTTTTTTGACCGTCGCTTTTAAGTGATTTTTTTTAAATAGCAGAATTCTAATAAATAAGGGCTTTTTTTGTGGTTAAACATTCTCTATAACTCTACTGTTTCCAATTTTTAAAATAACTAAATAACATTCAAATATATTCATTTGTTTACGAAATGTTCTATTAAAAATATTGTTTTAACTAATTCAGCAATAGAAAAATTTACTTTCAAAATGCCCTCTCATCATGACTTTTTACCGATCCATCCCGCGAATTTTGAAATTGGTGCACTTGAGCGCATTTTAAACCACTTTCAAAAATCCATTTATCAATTCTGATTACAAATCTTATTTTGTTGATCATGGCTATAAAAATGTTGAGACCTCCATATTTTTGGCAATTTTCAACATATTTCGAACATCTTTAGGGCGCACATGAGCATATTGGACGTTCTTTCAGGCGGGCTGTAGAGAGTCTTTTGATTAAACGATGTTGTTTTCGTTGTCAGGAATTTTATTTTTCATAGAAGATATATTTCCTTGTTAGCGGAAAATTTTGTAGTGGTAACGCGTTTGCGCCCATTTGAGGTTAGCCACATTTTGATGTCTGATAACTCGGTTGTTAATGTGGCGCAAAACTTTTTCTTGTTGGTGCATTTGAGCGCCTTTGTCCATCTTAAGATTTATGCAATTTAAACTTCATTTTTTAAATGAGGTGGATCTAGAGTGCCTCCCCCGAACCCCGCGTAACAACTATGATAACACCTAGAATTTTGTGAAGCAAACTTATTTATTGGTCGTGAATTTTTGGCGAATTTCAGTGTGCTATTAAAAACCTAAAAATTAAGTAATGGGAAAAGGGGTTAAAGTAACTGGCCTACAAATCGGACGACAAATGTCATTTCTTCAATGCGTTTTTTTGTGTATAATCAAGGATAATTCAAAATTAAGGCACACTGTTTAATCCGCGATTAAATTTATTACTTTATTTTGAATACTATTCCCAAAATACGCAGTCGTACTCTCACTACACTGGAGACCCATTTCTAACCACAACAGGAAAGTGTAAACGTTTACTTATATCCTCCTAAGAGGAAATGCCACTACTGCTCGTTAGCGGAGGATAAAATGTCAACCTGCGCGCCGATTGCCTTGTTTATCACGTGGTACTGTCAGTTAATGGATGCCAACGAATATAAATAACAGCTATTTGAGGGATATAAAATTGGGAGGATATAAGAGAGTGCGAACTTGAATTGCTCTTAAAAAGTGCCCGTTATTAGAATAAAAAAACGATGAGATATTCCACAGTAGCAAATTTTTCCCTATAATATTTGTACACTGTAACATGTAAGTTTATTCATCTAACTTTTAGTTTATTCATCTAGTCCTTAGTACAGGACTTCTCGGAATATGGTAACAATAATTAATAACCAGTCGCGGATCATTGTCCAGGGACGGTCCCGCAGGAATAAATCCTCAAGAGAAGGCGTTAAAACTGCGCAAAAGCAGAATGGGGTAGATGGTGAGTTGTCTCGAACGGCGACTGTAGGATACTGGGCGACCTTTAGAGTATACAGCCTTATCCTTTCATGTGGGGCGCTACAAGAGTGGACGAACCCTTTCCTTAGATTTTCGTGTGAATAAAAATAATAATAACAAACATAGTTGATATAATTGCAGCTCAAAATAATCGAACGCGGAAGGCTCCTGACAATTGGTCTGACAAAAATACCGACTACCCTACAGTTGGGGAGCCAATAAAGACAATCAAGACATGGCATGCTGGCATGCCACGATTTGACAGGTCGCGCGCAGACTGCGGATTCGTTATTACGCACTCAACAAGACAAAGCTGTTAAACAACAGCCAACATATTGTTGACAGAATATGGGTACCAGCTGATGGTAGGAGAACTCTTACAGACTCTGACACCTTCAGAATTCATAGGGGTGGCTTTCTAGGCGACATCATGAGTCCACTCCTCTTTTGCCTCATATAATTTTCACTATCTTCTCGCACTTTGCCATTCTGAAGGTTCCTTCTGCGCAAACCTGGAAAGCGAAAGCATAAGGGCAGTTATGTATTTTACATGGTTGATTTAAAAATCTAGGCTAAAAATAAACACGAGCCTTATGTGGCTATAGAGATTGTCGATAATACAGTCAGAAGATTGTAATGGAATTTGGATTAAAAAATGAGCCAAGGTATATGTTAAGCAGGAGTACCTAATAGCATCCCCGAAGACACTGAAAGCGTAGACACAAGTGCTACATGATACCTTGGTGCTGGAGAGACATATACACACCTGTGCGTGCAAGCGTCTCATCTGACAGATTTGGCCTTTTGGAATTTTAGCGAGAAACAAAGTATGTGCAACGAACATGCTCTCAATGCCTCTGCTACACTATTCATTTCACGCAGTTTCATTGATGAAATATCCCAATTAAGAAATCACAGGATAAGCACTCATTCGAACAGCTCCTGGACAAGAAGATACACAACATCTTGAACAAAATTGCGGAGGATCAGTCTATGTCGTATTAGTTAACATTTGTTTTCCATGAATCACTTGGATGCAATTCGAGCCTACAGACAAATTTTGGTTTACCTCATTTTTGAACTGCACTTTTCCAGTCCGTTTTAAACTATTTGTTTTCTACTATAAATTAACAATTATACACCTGCTAATAGGTACATTTATTATTATGTATTATATGTATTATTATGTGTTAAAATGTAAGAAATTTAAATTAGATTAAAATCCAAATTAAAAATCCTATTTAACGTGCAATAATCAAATTGATGCAAACTCCTGTTAAAAACAAGAGCCCAATGACCAAATTTGGACCACAACGAATAAACAACAACAAAAAATTTTCAGACACAAATAAAAAAAGAGGAAAGACATATGAGAAGGCAGCCAACCAGGGGA
>NC_046658.1:137512508-137514407 GCF_010883055.1 Belonocnema kinseyi | reverse complement strand
GCAGCCAACCAGGGGATGTGGTTGGCTGCCTTCTCATATGTCTTTCCTCTTTTTTTATTTTTGTCTGAAAATTTTTTGTTGTTGTTTATTCGTTGTGGTCCAAATTTATAAATAAATTTAGAAATTTATAATAAAATAACATTCAAAATGAAAATTAGAAATAAAAAGAATTTCATTACCAACGTTTCAATACTCGCACAGTACCCTGATCAAGGGAAGAAAAATTTAAATAGTAAATTGACAGCACCCACGAACAGGTGCTTTCTTTGTGATGCCTGAGAATCGAATGAGGGTCAGTAGGCCAATCTGTTGTAAACACAATGCCACTTACTAACAGATTTAGAAATGCGATCAAATATGTAATAAAATAAAAGATTTTTGTGTCATTTTCTAATAATTAGCTGCAGAAATTTATAGTTTTTGCATATCCTATGCTTTTTTGCTGCTGATGCGATGATAATGCGATGACTTATTTACACATTTATGAACAGTTTTCACGATGAACGTTTTTGGTTGCTGAAAATTTGCTTGCCTCGCCACATGAGCTTTACGGTATAGGTCCGAGATATCATTTATATATTTTTCAAGTAGAATTTTATAGCTCTTAAATAACACAAAACAGAGTGAGAATCTGAATAATTCAGGGTACCACTACCCTGCAGAGAAATAGCTTTGGCAGTGCGAAAGGTAGCCTGGCATGAAGCATCATTTCTTTCGGACTTGAAGTATGAAGCGTAACCTGCTAACAATTGTTTTTACAGTTTTTCAGCAAAGAAAAAAATGTATATGTTTGCATTATTGCGAAAATTGCAAGAACGGCAGAAGACACAACTTTCTTGCGTTTACTAAGAAAAAAGTATATGCGTTTTAGGAATTGATCCGATCAATTACAACCTCAATCACAACTCGTGATGTTCCAAGATACAACTGTGTAGGTACTTATATAAAAAATCCAATCCTGTATTTCTTGTTTCAGGATTTGGCTCGCAGTCTAAGCGTTTTCATCAGGAAGGCCCTAAACCTGGTTCTGATCGCTTTGGACCTTCTACTTCTTCTTCTTCTTCTTCTTCTTCTCGCAGCAGACATTGTCCAGACACGACTCTTTCTCTTACCACACCTTGTCATACACCTAGGTCTCGAGCACCTGCCGAATCACCTCTTCGTGAGAGGTCAAGGTCTCCTATTCTCAGGCTAACTTTTCCCAATATATTTGGATTTAGTTTTGAAGATCTTGCATTCATTCGACTGATTCCCCACAACAATCCGAATCGGATATTCGAACTTCAAACATACGTTTTTCCCCGAGATAAACCAATTGGATTGAGAACAAGAGTTCGTGACCTTGATCCCATGCCAACTGAAAAACAAATTGTATTATCAACATCAAATGGCGATGTATGTGCATTTTTGGAAAAAAGATTAACCAGGCACACGAATATTAGAGGAATATTTACATCTGTTTTTAAGCGGTCAGTACGGGTGAAAATAAATATGAATAGCGGCTCGGTTAAAGAAATGACCTCGGAAGAAATCGCGGAATGTCCAGTAATCTACAACGGACAAATCACAAAGTATTATAAAGTATTCCGTGAGTACAAAAGAAAACTTTTACATGTTTATACAGCAGGGCTCGCTACTTGAAGCAGGTGCTGACTGCTAAACTGACCCGTTTAAACTTTTTTCGTAAACATTATAGTTTCTGTAAAAATAAATAAAAACTGATGTTTTTTGAATCGAAAAATCCATGTTTTTCAAAACTTAAATCGCCGCTGAACAGCCATTTTTCAACTTATAAAATTTTTTTTTTTGAGTTCTGTTCAGGAAGGTCTAGCGTTGAATACAGTTTCAAAAAATATATCAAAAGTTAATATTAATTGAATGTTTTTTTAATCCGAATGA
>NC_046658.1:137503221-137512408 GCF_010883055.1 Belonocnema kinseyi | reverse complement strand
TCATTCGGATTAAAAAAACATTCAATTAATATTAACTTTTGATATATTTTTTGAAACTGTATTCAACGCTAGACCTTCCTGAACAGAACTCAAAAAAAAAAAATTTTATAAGTTGAAAAATGGCTGTTCAGCGGCGATTTAAGTTTTGAAAAACATGGATTTTTCGATTCAAAAATCATCAGTTTTTATTTTTTTTAACGGAAACTATAATGTTTACGAAAAAAGTTTAAACGGGCACATGCATTCATTTTTAAAAAGCTATCGAGCAGTATTTTTCATTTTTCCAAATTCGGACTTTTGATTTTGACTCGTAATGGTCACCGCGCAGACAATACTTTTACGCGTTTTCGAGCGCTCAGCGAGTTATTGCATCCAGGGGCTCAATTGCCATTCAAAAATGTCCGTATTCTTATTATTTCATTCAAGAAAGAATTAAATGTGCCACTTTTTGAACAACACATTTTTTTCTTATTAACTTTATTTTCTTAATAATTTTTCACTACTCATTACTCACTAAACTGTATAAATATTAGCAAATAAAACGTTTATATTTAATTTTATACTATATTTTATTTTTGGGAAGGCTAATCGCTTCCAAGCCCGGCGGGAGGTATAATGACCGTGAAAAGCTAGCAACCAGTAAAACGACCAGTCCCAGACTTTCGCTATAGGTAGTAGGGTACTGTAAGTAAATTAGGTTCATGATAAAATTATATTCTGAATAATTTAGGACATTTTTTATTTTAAAAAATCTTTATTTGTAAAAGATGTCCTAATATTATGGGACAGTTTAAAAATATGTTCGAAATCTGTAATAATATCTCTCAGAAAATTTAAAATAAATAGGTCACCTCGCGCTTCGCGCTCGAACATAATTGCACCTCGCGCTTTGCGCTCGGATATTAATTTTTTGCATTTGGAATTCTTAAAAAAAACTTTACAAAAAGATCTCTTTTAGATGGCAGTATTTATAGGCGTCTTTATATTCTGAATTATCTACTTAATTAAGTATAGTCAAAGATTAAGTATCCCAAAGCTCTGTAGGCTTTGAGGTACACATTCTCATCGTGACACTCGCGCTGCGCGCTCGATTTCAGACAGACATTTGTAAACAGGTTTTGTTGGATTTTTTTCTCGTAACTTTCGTCGTTTTTCCACACATTTTTTTTTTATTTCACTTTTTCAACGTTACTTTTCACGAATAAAACAAAATTACGAGTCCTATCAAGAAGTGATTCTTGACGAAATTGTAGAACTTTTTTGGGATAACCATTTTTGTTAATTCATCTTTTTTTGTATCTTACATAGTTTGTCCACAAAATGGAATTTTTTATTTTCCATTATTTTTTGTGCAATCAAAATTTGAATTTTCGATTTTTGAAGAAAATCCAAAAATTAGTTATGATAATCTTGTAGGGATTTTGAAAATAAATGCTTTTCTTTTCTTAACTTTTTTTCTAATCGTGCGTTTTTCGGCTTCAAATTTTGATTTTCGGTTGATTAAAAAAATTTTGGAAACGCTATAACTCTGAGAATTTTCTTTTTCTTGGAAAATGTCATAAGCATAAATTGTTTTTTCTTTTTAATACTATGAATATCCGTACACAGAATTTTCAAATTCAGAAAAAAAGTGGTCTCAAAAATTTTCAAAATGCGCTCACTTTTTGAATTTATATCAGAAATAGCTGGTTCAAGAACTCGTTCTTTCTTTTAGGTCCTAAAAAAAGTGTACCAAAGATGAATTTGATTCGTTCACTTTTCGAGAGTTATCGTGTTTACGGACGGACAGACAGACAGACAGACGCCATCGTAAAAAAATGATTTTCGGATTCAGGGGGTCTCGAAACGTGGAGATCCGTTGAAAAAGTGTGATGTCAAATTTCCGACAATTCTAATACTTTCTCAATCATAAATGATGAGAATTTAAAAAAATAAATAAATAAACATTTGCAGCCAAACAACACATAATATGAAAAAGTCAAGTACAGAAAAAAGTTGATTTTTAAGAGACCGCATGATAATCAGGAAAAAAAGTTTATTTTGTCCAAAAGTTAAAAATTCATATTTTGATCATACAAAAAATAATAAAAAATACGAACTATATGCAAGATACGAAAAAAATAAGTGAAACGGACAAAAGGTACGAACTAAAATTAAAAGCCTGAAGTTATTCATCCCAAAAAATTCTACAAATTTGTTATTGATTTTTTTCAGATAGGACAGATACAATTTTTCAATGATAAAAAATAAGATTAAAAGCTAAACAAATAAATTTTTGTTAAAACGATACAAGAGGCGAACACAATTAAGAGACAAAAGTTGTCTAACCAAAAAATATCTACAGGTTTGTTATAAACTCTGGCTATGAAAATATATGAAAGGTAAAGAAATTAACTTCATGGAAAAGAATAAAAGAAACAGTAACATTTTATTTAACATTTTTGTCTAAATTACATTCACATTGAACATAAACAAATTAAATTGATAAAAAACGACAAAAGTTGCAGTAAAATTTTTAATAATAATTTTTATTTCAGTAGAATCTAGAATGGATATTTTTTATTTATAAATATAAGACAATGAAAATACTTTTGTTCCAATCCTTATGCATATTATGAATGATAATAATATAAATTTATTGAAATGACATACATTCTTAAGGGTGCTTAAGAATAAAATTTAATGCAAAATAAGACTGAAATATCGAAGTAATTATTAAAAAGAAGATTTGAACTTTATTTTGCAATATCTGAATTAACAGTATCAGACCGAGGTGCAGAAATCGATATAATGTACATTCGATAAAATAAGTTGAATATAATGTCGAACGCCTAGTGCGCGAGGAGAATGTGCCCTTAGAGCGGGAATATTTTTACATTAAATTTCTTCTTCTTGTCTCATTTTGCCAAATTTTTAAACATCATTGAATTTTATAAAATCACAGCTCATTTTTTACCAAACACTTTCGCTCTATCCTCACTATTTATATTTTTATAATAATTAAATTATCTTTAAATATTGTTCTTTGTTTAAAAAAATCTCTCAAGCCATTGTACTAAACGAAATTATAGGCGCCTATTGAATCGGGCTTCAAACTTACAACCTCATTTACAAATTATAATATATCAGATTGTAATTGTATACTTAAAACAGAAATTTAATTCTGTATTTCTCGTTTCAGTACATAACGACCGGTCCACGGGTTTGCCTGATGGCGGCCGTAACACTGCTTCTCATCGCCCTGGATCTTCTTCTTCTTCTACTGACAGACATTATCCAGACACGACTCAATCTCTTGACAACCCTCATCATTCTGCCAGGTCTTCAATACCTGCCGAAACACCTCTTCGTGACAGGTCCATTTCTCTTACTTTGAGAGAAACCTTTTCAAGCATACTAGGATATAGATTTCATGAACTTCCCTTCATTCGTCTTTCTCCCTGGACTAATCTCAATCGAATTTTCGAACTCCGAATATACGTTTTTCCATCTGATAAACCAATTCGATTGAGAAAAAGAACTCATGCTCTCATTCCCATACCAACTGAACAACATATTGTATTCTCGACGCCCAATGGCGACGTATATGCAATATTAGAAAAAGTCAAAGGAAGACACATGAATATTCGTGCAATTTTTACACCTATTTTTGGGAAGGGAGAACGGGCGAAAATAAACATGAATAGCGGCGCGGTTGAAGAAATGAACGCAGAAGAAATCGCCGAATGTCCAGTATACCCACAGGAGCCATTAACAACGTTTTATAAAGTATTTCGTGTGTAATACTGATCTGACACTTAGAACTAGGTCGTTATGCTTTTCGGAAGTGTATGCATAGAACTTTAAAAACTAAAGTTCAGAAATCATTTTTTACATTTTTAATTACATTTGTTTAAATTTTAAAAGTGTTTCCAAAAATATATCAGATTAATTTAAATATTACCATATCTTTGGATATTGCGCTATTCAAAAACAATTTGATATCAACTTTTTTTTAGGTTAAGTTCACTTTTTAACTTTTCAAAAACAATTCGTTATACAATGTGAAATTATAAATTTATTTGTGATAATAATTTCTCATACTAAATGTACAATTAAAAAAATAAGTAACAGTTTCATGTTCAAGTTTCTGAAGTTAGAATTGCTTAAAGTGATTTGACTTTCCAAGTTCACAAATTTATTGACTTATTCAACATTTTGATGTTACGAATATGATAATGTAGCGTGGATTTATAATTTTTAACCAGAAATATTTAAACTGTCGAATTTATGAAAGAATAAAATTTAAAATGTTGTAGAATAACTTGAAGATTAAATTCAAGAATTTCCCCCTTTACCTTTCATAATATATACGTGTGTATTAGCAAATGCAAAAGAATAATAAAATAAGAAACTGAAAACATATTTTTTGACAATCTTTTAACCTTAAAACACACCCTGTTCTTGTGTGAAACACAATTGTAAAAATGAGAGTATATTTCTTTAAAATGTCCTAAACGAAGTCTTAAAAAATTAGGTTCTGAATGTCAATTTTCAACTTTTCATTCGAAGTTTTGGTGTGATATTACATCCACACAAAACATATTATGTTCAATAAAATTTCAAAAATCTTACACGGCAAAGGAAAATCGTTGTTATTTGTGCAATTTTCAATATTTTTTAAACCGTAAAATATTTTTTTGTAATTTACTAGAGCAAATAATACATCTCAGTTTGATAACATTTTAATCAAAATTAACATTGTATGAAAATTGGAAGCTATACCCTAATTTTTCCATTTTTCCGGGGTTATTTTTAAAGCTGAAAGCAAGTTGTATACGTCTAAATGTTTGGAATCCTGTGTCGAAAAAAATGTGATTGCAAAAAATTGAAATATCTTATTGCAAAAATTTTCTGATTTGCATTTGGATCGGCTATTCGGTCAAGTCCGCGCTTCTTTGGATTAAGTTTAGCATAGGTATTATGTTTTGTTCTAAACTTCAAATGGATACAAGCGTAAAAAATATAGGTTATGTTAAGTAGTTATTACAAATAATGCAAGTGTTGAATTTGAACTGAAGTCAGATATGCGGACTAAGGAGGAAACCTACATTTTTTCAGTGCCAACAAATTTATGGAATGGCTGCGGAGTGACAAACAAGTGCGGATCCAGACGAAGAGTTAATTGTATCTAATGCTTATTAACAGCCTAAAAAGGGTACGTTATAAATAGACAGAAAATGGTTTGAGCAAACTGCATAAAATAAAGCGTTCGAAAACTTAGTAATTACATTAATTATATTTACTTACAGAGATTCGGGCAAACAGACGAATCATAATATAGCCTAGGAATAATGACGACCAGCGTGTTTGTTATTATATTGATTATTGTTCACCAAAGAAATAATGATCTAGGAATTTCTTGAAGCAAAAAGATTATTTTTACTGACGAAATCATTATCTGTAATTATAAGGATCGGTAATTTACAGTGATTTATCGATTTATGGAAATAAGTCATAGTCATTCTTCGTAGCAACCATAGTAGGCTGAAGTTTATTAGTTCGGGTATTGTACCTTCGCCGCAACAAGATACCTGTTATTATGAAGTGGATATTAGAAGAAAGGTCAGAAAAATGCTTTTAACATTTTACACGTTCAGAATCGATACTTAGAATGTAGAAAAATTTATTTTGCTGTTGCGTGCCAGGTACATATGCGATAAAATAGTAAGTAACAACTCTCATTCCTGTTTAAGATTCGCGCTACAACAGTTCGTAAAAGCTTTTCAATCTGAATCAGTATATTGAAAGATCATTGTTAGGTGAAATAACCTCTATGAAAGTTTAACAATTACTATTTGAAAAAATAATTGTCACAAGATGATTTAAGGGTGTCTAAACATATATGCTACATTGTGCAAACATTGCAGGTACAAAATTTGGCTCACTGTAGTTTCTAAAATAATTTTTTTATTCTAATAATAAGAACTTTTCAAAAGAAATGGAAATGATTCTTAAATTTGACCCATTAATGTGTAAGCTTATTAAGTGTGTTGAAATCAACCCAATAAAAAGTGAATTTTACATTCCACCAATATAAAGACGGAACTTAAAGTGTGAGCCTGAATATGCACTGTTATTGTAGCGGAGGAACAATTTTTTTACTCGACCGCCCTAATTTTAGGTTACTTTAGTTTCGCGTTAACGAAGATTAACTGCATTGTAAATTACCAAAATTTTCGTTTTCCTTCATTATTCGTTTCTCTATTAAAGAAAAACTCTTCTTCGTGCATTGCACTTGCGCAAAAATGCCGTAATACGCAATCGAGTATTTGAGCGAGTTCCGCTCGCACCAAATGAAATGCATCTCTGTTTTAACGTACCTTTTGCTATTTCTTACTAAAATATGATAATGTTTGATCAGTCTTGCATCTTTTGCGTTCATTTTGACCTTAAATCATTATTAGCAAAAACAGACTGACTTTATATTCACATCAATATCATAAATTAAGTTACCTGATCAATTTAAAGACTTCCTGTAAATACGTTCAATTATCCTTGATTGTTGTTTTAGGGTCAAAGGAACGACAACGGTTGGAACGTGAAAGGTGAATACAAAGTTATTCATAGTAGAATACTTGACGTCAACCCAAATCTCTACGTCGTAATTCTGATGTTACTGAAGAAAAATCTCGATGTAGCAAAATTTAAGTTAACAATAACTGTGTAAGACATTATTTTCCAAAAGGCTAGCCACTATACGGAAATGATTTGATGAAATTTACAGAATTCGGTATCATTCACTACGACTATAAGAGTGAAAAAATATAAATATGTTTCTTCAAAACAAATTATAAAAATTTCGTTCGCAGACGTTGCATGAATCAGTCATTTATCAACTTTTTCTTAAGGGATCCATGTGACAACCCAAAAATAAGGGTATATTCTGAGATTTTTTGGGAGATAACAATATAACGAGTCTTTCCAAAATGTTTGTGGGTTATTAAGGAACTTTTGAACTACAAGATAATTTTTTTTTAGCTATAAATATTCGTAAAATTTTTAAGTCGAAGAATATTTGGAACTACTATCCCAAGAAATTTTACTTTAAAGTCCTAAAAACTGACTGACTGAGCACGAGTTCAATGAAAAACGAATTTAAATTGATTCTTACAGAAAAACCAGTTTTTTGGCTCTAATTATAAAAAAAAGCCAAAACTTTTTGCCTTGGGGAAAAAGGATGCGCAACGGAATTTTACTTTCAGATATAGTGGGTAAAAAATATGAAACGGAGATAACTGCGTTCATTTTAAATATTTACTTACATGTTGAAAATTGTTATAAATTTTTTCTTTCTTCCTGACGGGGTCTTTCTTTATCTGCCATTCCAAAAAAATAAAAATAAATAAATAAAAATATTTCGGAGCTGATTAATCGTGCCGTCGGCCCTACGACTTTCCAGACGGCCGCAGGCAGATCGGAATACCAGAAAGTCGGAAAGAGAAATAAATCATAAATCCAAAACACTGGATGTTATTTATTCGGAAACCAAAGAAGCGGAATGGGTAAAAATTTGGAAACGTTAGAATTAGGAAGGTAAAAAATTAGGAATAAGTAAATATTCGGAGAGGGACAATTTACTTTTCAATCGTTTCATTTATTATAATTTCACAATATATGTAAGAAAAGTATAATTCCACATTTAATAGTTCGCTTCCGATAAATCGTAATTATTCTCATTCACTTATCATTTCAAAATATGCAAAATAAAAAAATGGATTTTAACCTCAAATTAAAATGCTCACATGTATTCATAATGGAGAAAATTTTTTTATAAAAGTTGCATATGTCAAAGAAATCATTTCTCGAGGTTCATATTAGAGTTTACAGTACAAAATTAAATAACCTGCAAAATCGAAATTTTTCAAGAGAGCAAAATAACATTTTGTTATATCAACCTTTATATTTGAAGAAAAAAATGTATTCCGGAGCAGAAGCGTTTCTGAAGAAGGACCAAAAGATTGTAGTTGAATAAATGTATCCAGCTCGTCTGTGACTAACGAGAAAAAGTACAATTTTCGGTTAAAAAATAAAAACTTGCTGCAGAGATATTGACACTAAAATCAAAGAAAATTAGTTTTATTAGAAAAAGTTAATCAATTCCGAGTAAATAATTCACGAATATAAAGGTTGATATTTCATGGTTTGAAATATCCTGTTTGGACAGCGATTAAAAGTCTATTTTGCGATGTAGAGAAATAATAAAAACTTACACCCGAGACATGGGAAGGCTGAATAGGATTTAAAAAGTGACGAATAATGGAGTACACTAGTACAGGATAACCAAATCTGTTTTTAAATTATATTGTCGCTTTACGTCAGAAATTGGTATTTTAAAACAAAAATCATTATAATTATAACAAGATTTAGAATCATTTAACATTGCTGGATTATGCTTGTGTTTTTCGACAGTCGCGACGTGAGAAAAGACCCCTGAGGGTCCTAGCGTCTCTTTTCATATTGTAAATGGTATATAGAATTTTTCTGACTTCACCAATTCAAAGAGCCAGTTCTGTTTGATATAAAAGCTCATAAGCAGAAAATTGATTTTTGAACGTTCAGGGGTATGCCCTTAGATCGCGTCGCATTTATATTTGAACATTGGCAAAAGTCCAGTGCATTTTTGAAGGTTAGGATCTTCGTTCACTTGAAAATAATTTTATGCGGAAATATGAATAAATGAATATTTGTTTTTCATACCTTCAAGCTTGGCGACAGTGTCTGATTCCAGGTGATTTTCCAGTGCTTTTGCCAATTGCTGCACACTATACTACTTAAATGCACTTAGTTTTTCTGAAAACAAATTTTGGTTAACCTCACTTTTTAACTGCACTTTTCCAGTTCTCTTTAAACTATTCAATATTCACTCTCAAGAGAAAACTTACCCATTTTAAAGCAAAATGAAGATTTCACAATTATTAATATTTTCGTTGGCGCAACACGATTCATTAATTGGAGTTACAATCCTCTTGAGTGTCCACTTATTCACAAACTGCGTAACCGTAATGTTTTGAATATATAACATCTGAGCAGTACCTAGGCAGCAGTGTAATATCCCCGCTAGGGGTCACGGCGCGTAGACCGAACTAATTTGAATTTTGAACTGGATTTTACTCTTTAAAATACAGCGTAAGACCAAATAATAAAA
>NC_046658.1:137483228-137503121 GCF_010883055.1 Belonocnema kinseyi | reverse complement strand
TGATTTACTACGTTAAAATGCGCGCGCTGTAAGAGTATAATACGTGCTGTGTCTACCCCAGTGACGTGACATGTCATATGCGTGATCTCAGTATATCACAGCAGCAGCCTGCTTGCGCCTGCGCTATAGATGGAACGCCATTTAATTTCAGCGCTGTTTTTAAACATTTGTTGGCTCCGAAATTCTTTAAAATTACATTAAACATTTTCATAAGAAAATTGTTTTTTTTTTTTATTTTGTTTAAGAATGCGGGTAACGTAAAATCAAACAGTGTCATTCGTTTAAAAAATTTAAGAGTCAATGTTCCAATTTAGAAATTGTCGATTTAGTTTTTGTCTAATTAATTGTGCAGTGAGATTACTACAAACCAATTTTTCTTACTTTGAACGAATTAATTATGTTGTAGCTTTTAGGTTAGAATATTTAGATAGTGAATATTTTCTGTAAAAATCGATACAAATGTATTCCACGTATATTATTACGTTAAGCTAAGTTAATTGAAGCTAAAAATAAAAATATAAAATAAAACTAATTATTAAGCAGACATGACACTGTTTTAATTAAAACTAAAAAACCAGCAGAAAGTATTTAAGAATATATTTAATAAATTATGTTTTCTTAGAAATTCAGTTCTACTCATTGAATTAGTAAGTTGGCATTAATAAGCAGATTAGTAGAATAGCCTTACTAATTCATTTAATAACTTGACCCTTACCATTTAAATTAGTAGAAAGTGTTAAAATTACTAATTCAACAGTCAGATGCAATGCTACTAATAGAATTAGTATAACTTCTACTAGTTCAGATTTAGAGAGTAAATTATTTTATCCGCCATTTCAAATTTTTAATGAAAGAATAATTATTTTTTATCATTATATAATTTAAAAACGATTTTCAAAATACAAAATAAATTTGTAATAATATATTTAAAGTTACTGTGATATATATTTGTTTTCTACTATAAATAAACATTTATACACTTGATAAAAATGCCTGCCTAAAAATTTGTAAGTTAAAAAAATTATAAATTTTAAAAACAATGTATTGAAACTATCTGTATTTGAAAATAATTATCAAATTATTTTAGTGAAACAAACAATAAAATTATTTATTTAAAAATATTAATACTTACAATGGATTTTTATAAAAAATCTGGGTTGTTCGGAAAGTAATTTCTCTCAAATTTTTTAAATCCTTCAAAATATTTTTAAATACGTAGAACTTTTTTGAAAGATTTCTAAAGTACTTTAAGATTTTTTCAAATAACTTGTTCAACACTTTTTTAATTCTTTAAAATTTCTGTAAATTAAATGAATATATTTAAAATTTCTTGACATCTTCAAAAAGATCCTAAAATATTTAAAATCCTTAAATATCTTTTAAAATCTCTTGAAATTTTGTAAAGTTTCAGATCGAAATTTAGAAAAGAGAAAATTTTCAAAACGTAAAATATTGAAATAATTGTAGATTAGAGTTTTGAAAATGGGATCAATAAAAATTCAAATCTTTCGAAACTGAAGTACCAACAATTTTTAACTATTCATTAAGAATAATTTTTAAATCGATGGGATTCAAGTGTTCAAATTTTTCTGAAATATTTTTTGTATATAATTATGAAATTGTATATCTTTTTTTGAAAAACATACTTTCAAATTTTGAACGCCTTCAATTTATTTATGAATACTAATTTCTTGTAAATAAACTTCCAAGTTTACAATAAAAATTTTATAGACCTGGATCCCATCGAGTTGAAAATTATGCACATTTCATAGTTAAAAATTTTTGAACACTAAATTTCGAAATCTTTGAATTTTTATTGATCCCATTTTCATGACTCTAATCTAGAAACATTTTGGTACGGAACGTTTTGAAATTTTTATCTTTTCATAATTTCAATCTGAAGCTTTACAAAATTTCAAAGATTTTAAAAAATTTTCAAGGATTTTAAATATTTTTTCAATTCACAGGAATTTCAAAGAATTAAAAATTTTTGAAAGAATTATTTGAAAAAAATCCAAAGTACTTTAGAAATATTAAAAAAGTGTGTCAGGTATTTCGAAGGATTTGAAAAATTTAAGATAATTTAAAATGATTCCAAAGAGTTTTAAAGTGATTAAAGTTATTTAATATGAGATTTTAAAGGATTTGATGTATTTCAGGATATTTTAACAAATTCCAAGGAATTTTCAATAGCTTTGAAAATTTTCAAGACATTTCACAAGATTTTGAAGGATTTTAAATATTGTAGGATGTTTAAGAAGATGTTTATGAATTTTCAATGCATTTTTATAATTTAAAGGAATTTTCAAGAATTTTAACAATTTTAGCACAGTTATTAAAAATAATTTCAAAGTACTTTAGAAATCTTTAAAAGGCGTCAAGGTTTTTCAAAAGAATTTGAAGGTTTCAAAATATTTGAGAGTATTTCAGTAGGTTCCAAGGAATTTTTAATTGTACTTTGTCAACATTTTTTTTATGATGATTCATCAATTTATTTAAAGTAGTATACAATTCAGCTTTTTGTATGCAAATTTAACTTTTTGTTTAAAAATTCAACTATTTGTTTAAAAATTCAACTATTTTGTCGAAAAAAAAAAAATTTTTTTTAATTCAAATTTGTACCAAACATTAAGGTAGGTAACAAGTTTTGAAAAAAATTTCCATTGCTTTTTTCGATTATATCCCATATTGACGTGTTTAAAAGTATTGGGCCACTATGTTCAGATATCTTTAGAAGCGATGCTATGGTAACAACTTCGATTCCTCGCGTTTGTCAATTGCTTAACCTATGAGATAAAGTCATTCTGAAGTCAAAATGCCGATACATACGACCCATGAGATTCGGGAAGCTGTGTTAAATCTTTCTGAACAAGGGAAGACTTCTTGTGAAATTGCTGCCTCATTGAAAATTGGTAAGAGTACTGTAAATAGATTAATTGAGAAATTCAGTACTATTCAGAGTCTACTGGACCTCCCACGATCTAGTAGACCACGGAAAACGACAATTCGTGTTGACAAGATCATCAAACGCAAATCAACAATTGATGTCAAGAAGACAGCATCTGAGCTTGCGAATGAACTCCGCGATGAAAACCTTGCCTACGTGAGTAGTAGCAGTGCGGCTCGTCGTTTGAACGATATGGGACTGTTCGGACGCTTTGCTGTTAATATACCCTTGATCAGCAAAAAGAATCATTAGGCCCGATTGGGTTTAGCGAAGAAATACCAACACTGGACTCCGGAGCAGTGGGCTAAAGTACTTTTTTCTGACAAATCGAAGTTCAATCTATTCGGAAGTGATGGTAAGAAGTATGTTCGACGTCCGAAAAATACCAGATATGATTCTCAGTATCAAATTCTAACAGTCAAACACGGAGGAACACGGAGTTGAATCAGTCATGGTTTAGGGTGCTATGTCTTCGCAAGGAGTAGGTCCACTGCACAAGATTGCAGGCATCATGGACAAAGTTATGCATCGAGATATTACGGCAGAAAAAATGTTACCATATTCTAGAAGAAAAATGAGCAAAAATGTGGTGCTGTTTTTGGTCAGAAAATCTTTCACAAGCAACGATGAATAAGCAGGTGCATTATCGTGATGCAAAAGCCACGAATTGTTTTTCCAAAGTTCCGGACGTTTTTTGCGTATCGCCTCTCGCAAACGGTGCATAACTTGAAGGTAACACTCCTTATTGACCGTACGACCTTGTGGTAAGAATTCCTGATGCACTACACATTTTGATCGAAAATTTTGACCGAACTTGACGTGCTTTTCTCGATCTTGGAGACTCAGGATGCTTCCACTGAGACGATTGCGCTTTAGTTTCGACCTGATACCCACGATTCATCCCCAGTTATAACCCTTTTGAGAAAATTAGGATCCTTATTGACTTCATTTAACATCTCCTGAGCGATGGTCATGCAATGGATCTTTTGATCAAAATTAGTGAGTTTTGGACCAAATTTCCCTGACACACGTCTCATGCCCAAAACGTCCGAAAAGATAGCATGTCATGAGCCAACCGATATGCTAACATCTTCAGCAACTTCTCTGATGGTAATTCGGCGATTTTTCAACACCATTTCTTCCACTGCTTGAACGTTTTCATCTGTTGTTGATGTGCTGGGACGTCCAGGGCGAGGTTCGTCTTCGAGATCCTCTCGGCCTTCTTGGAACAGCTTGTACCACTTATACACATTTTTCTTACTCAGAGTAGACTCACCGTATGCAACTGTCAACATTCCAAGAGTTTTAGAGCACTGAATTCCATTTTTGACACAAAATTTAATGTAAACTCTTTGCTCCATTTTTTTCGAAAGAAGAAAATCGCCGAGCACACCAAACCCTTCTAACCTTTTACGCCTCTGCCAGAAAAACAACACAAGCTATATAGTCAAAACTGTAAACATATGATCGTGACGAGTGTACCAACACAACAAAACAAAAAATTTAAAACTTGAATGTACGTAGCCCTCGAAAATTGAAAAGTAACCTTACTTTTTGAACGCACCTCGTATATCAGAAATTTCATATCACTTGATATTGTGCCATTTCAAATAAGTGGGATTTCAACTTTTGGATGTTAACATTCCTTGTTATTAATATTGCAAAAAAATACAAACTCAGTGCAAATTGGTGCATTTTTCAACTAACGCATTCTATTTAAAAATGCAGTCGGATAAAAAAACGACACAAGTTGCAGTAACATTTTTAACAATAATTTTTATTTTAGTAGAATCTAGAATGCATATTTTTTATTGATAAATATAAGACAATAAAAATATTTTGGTTTCAATACTAATGCAAATTATGAATGGTAATAATATAAATTTATTGAAATGACATACATTCTTCAGGGTGCTCAAGAATAAAGTGTAATGCAAAATAATACTGAAATATCGAAGTAATTATTAAAAAGAAGGTTTGCACTTAATTTTGCAATATCTGAATTAACAGGTTCAAACCGAGATACAGAAATCAATATAATATACATTTGATAAAATACAGTTAAATATAATGTCGAACGCCTAATGCGCGAAGAGCATGTGCCCTTGGAGCAGACATATTTTTACATTAAACTTCTTCTTTTTGTCTCTTCTTCCCAAATTTTTAAGCATTAATAAATTTTTTTAAATCATAGCTCATTTTTTACCAAAAACTTTCGCTCTATCCTCACTATTTATATTTTTATAATAGTTGAATAATCTTTAAATATTGTTATTTGTTAAAAAAAATTCTTAATCCCTTGTACTAAACGAAATTGTAGGCTCTTATTGAATCAGGCTTCACAGTTACAACCTCATTTAGGAATTATAATATACCAGAATGTAATTGTATTCTTAAAACAAAAATTTAATTCTGTATTTCTTGTTTCAGTACGTAAAGGCCAGTCCACGGGTTTGCGTCATGGTGGCCCTAACTCTGGTTCACATCGCCCTGGATCTTCTTCTTCTTCTTCTACTGACAGACATTATCAAGACACGACTTATTCTCTTGCTAACCCTCATTATTTTGCCAGGTCTTCAACGCGTGCTGAAACACCTCTTGGTGACAGGTCCATTTCTCTTCCTGTCAGGGAAACTTTTTCAAGCATACTAGGACATAGATTTCATGAACTTCCCTTCACTCGTCTTTCTCCCTGGAGTAATCTCAATCGGATTTTCGAACTCCGAATATACGTTTTTCCCTCCGATAAACAAATTCGATTGAGAAGAAGAACTCATGCTCTCATTTTCATACCAACCGAACAACAAATTGTATTCTCGACGCCCAATGGCGACGTATATGCAATATTGGAAAAAGTCAAGGAAAGACACATGAATGTTCGTGCAATTTTTACACCTATTTTTGGGAAGGGAGAATGGGCGAAAATAAACATGAATAGCGGCGTGGTTGAAGAAGTGAACGCAGAAGAAATTGCCAAATGTCCAGTATACCCACAGGAGCCAATCACAACCTTTTATAAAGTATTTCGTGCGTTTAACTGATCTGCTACTTCGAACTAGGTCGTTAGGCTTTTCCCGCGTGTATACATAGAACTTAAAAAACTAAAATTCAAAAATTATTTTTCTCATTTATAGTTACATTTCGCGGCGTCCTAGCGAGAAAAGTCAGCGCGAGAAAAGTCTTGATCGCGGAATTGAGCAAGATGAAGCTAGAAGTTGGATAAAACTAAAAGGTGCTCGCTCGCTGTATCAAATCATGAAAGATCTATTTTGGGCTATCTACCTATTCTATCTTCATGCCTTTCGCGCCCGAGATAGCTCTTTTATGATTCGATGTAGTGAGCGAGCATCTTTTAGTTTTGGCCAACTCCTAGCTTCATCTTGCTCAATTCCGCGAGCAAGAAGATTGGTTTATATTTTAAAAGTACCGGTAAAAAATTTTTAATACAAGCAAAAAAAAAATTACCGGTACCGAGAATTTTTTTACCGGTTTTTTTTAAATACCATATATTGGAAAAAGTCCCAGGAAGACATATAAATATTTGTTCGGTGCTTTGGAACTAAGATTACCTTTTTTCTCTCAAGAAGTTTTGAAAGGGCAGAAAGATTCTTATCAAAAAATTTAAATAGAAAAAATATATATGGTGGGGTTTCAGTGTGAAAGAGATTGTATAGATATTACACATGAAATGCTGTCTTCTCTTGGCTACATTCAGAAACCCTGCTTTTTTCGATATGTTGTTCGATGTAAATGTTTAGGTAAACCATGAATAAAACGAATACATACATTAAGTGATCTATCAAGCTTAGAATTAAGCTCATCTGTTATGTCATCATATGCTATGCAACGAAAATCAAAGTGTGGCAAAATCAAGCTCTTAACCAGAAGTATGCAAGTGGAAACAGGCAGGGATTCTTTGTTTCTTCTAAGCTGGTGCAGAATTTGTAACGTTTTTCTCTAGATGTCGCTTACTTTCTCTTTTCAGGATAGGATTCTGTTCAATATGTATCCAAGATCTCTTATAACCTCAACAAAATCTACCATCCACCGACTGATCAGTAGTGTTGACAGAATCATTATTGCTTCAGAAGTTGGGTAAGGGGATGAACCAATCAGTATTGCCTTTGTTTTAGAAGGATTGAATGAGAGCCGATTGGTACTGGCCCAATGCACTACCCTGTCAATATCTTCCTGTACGAGCGCAAGAAGATCTCTTAAAGAAGCAACAGGTACCGAAAGAAAAAGTTTGAAGTCATCAGCATACCTGTGGTACTTACAGTGCTTCAGCACTCTACCAAGATCCGAGTTATAAAAGTTAAAAAGTAGAGGAGCAAGTATGGAACCCTGAGGAACTCCACAACCTACCTCTATCCAGTCAGCTGCTCGCATCTACTATTTTTAGCTCATTGTAGTCTACCATTCAAGTATGATTCAAATCACCTAATTGTCATATCTGACAGCCTAAAGGACTTCAACTTAAGCGGAAGCAGTTTGTTATTTACAGAGTCAAAAGCCGTGTAAAATTGAATAATGCAACAATCGTGATCTCTTTATTATCTAATGCCATTTTATAATCATTGGTGATTTTGAGCGTGGCTGTTAGAGTACTGTGTTTTACCCGAAATCCGGATTGCATTGGATGTTTAATAAATGATTTGGAGGAAACTTGCCATCAGGATATTCAAATTTGGGAGGTATGATATATAATCGTCTTAGAAGATGCAAATGAATGAAAAGGCGCTAATAGATCAAAAGCCGATAGAAGATTATCCGTCAGCTTTTCAAATTTTGTATTGATATATTTAACACGTAATAAAGTCTCCCAGTCATAGGTCATAAGATGATCCTGAAATTTAGCTTCGTTAATAGAGCCTAAATTACGCGTCTGTGTTTGCATGGGACCAGTAAATTCCGGACAATAGATTTTGTTATTGATCTTTATAAGGTCATGATTAGATAGGAATGGTATAGGGTGCCGTGAGTATGAATCAAGTTTTTCCAGCTCGTCGACAAACATTAAATCAATACATGTACTGGCACGATCAGTGAGACAGACAAAATAATTGTTACTGTATGATCTAGCATACGAATCGTAACAAAAGTAAGCAATATTTGAGCCATAGGCAGCCGTGTTACCAGAGTTTAAAAGCGCAATCAAAAATAAAAAAGTAAAGTCCTGCTGAAAGTATCGCTATTCCATACAGAATGGAGAATGTTGAATATATCTATAGGTTTTGCTGATAAAATGCGCGGCAGTCGGTAATGTTTAAATTAAGGAATAATAATATAATGATAAAAAGGATATAAAAGCGAGCCCTCAGCCCACTTTCTGAAAGTCCAGAAGTAATCCAGTAGTTGCTGGCGCAGGATCAATATTATGTGGGTAGGGAAACAAGATCCTTGGTGCCCTATCTTTTTTACAGCAGTAAATTTTCCCATCAACACTCCATAAAAATTGAATCTTTTTTTCTCTCCTAAGCTCCAGCGCAGCACTGTAAATTTGTCTATAGTGCTTAGACAGAGATTCTTCTGATTATGTTGACAAACATAATCTGATTGGTCAATTTGGCAACTACAATGGGTGGTAGCTGCGAGCAGAAAGAATCCACTGGACGGGTTCTAAAAATGGAGATAACGTCATCTTTAGTGCATGGTACCCCAAGAACTGTAGTAATCTTGCAGAAGGTGGAAGGCAGATCTTCAGACTGTTTATACGGTAGTCCATGTAATTCGAAAGTGGAATGTAGCGCAATTTCCTCTTAGTTATTGCATTTTTAGTCCAGTGTCGATACTTGTTTTATAAGCATGTCATTTTGAGAAATCAGTTTTTGCGTAGTGGCTTGGAGGTCGGATATATCTGTAACATTCTATATAGTAGTTTCCTCGACTTTGGATAAGCGGCACGCATTCTCCGCAATGCCGTCAACCAGGCTTTTAAAAGCCTCTATCTGTTTTTCTTTAAATGATTGCTACATGCTGAAAATCCGCTGGAATCCTGCCTCCTGCGCCCTTGATACTGCGTTCATAATGGCAGTTTCAACCCCAGGCCCCAAAAATACTAGAGCCGTACCTGGATTTGTTACGTCATCATCAGCCATTTCTGATGCTAACCTTTCTAACGATACCCAAAAACTGAAGTTTTTCGAGTTTTCTGACAGAAACTGCCCGCAAAATAAACAAATTCGTATGCCCAAGATTAATTATAATGATATAACTCAATGTGACAACGCACGATGATCTGATGATAAAGTATTTAGTCAAAAATTACGGAGCGATACATTGCATGTACAAACTCAACGGGACCGTATGACCAATGAAGGAAATGAACATTGATAAGAGCGCATCTGAAATAAATCTACAAGCGGTATCTCCAATCATCCAGTTTAGTTCAAATTTTTTCTATTTTGAAATTGCTATCTGTGGATTTGATTTCCAAATTGGAGTTTGATCACCCACTGATCTTAATTCGGAATTTTTTTTTTTTTGAAATAACATTTGATCATCCACTCAAAACAATTTTGAAACTCGTTTATTATAAGAGCACATCCGAAATAAATCTACAAGCGATATCTCCGGCCAACCGCTAATTACAAATTTTTCAGAAATTATTTAACGAAAATGATCTACTTTACTCGATTTTCTCATAAAAATTGAACTTATTTACTCGTAGAATAAAATTGTGTACAACACTGAGTAGTCACTCTCTTATCAATATGATCTGACTGTATCATTTTTGGACGAAACTTTATTTTTAGTTGAAAATTCAACCATGTGGTTGCAAATTCATTTTCTTTCAATTTGCCTTTTTTGGAAGAATATTAATCTTTTTGTTCGTAAATTAATTTTTTTGGTTGAAATTAGCACTATTTTGTTGTAGATCCCATTGTTTTTTTAATTCAAAAATAATTTTTTGAACTAAGAGTTCTGTTGGATTTTTTTTATAAAAAATTATATTTATAGTTGAAAATTCCTCTTCTTTGTTTGACAAATTAATATTCGTGATTGAAAATAAATCAATTTTTTCCAAAAGTTTATTTCTTTGGTTGAAAATTCGTGTTTTGTCGGGTTAAAAATGAATTTTTTCAACTGCGAACTTAAGTATAAATTAAAAATTTCAGTTAAAAGACATAAGCAAAAGTTGAATATAAATTTTCAAAAAATATACAATAAAAATAACTCTGAAACTTGAAACGTTAATTAATCTAAATGACATATAAATATTACTTTGAAATTTATTTATTAATTTGTCTGCGAGATAAAAAGAATATTGATTTAAAAGGAATTCCGCTTATCACACTAAATGACGTATCGCAGGGAAACCCAGAAAAAATTGTAAGCACCGACAACCGGGTTAGGCTTCCATTGATTTGACATCTTAATTATACTGGAATCTTTGTATTAGTCGTTATTTTTAATTTTTATCGCGCTATAATTTTCAATAGTTTTTGATTATGATGCTTACCATCAGGAAAACCATGATGCTAACTAAAGTGATTTCAACACTCAGAAAAAGATTGACCTTGAATTATAGAAACCATTTCTTCAGAATATTTTTTTTTATCTATCCGAATATACCTTAATGTAAAATATTATATAGAAGGTGATATCAGTTTGAAAGAAGTGTATGACCAAATTATTTTCGTTTTAACTGATTCTTATCAAATGCAAATATCTCAGAAGTAAAAAGTTGACGCCTTTAACATAAACGATAACAACTGCGGTATAGATTGTACAAGCCAATGAAGCAGTGAAATATTCATTTGTGAGATTGTTGCGTTGCATTGTTACATTGAAAATATGAGGATTCCCTGGACTGTGTTCTTATGGTTGACCGTTATCCTGAATTCTATTGGTGAATACAATATTATCATATATCTATCACTTATGTAAATATCAATTAAGCTTTCGGCAAATCACACCCCAATTCGAGAGCATAGACCGTCAAATGGTGCTCGGTGGAGGGAGGGCAGTGTAGCGTAAAATGTTAGAGTCCACAGAATCCAGGTATGAGTGTAATTCTGATAATTATTTAAGACAAAATATAACCTTTCAATCATATACATTACAAAAAATATCTTAATTTTAATTTTGAAAGTATATATTCATATTCTTATGGAAAATTTAATTGTGCACGGAGAAAATTTGGATAGAAAACTTAACCGAACTTCAAACTATAATTGGGAGATATGGACCAATAGGTGAATATTTAAAATTATTGTAATGATTTGTGTCTTGCGAAATGTTGAAGACCAAATGACAGTTCGGTAAACTTTAATAACGCAGATTAAATTTTCCAAATGTACAGTAAAGATTTTTAGAAGTAATATATAATGCACGTGGTGTAATTCTTGAAAACTATTCTGTCACAAATTCAGTAAAAAGTGAATAAAGTTTAAGGGTTGTTGAGTAATGTTTCCAAATGTATAATCAAGCAAACTTTAAATTATGCAATGGCAATAATTCGCTCGTAATCGGTTACAGAATGATAAATTTCGGTTATTCTTTATAGGTAAAAAATGTATAATTTTCTTCAATGTTTAATGAAGTTTTAAATTGATTCTAGAGACGTTAGAATTTATTCGGTAGTTTGGAAACTGATAGTCACGAAGTATCTTCCTTGAAAGATATTCACTAATTTTTTCATTTTGAAAAAGGTTTTTAATTTTCAAATTACTCACAGTATTTATTGTCGTTTAGTATTGATTAAATAAATCTAATTGCTCTACTGTAGAATAAATAGCCACATTGTAAGTATTATTTCTTCATTTTTAATTATTTGTGAACCTTTGGGATTATTTATAATAAATTTGAATTTTAATAATTAATTTTACGAGTATTTTTTAAAGTGAATTATGGTTAGGGACCCGGATGAAACTGCACGTGTCCTTAGTCAGAAGCGTACCTTGAACTTTGAATGGGGTAGCGTACTACCCTGGTTCATCATTCTAGGGTTAATAGCATTAATATTATTAAAAGCATGCGAGTGTATCGTATGTTATGTATTGTAATTTAATGTAATCGCTGAAGCTGTTGATTGCGTATAACTTCTTTTTTATTCACAGAAGCTTACCGTTTACCAAACTGACAGTTAAAATTTCTCGAGCCTCAGTGATTCCCTCGCGACTTTCCTGTAAACCCTTTTATATATTCTACCGAGACCTTGACCGCGTTTTACCGAACTGTTCATTAACCTTTATCTAACGTTTTATATATTTTACAATTATAACTTCATCAAAGTATCCACATGTCCCGAGTTTACCCAACTGAGTTTGGTAAAGTGTCTCGAACAATTTTTCTTTGTGTGCCTTTTCTCTTTGGATAAAAAGTTGTGGCTTTTGCTACTTAAAAAAAATAAAAAGATAAAAAAATCGAAAACCCCGTTTAGTCCAGACGGCAATCATATTTTCGTGAGATCGAAAAAGTCCATTCGATTTTTTTATTCCTATGTAAAATGATCTTCATAATCCCAAACTGTGTAGACGAAGTTCGCAAATGTGTCGTTCTAGAGATATTCGCCATCTTTTATGTTTTCATAAATTTTACATTAAACATTTAAAATTTGAAATTTTTTATCTTTTCTCTTCTTAGACAAGCTCATGTGCAATAATAGTTATTTCGGAATATTTTTTCTCCGACGGATGTTTATAGCGCAAAATCAATAAGCTAATAAAATAAGTGACAATAAATGTTTTGATTAGTAACAAAACAAATATTTTATAAATTGAAAAAAGTAACACTCTTGAAAGTATTAACTGAAATACACACTTTCGTAATAAAGGCTGTGGCTAATTTGGAATTGATGTAACTCTTCCTGAAAAATACATAAGGATGTCAACATTGCGATGCTGCACTGTTAAAAACTCCTGTATTCGGTTTAATACACATGTATTGGAAGGGGTTTTCAGATACATATATTAAATTTAAGATACCACTGGATTTAAAAATTCAAACACACATATAAAATTCAATATACATTTGTATGAAATTAAATACACATGCGTATTAAATTTAATACAAATGTATCTAACAAATATAAAATATAATTGTATTTTCTGATTATAATTTAATAGTTGATAATTGCTTGCAGAAATATTTTATTAAAAATATTAGATGATTATTTGAACAATTCATTATTTTCTAATTGAAAAATTTTTTTAATGGAGCCAGTGATCTCCCGATTTTTCTCAAATCGGTTTCTCGAACTACTTCTTGTTGAATAATTGCAATCATTTTGTTACAATTATTTTTCTGACTTTTAGTTATTTAGTTGTATCACGGACAGAGAGCCCCCTATGGAACTCACCTGGCACTTCAGCTATAATGCCTATTGTGCACCACCTTTCACTATCGCTGTCAGTAGTTGACCCATTTTGCATTCCCAAACCAGATATGTTATTATATCTGTTATTCCTAGAGCAGTTAGTGCCGCTTGGCTGTGCGAACAGATCGTAATCTGTCTTCCAGCAGCGTTCTCCTCTAATAGTGTGTCAGCACATCGAAGAACGGCAAGGACTTCCGCCTAAAAGACAGTTTCATGTCTTCCAAGTGGGACTACTATTTCCGTCCTCCTCGCACTGTCATAAATTCCTACTCCTGACCCTCCCACTACCCTGGAGCCATCCGTATAACACATTTCCCCTTGAAGTTGTAGGTTACCATTTCCTTTCCACGCATCCCTACTTGGAATACAGACGCGGAAAGCCCTGGTGAAGTCGAAGCATTTTGTTCTTCTGTCCTGCCTCATCTCAAGAATCGGCAGTGAATTGCTGTCAATCGGCAGCCTAGTGTGTCTTGTCCCCCGAGTCCATATGTTTGCTCTCACCAGGCGGCCCATCACATGTGCCGCTTTTGCTGTTATGGCGAGGTGTAAAAGTTCTTCACAGAGCATGAAGCTCATCGCTGCTTTAGGCGTAGTCCTCATTGCTCATGGCAGACCCATTACCGCTAGCGTTTCAATCCTCGCAGTCTGTCCTGCATCGTTTAAAATTCTGTCCGTGGCAACCAGACCACAGCCGCATGAAGGAGCCTCAATTTGTGGACAACGGAGTAGAGCCATGCAAGAATTTTAGGCCCTATTCCCCACGTTAACATAGAAGATCTCCTACACATCCAAAAAGTCATGACGAATTTCCTGCATGGGATCTTTATGTGCTTTGCCTAGTTCAATTGGCTATCTAAGACTACTCCTAGGTATTCAACCGAGTCTGAAAACGTAAGCCTCCCGCCACTGAAACAGGAGCGTCAACTTTTAGCATCTTGCAATTCTTCGTGAAAATTATCATACTGGTCTTTTTCAGATCGACCAACAGCCCCGAGCTATCGCACCAGAGCTCTACGATGCGCAGCGCCGACCTTGTAAGGCCCTTTGACGTTTCTAGGTAAGCCAGAACCCCCCTACGAACACTCTCGTGGCGCTATACCTTCAACCAGGCCTCCACTTCATCTGATTGCGAGTCTTCTTAGAAGTAGCATGCTTCCCATCCAGTTTACCAGCTGGTTTGGTACTCCAAAACTCAAAGCCTCTCGACAGATGACGTTTAGAGCGGTATTCCTGAAGGCAGCTTATATATCTAAGAACGTTCTCACCGCATATTCCCTTTTTGTTTAGAGGAAAGATGACAGCTTCAAGGACTTTTTGTAATAGTACTGGGTACAGGCTATCCGGCCCTGGTGATTTAAAAGGGCAGAAGGACCCCACGGCCCATTCCGGCGTTTTCGCTAGGATTATGTGGCGTCTTGTTGTTTCCGGAATATCTTTCGATTCTTCGCAGATGCCCCTCTAGTCTTCCTGCTTATGCCTTCTTATATTTCTATTGTATTCAAACTGAGCCGTCTCATAGATGTCCCAGTTTGAAGGCAACTTAGTTCTATTTGCCCTATTGCACAGCGCTCTTGTCTTTTTGCGGAGTTTTTCCAAGTGCGAATTCCACCATTCTGCTCCTTTCCTAGACTTAACTGTTCTTGTAGGGCAATTTGTTTCATACGATGTAGTCAGTGCTCTTCACAGAATAGGGTTTCTGATTTTTGAAACAGCTGGTTTACCTATGTTTAGCTGAATCAAGATATAATTGTGGTCCGAGAGGGATTCGTTATCAGAGACTCTCTAGTTCACTACCCTACTCTACCCTACCCTACTGTCATTGAAATTTGTGTTCCCCACACCGTATAGTGAGAGTTCACCTCACATCCCGACAGCAGAGGAATCCTATCTTGGGTTCTTGGATTAGGGCGAGCCCTGTCTGCATCACTGATATGCGTCTGCCTAGAACCGCCGAGGCGCGTTGGCTGTGGTGAAAATTTGTCTGCATCATGGAAATTCCCGTCTCAGTCATTAAACGACCCCTAGAATTGTCGCCAGCTTCATTATTTCGCAACGCTTTCAGTGGATTGCCCCCTTCGGAGCCTTCCGCCTTGTGCAGTGAGTTAAAGGACGGTCCCGGAACGAGTCCCTCATTCTTTTTTTATTGTTTTTTCTAAGATTCCAAATTGGAAAATCCCAAGAAAAGCTAGGGAATTAGAAAGTACCCCCTGCAGTACCCGCAGGCAGAGGGCAGGTCTGAATTCTATAGGATGCGATCTGGGGTCCTAGAGTCCCCGTTAAGTTGATATTATAAAAAAATACCAATTTTAAAATCGACGCGAAGATTGAAAGTTACCAAAATTTTTATAACGAGAAATGAGGATGGCAACCAGCTACCGAGTCCGTGGGTTGCGCTCTTGCAACCCACAAGCTATCCCCGAAGCTCGCTGATTTTTATTTTGTGGCGCCAGATAGAGTCACCCCTATCCGAGCCGTCTTGGCTCCGTTGATATCCTAAAATTGGAAGGTCCTTTAATTTCTTACTTCCTCACAACACTCATTGGTCAGAAAACAGGGATGGTCTCACGCGAGTGAGAGAGAGCACTGCAGACTTCTGTTATTCACTGAATATTCACTTAGATATTTTCTTAAAATTACAGGTTTATTAAAATCAATAAGAAAAATCACCCGTGGTCCCTTGGTTCAATATTAAAATTATAATAATGATCTTTTCGTAATTCTGCCAATGCTCCTTTTGCCGAGAAGATCTGGTCACCGTAGGACCAAGAACACAAGTATCAGTTCCTTGTCTCAGCTGTCATTGTAATGGGAAGTATCCAATCAAGATATCTAGTGCTGCCACTCGCTGTTGTTCTCAGAACTACTGTGCCGTGTTGCTCGCGCCCAGCCGGTGATTTCAGTAGCCCTCCTGGTTTACAGAAAATGGCTGACAGCCGAAACGGTATCTGCCTGGTGTTCGCTCTTTTAGCTACGCAGAAACGCTACGGTATTGGCAGTACCCGGCCCTTTTCCCTCTCTCTAGCCAGACTCTCTAGTCTTCTCTCCAGCCTTTATTTTGAAGAATATCCTTCGAAAAATATGTTCACTGTAATGAAAGGTGAGTAACTTGGAAAGAAAGTCGAGTCTCAGCCTCCCTGCTTATCGCTCATCACATCGCCTATTTCAAAGCTATTTTTATTTTTCTTATTGTTTAAAGGAATATTTCTAGTCACGTGATTTCTCAATTTGAGTGTGTGATGATAGCCTTGTCGCTTGAGGAAAGCAGTGTGCGAGCTGCTGTGAATCTATATAAACGAGTGAGTGATCTGTGTGGTTCTCAAAAATGATCAAAGTCTGCCAAGCATTCTATGCTTGAAATAAAACTTAAACTATTCATTATTTCTAACGATATATTCTCTGCCTATTCCTAGTCTCGAAAAATTAAATATTTCTAAACATAAACATTAAACAAAATGGTCCTTCGAGTTGGATAGAAGATCGTGAAAAAACATTTAAAAGTGTAAAAATGAATACAGAAAAGACCAAAGTGAGAAGTTTTAATAAATGAAAGCATAGGAACTAGGTGAAAAATATAACGGCTTGAGGTCACATAGCAAGGATATAATCTGGTGACAACATCTTCGCACTAATTGTAAGGCAGTCGTCCTTCTCCAAAATAATAATTCGGACCGTAGTATTTCAGTGATGATTTATCGACATTTTATTAATTATTATGCTCTCTAGCACTCAAATTTGCTCACATTGTTAGAGAACTTTGAAACTAATATAAAAAAGCTCTTTAGTTTGCAAAACATGACTTTTCAATTTCATCTGAATTATCAGCAATTGTCAAATTTGAATTGCTCCTTTCATTAAAATGGATCCATTATTCTCTGAGTTATCAGAGATTTCTCAGGCAATTTAACGCACTGAATCCAATTTTTAAAAAATTGAAAAGTCAATCTGACAGTGGCTACTGTAAAATCTCGGATAGATCTTCTTCACCAACGCTGGAAGAGTTCTGAAGCCCTGCATCCGGAGATTAAAGCTGGAACTATGACGGCTGAGCGTGAGAAATTGGAATATTTCACAAAGTCTAAGTATCTCGCTATTGAAGATGCGAGATTTATTTAGTGCTTTGATAATTTAAAACGATTCCTTGTAAAATATAAGAAGATTACCATATTTGAAATTGTCCTTAAAGGGCGAAGCTGAAGGTTCTTTAAGACATGTTTCGATGACTGATGTTAACTTTATCTCCACTTAGGAGTCGCTAAAGACCAGATTTGACAACAAAAGATCTTTAATCTCAAA
Organism: Belonocnema kinseyi; assembly: GCF_010883055.1. Classification (NCBI taxonomy): domain Eukaryota; kingdom Metazoa; phylum Arthropoda; class Insecta; order Hymenoptera; family Cynipidae; genus Belonocnema; species Belonocnema kinseyi. Next base: position 137,485,560 of record NC_046658.1, on the reverse strand, counting down.
TCATTTACAAGCCTTTATCAATCTTCCTAATGTGTCGAATAATATTCTGAAAGACTTAAAAAACTTACGCGATAAAACAAATGAGTCATTGGCGGCACTCAAAAATCTGAAACGCTCAAAGTATCTCCTTTGCAAGGATAATTACTCTTTATTTGAATGCAACCAATTCAAAGCTCTGTCTGTGGACAGGGGTACGGATATTTCTACAAATGATCATTGTTGTTATAATTGTCTCACGCCTGGACATCGACAAAATAATTGTGTTAGTAAATTCAAATGTTACAAGTGCAGTAGGAGACATAATTTCCTGTTGCATTCAGATAATTTTAATTCAAATCCCACCTTACCACCAACTAAATCTGCATCGGTTAATTCTCAATTAGCAGTTTCAGGTTCTCTCGCGTCACAATCAAATGATCCCGGCAATTCCACCCTTGGGGGTGGGGGTGAATCATGTTTCGCTTAAAGAAGCAGACGATAAAGTTTTGTTTCATTTTCTGAATAATCATCCGAATTCATCACGCCTAACCTTATTCGCTACGGCTATTATTTCCTTCCATGCTGAAAATGGAAGAAGTCACAGATTTAGAGTTTTGCTGGACCAAGGATATGAATGTAGTTTTATTACCGAGAGAGCAATGAAAATATTGAATGCACGCTACAAAAAGGTTAAGGCAGTAGTATATATATCTAGTAGTATATATATCGTTCTTCAAGAAAGTTAGCCGAATTTAATTTAATTCCTACAGAAAATAACTGTCCTAAAGTCCACATCCAAGCTTTAGTATTATTAGACCTTACATCATATGCTCCTCCTGTAAGATCTAACGGGGGGAATGAAGATTATTTAAAAGAGTTAGGGTTAGCAAATCCAAATCCCTTTAGTTCCCATAAAGTTGATTTGATTTTAGGAGCCGATAAATATGGCTCATGTTTACTTCCTGGTTTCCAACAGGGTATATTGAATTCTCTTACTGCGCAAAGTACCGTTTTTGGTTGGATATTATCTGGGCCGGTTTCAGTCACAAATAAAATAGAAATTAACATTTTAGTTACAGCACATCAGGCTATTTCAGCAAAAGTCTTCCATGAAGACTTAACCAGGTTCTGGGAGTTGGAGAAAGTTCCCTTTGAAAATACTTTGACAGATGACGAAATGTTTTGTGATAAGCATTTCCCCACGAATTACCAACGAAAAAAAGACGGACGTTACATGATAAGCTTACCTTTGAAAAACCGTCCTCCCATAAAAATAGGTGTATCCCTGGAGAGAGCTAAGATCGAATTGGATAGTTTTTCACAAATCGTGTATTTGCCTTATCACCCCATTTTAAGAGAAAGTAGTTCAACTACTAAGTTGAGGGTTGTTTTCAACGCTTCCAGTTTAAGTTCCAATAATTCTTCCTTTAATTCTCTCTTCACATCGGTCCCAAGATTCTCAATGATTTGGTTTCGATCATTATGAATTGGAGATCACATCGCTTTGTTTATATGGCTGACATTGAAAAAATGTTTAGAGAAATTCTAGTTGACCCTCGGGATTGCGACTATCAAAGAATTGTCTGGATTTCTCCTAATAAAAGGATCGTCATTTATAGACTTTTAACCGTTACTAACGGTACTGCCTGTGCTCCTTATTTGGCTAACAATGTGGTTAAGCAGTTAGCTTATGATGAAGGAAATAGATTTCCTTTAGCCCCAAACTATATTAGAAAATAATATTTACGTCGATGATGTTTTTTTTGGTGCAGATAGTCAGATTGAGGCTAAACAGGCGCGACCTCAAGTAACACTGTTATTAGAAGCTGGCGGTTTCCATTTTCGAAAATGTGCCGCCAATGAACCCGTACTATTGGAAGATTGTCTCTCTGGAGAGCACAAACGTGCTATCGAATTTCCGTAAGCGGAGGATGCTCAGCTGAAGGTTCTAGGTTTATTTTGGGATCCTAAGTCCGATTCATGCCTTTATAAAGTGACTCCTTTTTTAGTCGAAAATTCAACAAAACGGATTGTTCTTTCATTAATAGCTAAGTTGTATGAGCCTATGGGTTGGATAACTCCAGTCATTATATTGGCAAACATTTTAAAGCAAGAACTTTGGCTGCGTGAACTCGACTGGGACAACAGACTACCTGATGATCTTAAAATTCAATTGTTAAATCATCATGGTTTTCTAGAAAAATTAGAAGCTCTTAAAGTCCCCAGATAGACACGACAACTTCAGACAAACTCTCAATGCGCGCTTCATGGCTTTTCTGACGCTTCGTCGAAAGCTTATTCAGCTTCCGTTTACATTAAAATTCTTAGTGAAGATTTAAAACAGACTCATGTT
>NC_046658.1:137476620-137483128 GCF_010883055.1 Belonocnema kinseyi | reverse complement strand
CTCAATGCGCGCTTCATGGCTTTTCTGACGCTTCGTCGAAAGCTTATTCAGCTTCCGTTTACATTAAAATTCTTAGTGAAGATTTAAAACAGACTCATGTTTGCCTACTAGTGGCTAAATCTAAAGAAGCTTCTGTTAAATATCTATCAATTTCTCGTTTAGAGTTGTGTGGAGCTGCCTTGCTAACTAAGCCACTTAAGTTTGTCATGGAAACTATGTCATTGGATAAAAAACCTATTTACTGTCACACTGATTCCGTAACAGTTTTCGCTTGGCTAGGACAACATCCTTCTCATTGGCCAGTGTTTGTTGCCAATAAAGTTTCCCTAATTCATGAGCTGGCACCTCGCGCACGAAAAATTTATAAGGCATTCCTGATGGTGGCAAGGTCCACCTTGGTTAACTTTGCACTCCTCAAAATGGCCTGAATATCGCCACGCAGCCCCCGCGCAATCAAATTCAGAACAGCGGCCACTTGAGAGTTATCATTTTTTGAGTATGATCAAAAGTCTATTTAGCTTAATGCTTACATTCTCCTCTTCGCCAAGATTGCTTTGCGTAACTGCCAATTGTAAAAGGTAATATTGTGGATTAAAATTTGTCCAGGCAAATTCCTTTTCTAATGAGATAAAAGCTTTAAACAAAGAAGATAGGGTGGTTCCAAAAAACTCGCTCTTAAAAAGTTTGAGAGCGGCTTTGTCCCAACAACTTATGGGAAACTTACCTGAATTTAGAGTAACCCCACATCGTTAATTCACACATTCTGGCGTGGACTGTGCAGGCCCATTTAATGTTCGCTTTGCTTCCGGTCGTGGCAAAAGGAGTTACAAAACTTACGTTGCGCTTTTCGTCTGTTGTTGTTCGCGAGCTGTCCATTTAGAACTCGTTTCTGATTATTGATCTGCCGCTTTTCTCGCCACCTTTCAGCGATTTTCTTCAAGGCGAGGAAGACCTGTACACTTGTACAGTGATAATGGTACGTTATTTCACGGTGCTGACCGGGAATTAAAAAATTGTCTTTTGAATCTTAGACTGAATGCTAATTTGCACAATGAGTTCGCAATTCAAGGTACTTCTTGGCATTCCATACTTTCTTCCGCTCCTCATTTTGGGGGTTTATGTGAGGCTGGAGTTTAGGGTTTTAAACACTGTGTGAAAAGAATTGTAGGTGTGCATACTCTTAGATACGAAGAGTTTTATACCCTTCTTACTCGTATAGAAGCTTGCCTCATTCCCGTCCTATTGACCCTCTTTCAAATGATCCTAAAGACTTTTCCTATCTTACACCTGGACATTTTCTGATTGAAGCCCCTTTGACCAGCATTCCAGAACCCTCATTGCAATTTACTTCGGAAAATCCATAAAATCGGTGGCAGTGAGTGCAAAAAATTTCAGATATTTACTGGAGAAGATGGGCTTTTGATTATTTATAGTCTTTACGAAAACGGTACAATATGTTTAACAAAGAGCTAAATCTTGTGATCGGTGAAATCTTTCTTTTAAAACATGATTCGTTACCGCCTTCTGGATGGTTGTTAGGTCGCATAGTTAAATGCTACAAGGGAAAGAACGATTTAGTACGTTCTGTTTGCGTAAAAACTGCCAGTTCGAAATACGATCGTCCGATTACTCAGATTTGTCTGTCACCAGTAACAGCGAAAGAAATGAGCGAAATCTGAACAACTATTATTAATTAGATTTATAAGAAATTATTCCGTAAACTTAGTGGATTATTGTGGGCTACTTAGACTATTAAATTTTTGTAACATTTATACTGTTTCTTTACGGCGCGCGGCGTTTCCGTTATTGACAAATACTCGATTAAAAAGTTATTGTTTTTTCTTTTCATCGTGCAGGTACCACTCACGAGGCGGGCGGTATGTTTTAAGTTGTGATGTTTCGTTTTTATGAGATTTTATGCTATTGAAAATTATTTAATTTATCGATATCGCCTATTTCAAAGCTATTTTTACTTTCCTTATTATTTAAAGGAATATTTTAAGTTCCGTGATTTCTCAGTTTGAGTGTGTGATGATAGCCTTGTTGCTTGAGAAATCATTGTCCGATCTTTTCGGATCAGTACAGTGATTACCTCAATAAAGACATTAAATCTTACATCTAACAAAAATGTCTATATAAACGAGTGAGTGATCTGTGTGGTTCTCCAAAATGGTCTTAGTCTGCCAAGAATTCTATACTTAAAATAAAACTTGAACTATTCATTATTTCCAACGATTCTTCTCTGTCTATTCCTGAGCTGGAAAAATTAAATATTTCCAAACATACACATTAAACAATGTGGTTAAAATATTGCGTTTAGCAATTCTTTTTTTTAGCCTTAGTTTGAATGCGGAGAATTTGACAGGCGTGCAAGGCAACCACACTTAGGAGCACAGGCGAGCCCTCCACTTTCCGCTCCGGCCACTCTACATTCGTATACCACCGTCTACTGTATATTTCGCGCGTTTTTGAAGAGAGAAAATAGACCCCATTTACAATTACAAAAAGAACGTATTAGGGGAAAAGCTAGCTGAAACCTTCTCAACATTGCCGTGATTGCCTTGCAGGTGAATGATTTTTCTCGGGATGGGGTTTCCTCAGCACTGTCACGCTCTCAAGCACTCATTAATTTCGGAAGCCATTTCTCAAAAGTTTCGCTCTGACATCAAAGTAGTTCTCATGCCAAAAGTCAGATAAATGAGAAAAATAGTTTTCCTACAATTTTAAAAATCATAATACCATGACTGATTTCATTATGAATGAAAAATGTATGAAAAATTCTGAAATACACAGAGTCAAAAAAACATTAAACTTTACCATGTTTTTTGCAACCGTATTTTGTCCGCCTGTCGCTTCTTACCAATTTATCAAATATAATTGCATTTGAACAAAAAACAGCTTATATTTACCGAAAAACTTTCTCTACAACCCTACTGTTTTCAATTTTAAACATAACTAAGCAATCTTTAAATATAAATATTTGTTTAAAAAATGTTTTTAAAAAACACCGTTCTAACGATTTCGTCTGTCATTTATTAAAATGCCATAATTTTTCATAAATGGTAAGAAGCTAGGGACCAAAAAAAATTCAATTGCAAAATCATGATTAAAATTATTCTCTTTTTTGTGAATTTCAACATTTTCCATGAAAAATAACGTTTTTTATTTTAAAGGACATCAGTTAAAATATTTTAATTGTTATAATCATAGAAAAACTATCTTATCACGTACATGACTTTTGATACAACGTCCGTAACGCCTCGTTCAGTAGTAAAAGTGTAATTTCGTACAGCTTACGCGCATCATTACCGAGAAAATCAGATCCAAAATATAAGCACGTACCGGAAAGCGTGTGAGTGGAGGTAGAGTCTACGCTCGGATTAGGATGAACGGTACTATTGACAACCGCATTGTTCAGAAGGCGGTATGCATTTTTATTAAGGCTACGTAAGTTCCTCCTATTTGATAACAAAACGCCTTCATTGGATTTATTCGCTCTGAGTAACCTTTGTCAGATACGAACGGAGTGGGGGCAGTGTAGCCCAAGTATTGAATCCGCGACAATGATATGAAATATAAAATTGCCGATGAGGAGTCATTGGTTTTCAAATGCCTTCCTAACTGCCATAACAATTTTTGTAAAATTTAAAAAGTGTGAGCGATACCAACGCTTTAACACTTTATAAAATTTTTGAAAACCCCTAATCAGCCTCTTCATTATCAATCAAAGTAATTTTTTTTCCAAAGTTCTTGAAAATATGAATAAATATAAGTAAATTTTATACATAAAATAAAGAAAATTTAGTAGACTGTGTCCATCTTCAAAAATTTTGCCAAAGCTCAATTAAAATCAAATCACGTTCGACCGTAATCAAAGTATGGCCGTGGGGCCATTAGCCATGCTTGAGCCATTGTTCAAAACCATAGAACGACCGTGGGTGAACATTGAACTTGTCTTGAACCACGCTGACACCACGCATATCCCATTGCTGAACAATGCTGAGCGATGATTTGCCCATTGAACCTTTTTGACGCGGGATTCGTATTAAAGCTGGTGTAAGTATCTTTCAAGATTTACACTAAAAGCACTATTTAATACACGCTGATCAAGTCAAACAGACGCATTAAAATGATTTCGTAATTAAGTGCGCGAAACTTATTATGCGTTAATAGAAATAAATGAAAACTAAGGAAGACCTCTCTCTCCATCAAAAGCTTCCAATACGTGTCCCCAATTTTCAATTGGAATGAACTCTTATCATATGTCAACGTCGTGATGCTGATGTTACAGCAGACCAAACTCGATGTATGAAAATGTGAGGGAGTAATGAATGTTTAAGTGATTATTTGCCGACAGGCTAGGTGCTATACAAAAATTGTTTAATTAAATTTGCAAAAATTTTCACTTTTAATTATTTAAACCATTTTTTCATAGAAATGCACAGTATAAAAATGTTTGAATGAATAGGCTCAATTTTGTTGCCCGAATAAACAGAAAATATAATTCCAGAGAGTCATTGCTGATGATGCGATAATCATGCGATGATATATACCTTCATAACAAGGTTTCACACATTTATACATTCTTTAGGTAGAAACTTATAAGTTTTAAATAACACACAAGAAACTACAGTTTCGCAGCAATGATAAAACTTCATATTAGTATATTAACTGCGAAAATTGCAAAGATGAAAAGCTTAGTGCGTGCAGATGAACCCGACCCAAGGTGCAGGCCCAGGTTTGAGAATTAACTGTGTGACAATGTTTCGCCAGTGCCGCCGTTTAAACCTTGCTGATGCCCCGAGCTTCCACCTCTGTTACAGGTAACTCTCTCGCGAAGCGGGTCCTCTTGTAACTTTTTTGAAACCAAAGTCGATCTAGCGCCAAACGTCCAAGGCCGGTCATCCGGTCAGTGGTACGCTGACTAAGAAAAATTATAGCGTTTTCAGGAATTGAACCCCACATTTACAACTCATGATGTTCCAAGATGCAACTGTGCAGATACTTTAAGCAAAAATGCATTCCTGTATTTCTTGTTTCAGGATTAAGTTTACAGTCCAGGTCGCCATCACACGCCGAATCACCTCTGCGTGACAGGTCAAGGTCTCCTACACTAAGGCAAACTTTTCCCAGCGTATTTGGATTTAATTTTGAAGATCTTGCAATTATTCGACTTATTCCCCACCACAATCCGAATCGGGTATTCGAACTTCGAACATACGTTTTTCCTCCGGATAAGCCAATTCGATTGAGAGCAAGAGCTCGTGTCCTTTATCCCATGCCAACGAAAGAACAAATTGTATTATCAACATCCAATGGCGACGTCTGTGCAATATTGATGAAAAGATCGAACGGACTTACGATTCTTCGTGCAATATTTACACCTAGTTCTCCCCTTCCAAAGCGGGTAAAAATAAACATGAATAGCAGCGCAGTTGAGGAACTGACCGCCGAAGAAATCGCGGAATGTCCAGTTAGCTTCCAAGAACACATCACGAAGAATTATGGAATATTAAGTGAGTACAACACAATTCATCACATCATTATTACATTTAATAAAGTGAACGTCATATAGATCTGATGTCCGGGCTCTGCTTTTGTGTTTATTCTTCGTTTATGCACATACTTTTTTAACATTAATGTTCGAGAATAACTTTTTATATTTACAATTACTCTTTTCTAGATTTCACAAATGTTTTGTTTTTGTTTATGCACTATAAAATGACATCGAAAACATGTTTACACGCAATATAAGGTATTGATAACATAGATTCAATCAATAAATAACTATCAATTGCTGAAAAATACTAATTTAGTACAAATGGGTTTTTAAGAAAACACATGCCTATCCAGAGTTCTCAAGTTTTAATTTTTTTGCACAAGTTGTAACAAAGCAGAAAGTTTTTCAAGTTGTGCATGTAAAATTAGCATAATAACCTATAAATGTTTTTTGACACTTGCCTCCGCACATTCCAACTAAATATAAAAGATTTTTAATGTGGTAGGAGAACTCACTGATCGCGAATCCCCCAGACTTTCAAGGTAAGTGGAAGGGTACTGTAAGTAATTCTGGTTCATGATCAAATTTATTTTTAAATAAGTTTAAAGATTATTGATAAAAGGAAAATTTTTAATTGTAAATGATCTCAAAATATTGGGGACCAGTTTAAATGTTCTATATCTGCAATGACCTCTTGAAAATTTTAAATAAGTTTGGTTTTACATTAAAATATGTGGATCGAGAAACTGCAGATTTCGGGAAACTTTCTTAGTTGTACAAGAAAGAAATCTGAGATTTTTGAACAAGATAGGATTACAGGCTTTTAAGGAATTGGGCCCTACAATTACAACCTCATTCGCAACTTGCGGTCTACCAGAATATGATTGTGTACTTAAAACAGAAATTTATGTAATCTTGTGTTTCTTGTTTCAGAATTTAAAAACCAGTCCAGGGGTTTGCCAGACGGTGACCCTAACATTGGTTCTCATCCCCGTGGACCTTCTTCTT
>NC_046658.1:137455747-137476520 GCF_010883055.1 Belonocnema kinseyi | reverse complement strand
ATGTAATCTTGTGTTTCTTGTTTCAGAATTTAAAAACCAGTCCAGGGGTTTGCCAGACGGTGACCCTAACATTGGTTCTCATCCCCGTGGACCTTCTTCTTCTACTTCTTCTTCTGGCATACAATATTTAGACACGACTCATTCTCTTGCCAACCCTCATTATTCTCCCAGGTCTGCAACACCTGCCGAAATACCTCATGGTAACAGTTCAAGTTCTTCTTCACTCAGGGAAACTTTTCCACGCGTACTTGGATATAGATTTGATGAACTTCCATTCATTCGACTTTCTCCCCTGACTAATCTAAATCGGATTTTCGTACTACGAAGATACGTTTTTCCTCCCGATTCACCAATTCGATTGAGAACAAGAACTCATGTCCTCATTCCTATGCCAACCGAAGAACAAATTGTATTATCGTCGCACAATGGCGACGTCTATGCCATATTGGAAAAATCACCAGCCAGACACACGTCTTTTCGTGCAATATTTACACCTATTTTTGGAATGGCAGCACGGGCGAAATTAAATATAAATAGTGGCGTGGTTGAAGAAATGAACGCAGAAGAAATCGCAGAATGTATAGCATCCATAAAGAGTGCAATCACAAAGACTTATAGAGTATTTCGTGTGTCAGATAGACCTGGCGGTTTGAGCTAGGTCATTATGCATTCCTCGCTTGTATGCAGAGACCTTTTAAAATGAAAGTTAAAAAATAAGTGAACATGATGGTTTTCAATATTCAATATTGTGTTAAACACGTGTTATTTTGAAGTAAGCTTCATTCGTGTTTTATCTCGATGCGTATGTGCTTATTCAGATAATGCAAAATAAATTAAAAATGTTATTCTTTATCATTAAAGTATTTCAGTTACAGAGCGTTTTTCTAATAATTAAAGAATTTCCTGTTTTGCTCTTCATAGAATATGCATATGTATTATCAAACGCAAAAAATAACGAAATAAAAAACTAAAAACTTATTTTTTTAAAAACAAAATGTTTGAAAATATTAATAACTACAAAATCATTTAACTTGAAAAAACTCCCGGTTCTTGTGTGACCCACAGTTGTACAGAAAAGGTTATATGTCCTTAGGGGACTAACTTTTTAAAAGTGATTTAAAAAATGTCTATTCCAGCTGCATAAAGCACATGTCCTTCACCAAAACTAAAAAAAATCGGGCTAATATTAATCCCAAATTTGAACGTTTCGTTTGAACTTTTAATGGGATGTTACATTCTTAAGTGGCCGCTACCCCAACCTGGAAACCTTTTTATATATTGTTCTATTTATTTTCCAATGATCCTCCTAAAATAATGTTAGGAAACATATTAAGCAATGAATATTTTTTGCGATAGTCAATTTTTTTGTGAACGGTCCGTGGCATAAACCTGTTAATTAACATTTCAGAAATCTGACACGACGGAAAAAGTAAATAAAGGTTTCACGTTATATAACAAATAAGAGCTATACATATATTATCTGCAAGGAGTCTAGCGCTATTCTACCGCTTCCCATCCTTAGCTTTTTCGCTGGCTCGAATTTTTACTGCGATTTTGGAGAATGCATGAAAAACATCAAAAATTAATTTTGCCACTTCATTTTCGCGATGTAAACTAAATATAAAAAATTTGAAAAGGTTAAAAAGGTTAAAACGTAGGGCTATCGGTGATAGACTATGTAGTGATAAATACGCAAGTTTTGAAGGCGCCAGAGCGATTCGCAGTGAACGGGAGGATAGAAACATAAAGTCAACCGTAATGGTTACGAATAAGGGTGAAAAGTGGCAACGAACAAGGTGAGAAAAAAGCTTCAATACTGGGAGGTAGAGCTGGACGAGGAGCAAGAGAGAGAGGAGTTGATTGAAGAGGAGATAGATAAGCAGATAAGGAAACTTAGAAGGATAAAGGCATCAGAGTTTAAGAATACCATTACGGCTTCGCCAAATGTTAGCATATTGATGGTTTCTATGACAGGGATCAGCTTCGCCCTCCGCCATCAGTAGGCCTTTCCGGAGCGAGAGAACGCACCCATGGCATTCCTCTGCCCAAAGTCGTCGAAGCTCACGGCCTCCGCAACGTCAAATTCGTTATCTCGTAGCATCCCAATCGACTAAGTACTCCCTATCTACTATCCAAACCCCCAAAGAATACTTATTATCTCACATCACCCCCACACGAAGGAGGAATCTGCTTTAAAATTTGCCGCTAATGATTCTCTTTCCTAAGGATGGACCCAAATAGTGACACAACTCTAGTGATGAGGATTACGTTCTCGAACTTAGCACAACTTTTATCAAACTTAGTCCCGTAAAAAGTGTTACGCGCATCTTTGGATAAATTCAATAAATTATAAAACTATTCTTAGTGCGTGCCGATGAACCCGACCCACGGTGCAGGCCCATGTTTGAAAATTAACTGTGTGACAATGTTTCGCCAGTGCCGCCGTTTAAACCTCGCTGATGCCCCGGGCTTCCACCTCTGTTACAGGTAACTCTTTCGCGAAGCGGGTCCTCTTGTAACTTGTTTGAAACCAAAGTCCATCTAACGCCAAGCGTCTAAGGCTGGACATCCGGTTTGTGGTCGGGAAGAACAAGAAGGAGGAAAAGCCACTTAACGGAGAAAGAGAAACCGAAAGAAGGAAGATCAGGAAACCGTATAAAGACCGTAATCCTTCAAGACTTTCTCGCGATTTTCTTTTATTCAACCACAGTCCTTTTTGGAGCCCCCAAACAACCGGCCATTTTCAGGGAACAATTTAATCATTGTACATGTGTCGTATGTTTCAATTTTATGAAATAGATAATCATGCAAAATGTTGATTCACGATTTAGGCAAAAAAAAATAATACTTGAAATTTACAATTATTAAAAGCATAACTGAGTTGTTTCATCTCAATCAGGCGAGTTTATTAAATATTTATCCAAAAGCTTAGAAAACCCACCCTTTCCATCATCAAAGGAAACCAATTTAAAAAAAGTATATTCTAAAACAGGCGTTAAAAACAATAAACTCATTAAAACTATAAAATTTATAAAAATATAATACTCCTAGCACATAATAAACTTAAGAATTAGTTACGAAAGTCATTAGTCTTTTTTTGAGTGAGTCCCTTTTTTATAAATCCAGTGTAACATAGTGGCTTGCCACTATGTTACTGCTCCTTTCTTAGCCGAAACTTCATTAAAAGTTCAATCAAAAAATTGTGACACATTTCAAGACCAGCACGGACTAAAAAATCTGAATCTACAAAATTGTAGTATGCAAGTGAGTGCTGACGAAGCAGATTTAAATAATTTTATTAGTTTACCTGTTATGGGAGAAGGGCTCTTCGAGCAATTGTAAGTAGGCTATTTGACGTTAGGATTCTTAGAAAAATACCTGTATCGACGTAGAATTCGGTCGTGCTGCCTTTGTCCATTGAAATCCGCGATCACTAAATCCAATAAGGACCTCTGGAGCTGCTCTGGATGGACAAAACTACGAAAGAAAAGGACGAATCCAAGATCTATAACCCATCGTCCGTTGTAAAGCACACCATACCATCACTGGCCACCCATTCACTTTGCACTGGCCCACACTCTACCACTCCAGCCCGAGATTTAACCCATTCCACCTGGATTAATTGTCACCGACAATTGTGATAAAGAACATTGTCGATTTAACACAACACTCGACCCGGCGCCTGTCATGTTCGTGCTGTTTGATCACGCTTGATGGAAGTTCGTTGCCGTAGTGCCAACAAATTTTCGTGGACGAGTTCATTTTGGAGTCAGACTTGGCATCTTTCACATTACTAAGGAGGGGACACACGGGATTCCAGAGGAAAAATGAGGTAGGCGTCGGATTTCCATCCTCGGGCGTTTATTGGAGGTATGAGTTCAGTTCAGATTTATGTGGATAATTTAGCTAGTCCTTCTTTACTTTGTTTGTAAATTTTCTTTGCGCGAATTTTGAGATGATGCATGTGAGTAAATGCGAAAATTCCGCGAAATTTCCGCTGGTAGGTTAAATTAGATTTCCTAGATTTTAAGAAAGAATAAAAAACATCCTATAAGTTTTCTGACCCTACTGTGATCCCGCTACCCCTGAGTCGTGGCGATCATTTTTTTTCCTTTCGTTTTGTTCATTGTTGCTGAGTGACACCGGAAGGGTTTCTGGCGCTCAGGCTAAGTAAAATTTTATATTTTTGACGTCATTTCCTGTTTCGCATACCTCAAACCAGGGAACGTGGGGACAGAAAAACGTTATGGATTAGGGATTATAAATTTTTCATTTTTCTTATTTATTCAAAATTTTTATTTTTTTTTAAGTGAAACGAGAAACATGGAAGATTAAATGTGTTTCGGGAATATAAAGACTCGAACCACGATAACCCAACCATGACAGCTCATATGCATTCGATTTCTTTATCGATCATTTTTAAGTGATTTCATACGGTTTTATCCGACTCTATTTACTGAATTCGATCTTGCGAATTATTTTACTTGATTCATTTTGAGATTTAATTACAGAGCACTATTATGCCAATTAACTATTTGGTCATGTGAGTTGTTTATTGTTTCATCATGTGATTATTTTATGGAATTATTTATTGCATTTATTTATTGAATTCATTTATGGAATTTGTTTATTGAATTTATTTATTTGATTTATTAATGCGATATGTTTACCTGATTTACTTGTTTTTTTTCTTCAATCTCATGAACATGCTATTGCGTGTGGTGATGTTTTCCATGTACCATTGAATTATCTTGCTGTGGGTTCGAATGTGATAACCCGCTTGATTATGTTTTATTTTAAATGATGTACCAAGTTGTTTAATGATGCTTTTGTGATTTATTTACTTTTTTTCTGAACATTTTAATTTTTTTGTGAAGTATAGTTTTTTCATCGATTTTAGAAAATTTTATTAGGTTCTTTTTGCACTGTTCAGCTTTTTTTAGCATTGTGAAAATAGTGCCTTGGAATTAAATGTTTATTTTGATTTGGTTTATCAGAGTTCTTTAGGATTGGATTTCTTTTTTTTAAGAACTGTTTGAAAGGGGCTTTAATCATATAATTGTCGAATCGAATACTTTGAGTGAAATGGACCGCTCTACTATTAAAATCGTTATTTTGTGGGGGGAAACACAAGTACCTCGACCTCTCTACCGAGGGGTAGAATATGGCAATGAGATGGCGTCTGATTAAATTTCACCAACATTGTCACTATATGCACCAAACTTGTGAGGAGAGTGGAGAGCGTGATTTGACAGTGGAATTGCAAAGGCTTCGTGTGTCCCCACAGGCTACTTTCAGTATCCCTATTGCGACATCACTTTCGCGAGAACTAAGGCCAGTATATTTACGTTTGCTACATTTGAAAAAACAGCACCCTCATACACTCCTCCTAGTCGCTCAACTGTGGTTCCTGCCTCCTTTCATAATGTAATTCAATTGGCCAGGTCCAGAATGACTCCTTTTTCTAATGATTACGGTCGAATTGATGGCATAAGCGATAGTACGTATCCCTTTAATTTTCCAAATGTTTCGGAGCTGCGTAATCAAAGCTTACAGGAAGAAGACGTGCAATCGGATGCAAGTTATGTCACGGCAACCTTAAATATTAATAACCACTTCAACAGTACTCATCCATTTTTGGAATCATTTTTACCAATTCATGATCCATTAATGCCGATCATATTCCGCATGGCTATTTAGACAAAAGACCTAGAGTTCAAATGTCTTCTCCTAGTGCCATAAGCAATTCACTGTCACCTGATTTACCGGCATCTGCGCGTTTTAGAGGCAGGGATGATATCCATGCTGTTGTTAGGAAATGGACCTTACCTTTGACGGGAAACGCGATAGTAGTGCGGAAGAATTTCTAATGCAAGTTAAAGAGTGTCGTAGAGGCAGCTCCTTATCAGATTTTGACCTTTCTAGAGCTTTTCCTTTTTGTTGAAAAACGCTGCTTAATATTGGTACAGATTCAACAGTCGGAAATAGGAGTCATGGGAGCAGTTTACTATAGCTTTCAAGCGCAGATATGGTGGCTTAAGTTTCCAAGCGCGAGTTAGGGATGAAGGGCGTATAAGGACTCAAGGTCCGGGCGAGTCTATAGCAGACTACTTGCTGAATATTCATCTGATGTTCAGTCACTACAAGCCTCCAATATCAGAGTTAGAACAATTACAACTTGCTAACAATAACTTACATCCTAAATATCTAGATGCTCTGCCTAAGGTTGAGTATAAAACGTTTGAAGAATTGGAGGATGCGGGCGAGCGTTACGAAGCAGCTACTTCTATTAAGAAAGGTTATTTACCCCCTTCTCCAACTACAGATAGCGTTTTACCGGAATTTGCCTACTGTGCGGATAGTAGAAAAGCAGATTGTGTAGCAGCCCCCGTATGTGAACCCGTAGCCTCGGATGGTAGTACTAATACGAGTAATGGGAGCAATAATAATATCAATAATAGAGCCAGTAACAAGAATATCCAGGGTAATAACACGAGCAATGGAACGAAAAAGAAACAAGGAGGTTTAGGCCGAGGTAAAATCGCGGTGGACAGCGTGGTGGTCACGTAAGCGCCAATCCCACCAATAATAATAGTAATTCGGGTAATAATCCAGGTAGTGCTTGCGCTTCAGTAGTCCAACACAACCAAACACAGTACACACTACCGCTAGTGGTACCCGAAGAGATGTGTTTCACGCTTGTTGGAACTGTCATGAGACAGGTCACGGTTACCGTTTCTGTCCTAAACCTGAGAATATATTTTGCCATAGATGTGGTAAGTCCGGTCAATACTCGACGAGCTGTAGCGGATTCTGTGGAACCAGACCGGGAAACGAATGAGGGCAAGTGATACTAGGGTCCAATCACTTCCCTCTTTCGTTTCTGAGGCCCTTCGGATTCTCTTTGATCAGGTAAATATGGTACTTAACAAGAGGCGCCTATTCATAACCGTTTGTGTGGCAACCAGCCACTAAACGGACTCTTTTATCCCGGCTCATGTTGCACCTATAAAGGTAAGCAAGCTTTTGGGAAGTTTGATACCTTACTGAAGAAATTAGGTGATCAGCTACGCCCAGGAATTATATATCCTAACAGGGTGATTGAGGAAACCGCCGGGCAAGCTATTTTACCACTTAAGTTTTTAGTTATCAGCAAATTTTTGCAGATTCGTTTTGCGCCGACATTTGATTGCGAAGTTTTATTTAGCCACGATATTACCGAATGGTTTGATTTTGACGTTAGGTTTAAGCCTAGGATTTGGAGGTTAGGTAACGGCATTTGGAGAACCTATCAAGGACAGGAAATTGGTTCTGGAGCAACATTGCCACAAGAAACATTAGAAAATCGTGTAGAAGTTTCTCGACCAAATAAAGTCGTTCAAGCCTGCGCTGGCATTAAGGAATTAGAGCCATCAGAGGCTAAATATTTGAATGATTTTCTTAAGAGAAAAATTGCTTCAATACCAGATAAGTTTCTTGCAACACACATGGTGAAACACCATATCGATATCCAGGGACATTTTCCCATCAGACAAGCTTATCGGCGTTTTTCTCCCAAGGTGGAAGAATCTTTACGAGAATCTGCTCAAAGGCATAAAAAAAAATTGACCTTAGTCGGGCATTCCACCAGATTGCTGGACTGACTGATAACATCGGAATTTAAGCCACATGCCATCGCATACATGGACGACATAATTGTGGTGAGCGAAACTTTCGAAGAGCACATCTACTAGCTAGAGAAAGTTCTGAATGTGGTTATAAATGCCGGACTTACTGTGAATCCAGACAAAAGCGAGTTCGGTTGCAGTCAAGTGCTTTATCACGGTTATCGGGTTGATAGAATAGGAATGCACCCAGATCCCGAAAAGATTGAGCCAAAAGCATCTTATCCAGCTCCCACTAACTTGCGTAAACTTAGACGCTCCTTAAGCATGGTCTTATGGTATAGGCGGTTTGTGAAAGATTTTGCCTCAAAGGCTGAACCCCTATATCGATTACTCAAGAAAAATCGAAGATTTGAATGGGGAAGCGATCAGGAAATGGCTTTTCAGGAGTTAAAATCTGCTCTAATAACCGCTCCTACCTCATCCAGATCAGAATTTAGTTCACCGTTCTATTTGCAAACTGACGCAAGCAGTACGAGTTTAGGGGCAGTTGTAACTCATATCCAAGACGGTGAAGAACACGTCATAGCCTTCGCTAGCAGATCTGTGCAGGCAGCCGAAAAGAACTATACTGTAACCGAGCAGGAATGTTTGGCAGTAGTATGGGCGGTTGAAAAGTTTAGGCCGTATCTCGAGGCATCCCACTTTGTAGTGATTTCGGACCACAGTAGTCTCAGGTGGCTTTACAACCTCAAAGATCCTGCTGGTACATTGGGTCGATGGGCCCTTAAATTATTGCAATATGATTTTGAGTTTAAACACAGAAAAGTGCCCTTCACCACGTACCAGACGCGCTCTCACGTATGTTTGAGCCGGATCAAGAGGTTGTATGTGCCATAGGAGAGACAGACGATCTTTGGTGCACCCCAAGGACAAAGTTGGTCTAAGAGAAGCCGTACCAGTTTCCCGACTGGAAGTTGGAGGGCAATCGGCTATATTGTCATCGTCCTAAGGATATCATTAACCCCTTGTTATCAAATTTGGAGGCCTGGAAGATGGTGCGACCTTTGATACTTCGCGATAAGGCAACGAGTTAAGCACATGACACTACGACATCTGGAGTTTTGGGTGTCGATGAAGCCTTCCAACGTCTGTCGTTGCTTTACTATTGGTCCGGCATGTTGAGTGACGTTGCAAAATACGTGCGAGCATGCAAAATCTTCCAGAAGATGAAGGTGGACCAGGCCGGCCCTGTGGATCTGATAGGAAAAAGGGTACTAGAACAACCTTGGTCAGTTGTGGCGGCGAACATGATGGGTCTGTTTCCACCTAGTCGCTCCGGCTATCAATATGTTTTGCTCTTTCAGGACATGTGCACTAAGTGGATACAGGTCCTACCCCTAAGAAAAGGCAATTCCCTTAATGTCCAGAAGTCGTTTGATGAAACAGTTATATTTAGATGGGGAACTGCCGAGGTATTTTTTACTGGCAACGGCACCGAGTTTGTGAACAAGCTAACTTCGAAGGCCGCGTTGGAATTGGGAATTAGGCACTTAACTACCCCACCGTATCATGCGCAAGCTGATCCGGTCGAGCGGGTCAACCGAGTGCTGAAAACCATGATATCATCTTTTGTTTGAGTTTGAGTTTTGTTTAAGTTTCTGATATCGTGCCATTAGTTGTAGAGGATTGGGGGTATATGATAAAACGATTGTCGACCCTTAGGGATCTAGTTGCCCATCATCTGGAAGTAGCATCAAACCGGCAGGTAAAGTATTATAACCGCCGTAGACGAGACATTCGTTACCAGGTTGGAGATATCGTCTGGCGTAGAACTCACACTTTGTTGTCAGCTGTCGATTATGTCGCTAGGAAACTATCTCCTAAATGCGCAGGCCCATTCAAGGTTATTAAGGTCATTATTCCGTTAGTTTATGAGATCCAAGATGAGTCTAGAATATTATAAAAGGCCCAAATTATGGACCTTAAACATTTTTGGCCAATCGACCCGGACTTAGTTAACGAAAATTCTTCTTCACAGCAGAAGAATGTTGCTCAGGAGGGAGAAGCTTCCGAAGTTTCGTCCGGCGACCACCTTGCTAGTCCGAAGGTGGGTCATTTACACCAGAAGTTTCGTACCCTGAAGAAGGCCCAAGCACCCGAATGCGGAGCCATAGTTCGGGATGGCGAGCGACCCGATCGATGTGGAAGACCGGTTCCCAGCGTTCCCAGTGATCGTCCAGCAGCGAAAATATCGACCGGTGATGGTCCAGGGCGACCTAAAAAGATCGAAGGGAGCCATTCCCAAAATCCCAAACGTCGTCAAGCCCAAGAGGCGGGAGAAAAAGAAGGTCCCCGCCTTAGCAGTCGGCTCAGAGATAAAAAACAGGACACCTTCGGGATCCTCCCCCGTCTTGCGGCCAACGTTAAAGATTGGGATCCGACGTTAGGAGCTGGACAGCGACGCCGGAATCAATAGACGCGACTCTGGGGCCACTGTGGCCAAAAAAAATCCTCCTCGTCCTATCCGAGATTATGAAAAACCATCGCCGCTAGCCAGTATAGACGCACAGGTCTCGGCCCTTTTAGGACTACCGCCTCCCTTAGATTCCACTGTGAAGGTACGATCGGATTCTCCCCGGATGCCGTCTGTCAGGCCATCGGTTGGGCTATCGGCAGTGCCGATTCCGAGGCCAAGGTCAGCTCCAGTTTCGTTTTCAACTTCGGTTTCGTTTCCGACTTTGGTTCAGGCCCAAAGGCGGGCTCTGTATCGGCAACCGGCGCGCTACTCTCCGGGCACGCGCAAAGTGTATGAGGCAGCTTTCCTGCTTTAGATGATGCCACCACCGGAGGAGGGATGCTGGAATTGCCACATAACGGGGCATCCCTATCAAGCTTGCTCGGCCCCGAGAGGGATATTTTGTTTTTCCTGCGGCAGACCAGGAGTTAAGGTCAGTCAATGCTCGAGGTGCGTGAGTAGATAAAGGCGAGGAGAGACGGAACCCCGACTACCATGCGGGCCGGAGAACGGTATATAAATTTTTTTCCATTGAGTGGAATATAACTGCTTTGTAACCTAAGTGTAAAAATGGCGGTAAACGGAGATCTTCCACGTACCCTTTACTAGAATTACCGATGTAAATGCTTTATTTCTCAATTCAATAGTTAGATTTTCTAGATTTTAAGAAAGAAAAAAAAGCATCCCAAACGTTTTCTGACCCCACTGTGATCCCGCTACCCCTGAGTCAGGGCAATACTTTTTTTTAAATTTTCTTTTCGTTCTGTTCATTGTTGCTGAGTGACAACGGAAGGGTGTCTGGCGCTGATATTAAGTCAAATTTTATATTTTTGAAGTCATTTCCTGTTTCGCATCCCTCGAACAAGCGAACGGCGTTATACCAGATTTCAATCTTGTAAAGGATACAAAAGGAAAGTTCCCTGGTTATTAAAATAAACTGTGTCTTCTTAATTCTATAAAAAGAAATTAGTTTGGAATGAGAAAGACTCTTTTATATTTATTTTTGAATTTGTCTGCAAGATCTAAGGAAAATTGGTTTAAAAGTAATTCCTCTTTTCACACTAAATAACGTATCAAAGGAAAACCAAGAAGAAGATAATGATCACCGACAAACGAGTTAAGCTTCCATTGATGCAAGACCCCGATTATGCTGAAATTTTAGTATTATACGTTATTATTAATTTTTATTACGCTATAATTTAAAACAATTTTTCTTAATGACACTAACCATGACTAATTCATGATTGCTAAGGTAATTTCGACACTCACACATATATTCGCTTAGAAATAAAGTGACTATTTCTTTAAGATATTTTTTTATGTAACCAGTTGTATCCTGAAGAAGAAAAAAAATAATTTTAACTAGGAGAAAAATTCTATTCAATTAAAACTTCAAGTCAACAGAAAGTTCTTTGCATTGAAAAACCGATTATTTAACTGAAAGTCAATTAATATTTTTATCTTATTTAAACGAATTTGTATGTAATCTTGTAAAATCATTTGATATATTAAATATATATTTTAATTCTCTGATACTCCTCGCCATATATTTAAAATTCTGAAATCATTCGATATCTTGAAATCTGGTGTGTATAAATTCAGAAAAAATGAACTGAATCGTATGAGTTAAAATTTTAGCATTTTTCTAATAGTTTATAAAAGCATTAAATTCATCTGTACAATTTTTTTAATTTGCAAAGCTTCAAAGCTTCAACATAAAATATTACATAGAAAGTGATATTGTTTTGGAAGAAGTGCGTAGTATCTACATTATTTTCGTTTTAACTGACGCTTATCAAATATAAATATCACAGCGAGACAAAGTTGACGCCTGTAATATAAAAGAGAAGAACTACGGTATAGATTGTAAAAGCCAATGAAGGAGTAAAATGTTCATTAGTTAGATTACTACGTTACATTTTTACATCATAAAGATGAAGAATTTCTGTATTTTGCTCTTGTGCTTCGCCGTTATCCTGAACTTTATTGGTGAATATGATAATATAATATATCTTTTATTATTTAGGTAAATATCCCCTAAAGCTTAACGCAGATAAGAATTTTGGCACTTATACCACAATTTGAGTGCATAGACCGTTCAGAAATGCTCAGGGAGGGGGGAGGCAGAGACAGTAAAGCGTAAAACAAGCAAAATATAGGAGCGCACAGAATCGGGGTACGAGGCTAATTCTGATAATTATATAAAATAATCATAACCTTTTTATCATGATCATGTAAATAAAGTATCTGTATTTTAATGTTGAAACTATATGTATATATTCTGAGAGAAAATTTTTTTCTAGATAAAAAAGTCGTGGCTTTTGCCATTGTAAAAAAAAATTGGAAAACTCCGTTATACAAAATATCAAATTTTGTTGTATTCTTAGAATTCAAGCTCCCAATGCTGCGACGTTTATATTTCGGGGGGAATGCGTGAGAACGCGCACGGGCACGCATAGAAATGAAATTTAAGTTAGAAAAATGCGGCAAGATTTACTTGAAGTGAAGTAAACTTAACAACATCCCCAAAGACCCTGAAATTGTCGACTGAAGTGCTACACGACGGCTAGAAGCTGAGAAGATCTATACATACATGGGCGTGCTGCATGTGCGTTCTTCTTTGAAAATGTTAATAATGTTCAATTCAAATTAAATCATGTTCGACCGTAAGCGGACCATGGCAGTCGGGCGATAAGCCATGCTTGGGTCATTATTGGGAACCGTAGGGCGAACATGGGACAACCGTGGGTAAAAATGCATGCTATCTCTAACCACGCTTACCCGATGCTTGTCTCATTGCTAAGCAGATGCATTGAAATGTTTTTCTTATCAAATGGGGGTAAATTTATTTTGAGTAAACAGAAGTAAATAGAAACTCAGGAGGACCTCTCTCTCCATTCGAAACTTGCAATTAATATGCTTAGCCTTCAGTTTGGATAAAAACTAATCAGATGTCAACGTCGTAATTCTGATGTTAAAACAGACCAATCTTAGTGTAAGAAAATGTAACCAAATAATAAATTTGTGAGTTATCATTTGCTGACACTGGACGTAATACAAAAATTGTTTGATGAAATTTACACAATATTATGTGCTGCAAGAACTACGACTGTTAGATTGAATAAAATATAAATATGTCTGTTTACAACAACTGTGATCAATTTTTGACTGAGGCATTGCATAAATAATGAATTCAGTTTAAGCTCATAGGTATTCGGGCTAACTAAGAGCAACAAAATACTTCCAGCGTAAAAGTTATTCAAAAAGATAGATTCATTTTTCAGATGGAATATTCTTTCTAACTAAATATTTACTTAAAGTAAATTATAATGAAAAAACAAAGCATTTTAAGGGTCGGCCCGCTGGCTCGTCTATTCGCACGTACGAGTTTGTAACATCTCAAGTCGTTCCGCAGTGTAACACACAGAACTGTTTTTTGACTGAAGTGGCAATACAGTTTAATTTTAAACTTATTTTGATGCATTTTTTAAAGAATTACAAGGCTTCTGAATATAACTTACAGCTGTCATTTTAAATATTCGAGCTGAATACAATTTTTTTGTTTAATAATAAAATACATGGCTTTTTTATTTTACTTTTAATAACTACGTGAAAGTGAATTTCGATCTGTTAAATTAGGGGAAATGATGATATTATACACAAATTCATGAACAAGAGTAATTTTTGATAATTTCTAAGGATTAGATGTTCAAATTGATCGTTTTTGCATAAAATATGGGATGAATTAATTTAAGATTAGATATAAGTGAATTTGAATTTATACTTCTAATTATTTAAACCATTTTTTATCTGAAACACGCAAGGGGCCGTTCATAAACCTCGTTCATAAAACTCGAAAAAATTGCCCCCCCCCCTCCCCCTTGTGATACTCCATGACAAATCAGTTTTGTTCTTCAACTTTATATTTTTTCTAATCCACACCATCGTACAAAAAAGGAGCTTTATCAGTAAGCCAAACCGTGCGATATTTGAAAAAAGAAAATTGAAATTCGATATTTTTTTTCGTAAACTCAACCAACACGTACTATTGATGTTAAATACGAACGAAATGAGGTATTTTACGTGATTTTTTAACAAAACCCCCTCCTTCCCTGTGATAAATCATGACATATCGCCCCCCCTCCACAGTGCGTCACACGGTTTATGAACGGCCCTTAATGCGGTGGTACGGTAGTGAGAGCAGCTGTTGCGTGGCCACGCTGGCCATGACAGACACGTGCACGGGACGGCCGACACCGATGGCAGACCTTTGTAACTCGTCGGCTCTTTTCGGCTTGACTCGACGAGGCTCCTCTCGGTGCGCTGCCTACTGACTGCACCCACACGCTGCTCTCTTGAAGTGTCACACCTGCCAAATATAATCTCCCGCGATGGTTTTTTTTTTTTTTTAATAAAAATACACAGAATGAAAATGTTTAAATGAATAGACTTAATTGTGTTGGCAGAATAAACAGAAAGTATCATTCCAGTTGCTTCTTGCCTATGATGCGATGATCATTCGATGATGTATTTATACATTCATTAAAAGTTTCCACGCTGAACTTTTTTGTCATTAAAAATTCGATTGAATCCTCATGACCTTGATGATATGAATGTACCATTTTCTTGGCAGTTTAAACCAAACGGTGTACGAAACTTTATTTGTTGTCAATTGTTTTTACAGTTTCGCAGTAAGGACAAAATTTTATATTTGTATATTAACTGCGAAAACTGCAAAGATGGAAGAAGATACAAGTTTTTTGTGTTGACTAAAAAAAAATATAGGCTTTTTAGGAATCTAACCCCTTATTTACAACTCATGATGTTCCAATATATAACTCTCCAGACACTTTCAGCAAAAATTCAATCCTGTAGTTCTTGTTTCAGGATTGAGTTTACAGTCCAGGTCGCCATCACCCGCCGAATCACCTATGCATGATAGGTCGAGGTCTCCTACACTGAGGCAAACTTTTCCCAGCGTACTTGGATTTAGTTTTGAAGATCTTGCACTTATTCGACTCATTCCCCGCAACAATCCAAATCGGGTATTTGAACTACGAAGATACTTTTTTCCTCCAGATAAACCAATAAGTTTGAGAACAAGAGGTCGTGCCCTTAAGCCCATGCCAACAAAAGAACAAATTGTATTATCAGCATCCAATGGCGACGTCTGTGCAATATTGGAAAAAGAATTAAACGGACACACGAATCTCCGAGAAATATTTACACCCGGCTTGAGACGTTCAGTACGAGTGAAAATAAATATGCATAGCGGCGTGGTTGATGAAATGACCGCAATAGAAATCGCGGAATGCCCCGTAACCTACCGCGAACTAATCACAAATTTTTACGGAGTATTAAGTGAGTACAACACAATTCATCACATCATTATTAAATTTTTTAAACGCACGTCATTTAGATCTGCTGTTTGTGCTCCTTCTCAATGTTTTCCCCATCTTTATTCACAGACCTTCGAAAATTAATGCTCAAAAATAACATTTTACACATATAATTCCATTATTCTACATTTCACAAATGCTTTTTTATAATTCTCTCAAATTACATTAAATATCACAAATTTCATATGAATTGATATTCTGCTGTTTCAAATAAGTGTGATTTAAACTTTTTATGTTAAGTTTACGTATTAATTTTTTCAATTATGACTCGATTCAGATAACAATACGTAAATCTATAATATTTTAAATACCAAATTTTCCAATTTTAAACGGAAGATATCAATTAGAAACTTGAAAATGAAGTTTTAACGACTTAAGATGTAATTTTTATTTTACTTGAATTGTATTTTGCTGTCTCTTAGTACTTACTTTTAAGACTTTAAAAAATCTTGACATTCCTATTCAAAGTTCTTAAAAGTTTAATTTTTTTTCATATAAGCTGTAACAAATCCATTCTTTTGAGATGTGCATGTGAAAGTAGCATAATAACCTATGAGTGTTCTCTTCTACTTGTCTCATCATTCTGTATTTGAAAATCAAAGATTATTGATAAAAGAAAACGTGTTAATTGTAAATGATTTATTATTATTGGAGACCATTTTAAATTTTCGATACATGCAATAACCTCTGAAAATAATTTAAATGAGTTAGTTTTTACATTATATAGAAATAATTTTGAATTTTGAAGACATAAAAATATGTTGAAAAAGAAACTGAAAGTTTAGGAAAACTTTGTTTAATATTAAATGAAAGAAAGGTTTTTGAAGATTTTGACCCAAACTTCTGAACCTTATCAGAGTTTTAAAAAGTATCAAGAACATACACAAATTTTTAGGTTAGGTTAAGTCAGGAGCCACAATTAAAACCTCATTTTCCGTTCGTGATGTACCAGAATATAGTTGTGTACATAAAACAGAAATGGAATCCTGTATTTCTTGTTTCAGAATTTCAAAACCAGTCCAGGGGTTTAACAGATGGTGGCCCTAACATTGGCTCTCATCCCCGTGGAGCTTCTTCTTCTTCTTCTTCTTCTTCTAGCAGACATTATACAGACATGACTCATTCTCTTGCCAACTCTAACTATTCTGCTAGATCTGCAACACCTGCCGAAATACCTCATGGTAACAGCTCCAGTTCTTCTACGCTCAGGGAAACATTTCCACGCGTACTTGGATATAGATTTGATGAACTTCCATTTATTCGACTTTCTCCCCTGACTAATCTGAATCGCATTTTCGAACTTCGAAGATACGTTTTTCCTCCCGATAAACCAATTCGATTGAGATCAAGAACTCGTGTCCTTATCCCCATGCCAACCGAAGAGCAACTTGTATTATCTTCGCCCAATGGTGACGTATATGCAATATTGAAAAAAATGCCTTGCAAGCGCACGATCTTGCGTGCATTATTTACACCTGTTTTTGGAATGGCAGAACGGGCAAAAATAAACATGAATAGCGGCACGGTTGAAGAAATGAACGCGGAAGAAATCGCCGAATGCCTAGTATTCCCAAAGGAACCAATCAAAAACACTTATAGAGTATTTCGTGTATAAAACAGACCGGCGCTTCAAGCTAGGGCATTATGCTTTCCCTGCGTGTATGCAATTATCTTTTCAAATTAAAGTTCAAAAATAATTGTTTATATTTACAATTTCGTTTGTTTAAATTTCAAAAATGTTTCCAGAAAGATATATCAAATGACTTTAAATATCATAAAAACTTTTCCTTTCAGGAATACATTCGTGTTATTTGTTTATCGCTTCTCTCTCGATTAGCATTTATAAAAATACGACATTGTCAATATTATGTTGAATTCTGTTATTTGAAAAGTAAGCTTTAATCATGTTTTATGTCGATGCGAATATGCTTATTCACATAATGCAAAATAAAGTAAAAATGTTATTCTTTATTATTATTGTATTTTTTCCAGAGTATAACTCCGTTTCTGGTATCCGAAAGGACTCTGGTTGCCTCCCCCTCGCTAGCGAGCCCCCCCCCCTGTGGCGACTTTGTCCTATAATCTAATTTTTAAGGATTGCCTCTGCCCTCTCGCGGAGCGGTTACGTGCAAGGGTCCATACAGTGTCTTACTGTCCTATTCTACAAGTAATGTGTACCGATATGAGAAAAAATACGAATTACCCCTAAGACCCCATAATTAGTTACCGTATTTAGACCGCGTAACTATGCTGTAGATAGCAAAACGCGATTTTTGAAAATACGTAAAAAAGAATCAAAAAGGAATTTTGTCGCTTTATTAGCGATTTGTTAATTGCATATTAAAAATGTTCTAGTAAGTACAAAAAAGCAATTTCAAAAAAAGTTATATTTAACAGGTTTAGACCGCAAACCCTTTAAGTTAAATACACTCATGCCATAATTCTGTATCGGCCTCGTGTGTGGTCAACACATGATAGCAGCTTTTTCGATGCTAACACTCATGGCCGCATTATGTAGTTTCTTTCTTGGAAAGGTGCTATCAAAGCCTATTATTATAGAGGCAAAAACAGTGGACAAACTGTAGTGCGTTTTACTTATATAATAACTATTATCTGATCTTTGAGATAAGCAAAACGATACATGTCGTAAATCCTGTCTACTGGTATTGGTTTGATTGGCCAGCGCACTAGGGCCCAAATCCACACACGTTCCCTTGTAATAAAACAAGTAAAAATTAACTTTGACTGTTGTTTTGTTCGGAGGCCTTTCCGTTTGATGCATGTTTACACTCAACTGTGTGTTATATATTAAAAATTGGGTTCTGGTACGAATAAGTAGTGTAACAACAGTGAAGTGACAGTGGGGATTCTGTTAGAGTGTTTAACTGGAGTGCAAACTCCGGTTTAAGATGTCAACTCAACCAAAAGCTATCGATGAATACACCCATGCAATCGAAAAATTAGTAGACTCTACAAAAATCAGATTTGCCTCTAAAATATCAAACAGTCGTGTTTTATTTTACTTCGACAGTAAACTAACAGCAGATGACCTTATAAGTGAGTACACAAGTATGACAATAAAGGAAAACAGATTGGACCTAAGACCACTATCGAAGAAATTGAAAAGGCTTATCCTATCTAACTTGTGTCCAGTTATTCCTCACTTTATCATCACTGAGGCTCTTGGAAAACTCGATATCAGAACAAACTTTGAGCAAACTTACTACTGGATATATCCCTCAACAGATACCTTAAAATGTTTTCTATGCAAACAAGTTGGCCACATTGCTAAGCTTTGACAAAATGTCCTCAAGGCGAAATTACTAATATGGTCAAAGACACTTCTTTGAAGACATTATACAAAACACTACTGATAAATATATCTTTGATTACTTACAGCCCGAAATCGTTTCCGAAAACGCCACAGGCGTACTTAACCATGCCTTAATAGCAGAGGATTATTGTAATGACCTAAGGCCACTTTTCTTCACGATGGAGGACCTGTAACCCCATCTGAAGAATCGAAGTATTAAAAGCAAGCACACGAGAATTTACAACAAACTAAAAAAGTCAGTTGGAATACAGGGAAATCTTACTTTTGAAGATACATCAGAAACCAGTATTCTGTCTTCAAAAACCGAACCAACGCGGATCATGCCAGTGGTGGAGTCGCAACCTACATTAAAAGAGAGATACCCTT
Source organism: Belonocnema kinseyi (assembly GCF_010883055.1). Classification (NCBI taxonomy): domain Eukaryota; kingdom Metazoa; phylum Arthropoda; class Insecta; order Hymenoptera; family Cynipidae; genus Belonocnema; species Belonocnema kinseyi. Next base: position 137,457,299 of record NC_046658.1, on the reverse strand, counting down.
CAATGAAGTTGACTTGCAAACAGACTTAAAAGCTGTAGCGGCCACAAATAATATCTGATAAAAAGTTATGTATTTAGAACATTTATTTTCCCCATTGGTTTAATCTATGCATTGAAGACCTGCAAAATTTAATACATAAACTATCCTAACCTTTAAAAACCTTTTAAAAAATATAAATCTTTATAATCGCCAACGGCTCCTTTAGTTCAATAGATTTTTCAATCTGCACTGCTTCCTTAAGACACCGGTTGAAGTGGGAAGTACTATAAAATCTCTGTAATGGCGACCACTTTCCTATTTCAATTGAACGAACAAGCCCTCATCAGAAGATATATGGAAAAGAGCCTCGATAGAAGATACACCAAGTCGTTTGAATACATTTTCAAAACTTTATGAATGAGAAAATTGAAACTTTGGTTGATCTGTCTCAAGACACAGACAAGCTTATCATAAGAAAAGCTTGGCTAAACTATATCTTCTCTTTAAAGCATTAAGTTCCTAGTGCTACATCATAGAGAGAGATAAATATAATTCGAGGAACTTAAAGTGTCCTTAGCCTATTCTCATTAATAAAAGATGATAATTCTATACTAATGCCGTTAAAATATCAAACGAAATTATTGGTTGCTTTGCAAAAAACTCCAGTGACTCATACTACAATCAAAAGTTCATATAATTTAAAAATAGAAGTATTTACCAAGAAACAAACTCAGAGCCAGATAACATTTCGCTAATAAATTCCCCAGTCACAATTACTGAACTTAGATCTACACTTAGTCAATGTAAAAACATTAGTGTTAGACCAGATAAAATAACAAATGTTTTCCTTAAGAACATTCTAAATGAATCTGGAGACCATCTTCTTAAGATTTTTCACTGCATATGGAAGAACAAAGTTTTTGCTAAAAAGTTAAGAGAAGCCATAATCGTCCCCATTCCAAAACCAGGAAAAGATAGACGACAAGTTACGAGCTACAGACCTGTAGCTCTGACTTTCACAATGTGAAAATTAACGGAGAAGATAGTAAATAAAAGACTTCGGTGTTTCTTAGAGAAAGAGAAGTTTTTTTATCCAAACCAGAGTGGCTTTAGACAATATCGAGACACCTTTGATGCACTAATGAACCTACAAACAGAAATTTGTGATGCTTTTATAAACAATCAGCATCTCCTCACTGTATCCCTGGATGTCGAAAAGGTGTATGAAATAGTCTGGCGAAAACAAATATTATAGAACTTTTCTAACAACAAAATGCATGGTTCAATGCTAATATTTTTACACAACTTCCTCTTACACAAATATATCCAAGTGAGAGTTAATGTTCAACTGTCCAAAAAAGTTAAACTTGATAATGAAGTTACTCAGGCATCCGTTCTTAGTGTTACATTGTTTCTGTTAAAGCTTAATGAAGTCACAGAAAACACTTACCCAAACCTGTTAAAATCAGGAAATTTGCTGATGACGTCACGATGTATTGTGAAGGGAAGGATATCTAAGCTTCTAAAGAGTCACTGCAAAACTGTCTAGATTATCTTTAGTATTGCTCCGATA
>NC_046658.1:137453753-137455647 GCF_010883055.1 Belonocnema kinseyi | reverse complement strand
AAACCTCCAGAACAGTATCCAAAACATCGATTTTTTAAAAAAAATATCAATTTATCACGTTTATTGTCCACTTACGCCGACTAGGAGTTGTTTTTTGAAAAAGAATGACTTAAAATTTGTGATCAGCGACCTCAAAAACCCCCAGTAAAGTATTTTCAATGTTTATAAATCGGTTTAGAATCGTAAAACTTGATTTTAATGTCATTTTAATCAAATTTGAAGCAAATTTTCACTTTTCGCAATTTTCTGCCTTTTCATCGCCGTATGGTGGGTTGAAATTTTTGTAAAAAAAAAAATCAAATATATAGGTCTGGTCAATGGCACAGACACTTTTGTTTTTTTTTGTGTGCCTGTGTTATCATCATTATTAATTATTGTATTTTTTATTAGTTATCATAAAAGCTTTTGAATGGACTATGCGTTACGAAAGTAAATACGACTCCCTATTGCAGGGTCTGGCACGCGCGGATGCGCGCTGCCATTACTTCGACACGGACACAAATTGAAATGGTACGACTGAATTTGTAGTTATTTCCGAAATTTGTTCGATTTTTTCCCGGCTTTATAACACACGCAGAAGCAGAAAGAGTTGCTGAGAATTTAAGAAATTGTACATGTTCATATATAAATTTCGTAATTTTGGGTCACATCGTCATTTTTGTTCAACTTTAAAAAATGAGTATACTAATATTGAGAACTTTATGGTTTTTTCGGAAAGAGTTACATTAAATTATTAACCTTAGAGGAAAAATGTTCATAACGTAATTATTTATTTTAGTTAGTACTTTCAAAAGATTGCTTCTTTTTTCCATTCCTAAAATATTGTTTTCGTTATTGATAAACAAAACTTATTGTCACTTATTTCACATGCTAATCGATTTTTGCAATAAATATGAGTCGGAGCGAAAAAATCCGAAACAACTACTTTTCTAAAGAGCTTGTATAAAAAGAGGAGACATTTTTTTAACTTTCAAGTTTTAAATGTTTAACGGAAAATTTATGAAAAAATAATTCATGGCGAATATCTTGAGAACGGAACATTTGCCACAGAGTTTTGCTACACAGTTTTAGATTCTGAAGATCATTTTAAACAAGAACTAAAAAAATCGAATAGACTTTGTCGATCCAAGGGAAATAAGGTTGACGTCTGGATTACACGGAATTATCATGTTTTTTTTAAATGGTAAAATCCACATATTTTTTACCTAGAGAAAAAGTAGATACGTGAACACTTTTTCCGTGCTCTTTAAACCAGCAAATTCTGATTTTCTGAAATCTTAAAATGATATTTATTTAAATAATAGATATATTATATTATTATAGTCACCAATAGAATTTAGGATAGCGGCCGAGAATAAGAGCAGAGTACATACAATCCTCATCTTTATACTGTAACAATATAATGTGACAATCTTACTAATGAATACTCTACTGCTTCATTGGCTTGTTTTTTTCTATACCGTTGTCGTTATCTTTTATACTAACGGCGCCCACTTTGTCCTTATGAAATATTTGCATTCGATAAGAGTCAGTTTATACGAAAACAATTGAGTAACTACGCCCTTCTTTCAATCTGATATCACCTTCTATGTAATATTTTTAATTAAAGCTTTGAATCTTTGAAAATTCAAAGAGTTGTAGATACGAATTCAATGCTATCATAGAGTATTAGAAAAATTCTGAAATTTGAACAATATTTCAAGGAAATCTAAAAATATTTCTATGCAATTTAAAAACAAATAGGTTTTATGTGATTTAAAAACAAATTGTTTCCATGCGATTTAAAAGCAAATATTCAAATAAGAGGTTTCTCAATGCAAAAAAATTTGTGTTGATATCATATTTTACAAAATTTCTACCTAAAGCCTATTTGACAACAATTTAAAATAACGAC
>NC_046658.1:137444509-137453653 GCF_010883055.1 Belonocnema kinseyi | reverse complement strand
TACGAAGAGTTGGACCGACGAATCATTCTACACATCCCATTTTCAGGGCAGTTGTCATCGTGGCCAACATCTTCGTAGCAGCAGGTTTTTGATAGTACTGCTGTTGAGTAGCAATATAAGTTATAAACTTTAGATAGTTTAATTCAACTAGCCAAAATGCAGAGAGTATCTAATGATTGCAAAGTTCAAGTTCATCACGCTAGCAAATATCTATTATCCAACGTCTCACTATCGAAGTTGCGAAGTATTAGCGAAAATTCTACAAACTCAATTGATTAACTCATTAAAACTCTAAGGCACTTCTTAAAAGAAGCTAAAAATATTATAATGGAGTTCATGAATATCGCTATACATAGGTTCTAAGTCTTACTTTATGATCAAGGGTCGAAAAAAGTTCTAGTTTTGTGATTCATGTAGTGGAAAACCTCCAGAACAGTATCCAAAACATCGATTTTTTTAAAAAAAATATCAATTTATCACGTTTATTGTCCACTTACGCCGACTAGGAGATGTTTTTTGAAAAAAATGACTTAAAATTAGTGATCAGCGACCTCAAAAACCCCCAGTAAAGCATTTCCAATGTTTATAAATCGGTTTAAAATCGTAAAACTTGATTTTAATGTCATTTTAATCAAGTTTGAAGCAAATTTTCACTTTTCGCGATTTTCTGCCTTTTCACATTAGATCCGATTTTATTATAATTAACGACTCAGAGCATGCAAATTAAAAGCTTTTGTTTTTAGTAGTTGAACACATTACTTAATTCGCTTCAAATGCTTGTCAAATTAGACAATTAGATAATTCTAGGAGTGTAGCAGTAATATGTTACAAATTTTTATTATATGGTTTGATTTTTCATTGACTATTATGAAAGTACAGAAATACATTTAACAATTTTTAAAAAATTATATAAAAACATACTCATAATATAATTATGTTTTATTAATAAACTATATTAGAATTTTTTTGTAATGGGAAACTTAAGTGTATCTAAACAGACTATTATTAACGTGCCCACAAAATGGAAATTTGCAAACTAAGATCAAAAAATTATGATGAAAGAATTTTTTGAAGCTGAATGTCAACGTCATTCCTTATACTTGTAAGATTTTTCTTTCTGAACATGAATTCATATTTTATTATTGATGTAGGTTTTTTTGACCAGGATGACAAGGATGACCAGGAATCAAATTGACATTCAGCTTTTAAGGAGATTGTGAAGAAAATATTCTTGTCTCTCCGTAGCTCACTTTGTAGAGCATCAGAACGGCAATCTGAAGAACCTTGGCTCATATCCCGGCCGAGCTAGAGAGCTTTTTTTAACAATCTTAAGATTAATGAATATTTTAATAATATTGACAAAATGTTTTGACAATATTGACAAAAATGCAATCTTGTATTTTTTGTTTCAGAATTAAGTTCGCAGTCCAAGCGTTTGCCTGATGAAGGCTCTAATCCTGGTTTTGATCGCGGTGGAACTTCTTCTCGTGGCAGGCATTGCCCAGGCTCGACTAATTCTCTAACCGCACTTCATTATTCTGCTAGGTCTCCATCAACTGCCGAATCGCCTCTTCGAGACAGGTCGAGGTCTCCTAGTCTCAGGCAAAAATTTCCCAGCATATTTGGATGTAGTTTTGAAAATCTTGCATTTATTCGACTTATTCCCCACAACAATCCGAATCGGGCCTTCGAACTCCGAACATACGTTTTTCCTTCAGATAAACCAATTGGATTAAAAACAAGAACTCGTGGCCTTGATCCCATACCAACTAAAGAACAAATTGTAATATCAACATCCAACGGCGACGTCTGCGCAATATTAGATAAAACGTCATGCAAACACACAATTCTTCGAGCAATCTTTGCACCTGTTTTTAAGCTGTCAGCACGAGTGAAAATAAACATGAATAGCGGCGCGGTTGATGAAATGACCGAAGAAGAAATCGCGGAATGTCCAGTAAAATCCAGCGGACCAATCACGAAGAGTTATGGAGTATTACGTCAGTACAAAACAATTCGTTACATCATTAATACAACACATTTTTCAAAATTATTTTCGAGAAAAATTTTTTACATTAAAAATTCCATTTTTCTACATATCACCAATGTTTTTTTGTTTGTTTTGAATCTATCAAATTACATTAAATATCACAAGTTTCATTCCACTTAATACTGTACCGTTTCAAAAGAAGTGCAATTTCAACTTTTGTGTGTTAAGTTTACTTGTTAAATTTTGCAGTTATGAATGTATTAAATTTAGAATGCGGAATTATAAAATTCTTGAAATGCAAAATTTTTATTTTTAAATGTACGCTTTTAGTTTAAAATTTTTTTAATGTAGTTTAGACGACTCAAGATGTCATTTTTTTTATTTATTTTGCACTGAAATTTTATTTTCTTGTCGCTTAGCCCTCATTTTTTTAAACTCTGAACAATGTTGACCCACAATGTGACGTATTTAATAAGATATTTTTAATTGATAAATTGCTATTACTTTCTACAAAATAAAAATTCAATACAAATTGGTATGAAAGAAAAAACACACATGCCTATCCAGAGTTCTCAAATTTTAATTCTTTTGCTTATACCAGTTGTAACAAACCAAAAAGTTTTATAAGATGTGCATGTAAAATTAACATAATAACCTTTGTATCTTCTGTGCTACTTGTCTCCTCACCTTCCAATTAAAAATAAAAGATTTTTGTTTTGGTCGCGGAAATTACCTAACGCAAATCCCAGTCGAAGACTTTGACGACAGGTGCGAGCCCCACTATTACAACTTCATGCACAACTCGTAACGTACAAGAATATGGTTGTGTACTTAAATCAGAAATTTAATCCTGTATTTTTTGTTTTAGAATTTAGAAACCAGTCCAGGGAATTGGCTGATCGTAGCCCTAACACTGATTCTCATGGCCGTGGACCTTCTTCATCTTCTCCTGGTAGACATCATCCAGACACGACTCATTCTGACAGGTCCAGTACTTGTAAACTTAGGGAAACTTTCCGTCGCGTACTTGGATATAGATTTGATGAACTTCCCTTTATACGAATTGCTTCCCGAACCAATCCGAATCGGATATTCGAACTCCGTAGTTACGTTTTTCCTCCTGATAAGCCAATTCGATTGAGAACAAGAACTCATGAACTCATTCCCCTGCCAACTGATGAACAAATTGTATTAACGTCGCCACAGGGCGACATCTATGCGATATTGGAAAAATCAGCATGCAGACACACTTTGTTTCGTGCAATATATACACCTGTTTTTGGAATGGAAGAACGGGCGAAAATAAACATGAATAGCGGCACGGTTGAAGAAATGAACGAAGAAGAAATTGCCGAATGTCCAGTAGGCACAAAGGATCCAATCACAAAGGTTTATAGAGTATTTCGTGGTTCAAACAGACTTGACGCTTCGAACTAGGTCTTTATGCTTCTCCCGCGTGTATGCATAAACCTTGACACATTAGAGCTCAAAAATGATTTTTAACATTTACAATTACGTTTGTTTAAAATTTAAAAATGTTTCTAAAAAATATATCAAATTAATTTAAATATCACGATACTACTGGACACTGTGCCATTTAAAATGAGTTTAATTCAACCCATTTTTACGTTGAGTTCACTTGTTAACTTTTTTGAAACAATTCAGTTTGCAATGAAAAATTCTACATTTATTTCCATTGAACGTTTTTTATTCTAAATGTACAATTAGAAACATAATTAATAGTAGAAGTTTGAAGTTTTCGAAGTTATAATTTCGTAAAGTGATGTAACTTTCAAAATTCACAAATTTATTAATATATTCTTTATCTTATAGTACCGCATATTATAGTCTAGCGTAGATTAATATTTGTTAACCAATAATATTCAAACTTTCAATTTTTTTTCAAACAAAAATGAAAACGTTGTAGATTCATAGGCGGGAAAATCCTCGGAATTGTTTTCTCGATTAAAACGGCCACTCTGATTTTGTTAAAACTCCTTTTTCTTTCACAAATACATTATCATCACTTATTTGGCGTGACCAGATTCCTATCTTACTGCCACTTTTTTATTTCCCAACTTATTTTCACTCGAAGCTCCTCATCAAGTTGAAAATTTGTTGAAGGAGGTAAGGTAGAAATCTCGTCACGTGACCCACTAATCATATGGCCTTAAAGTTTGTAAAAATGCGGCATTTTTTATATTATATTGAAATCTGTTATTTGAAATGTATCCTATAATCATTTTTTATCTCGATGTGAATGTGCTTATTCAGATAATGGAAAATAAAGCCAAAAGTGCATTCTTTATCATTATTAAATTTTATTTACGAAGTATTTTTCCGCCCATAATTAGAAAATTTCCCCTTTTGCCTTTTATGGAATATGCGAGCGTATTATAAAATATCTAAAAATAATAAAATAGAAAACTGAAAATATATTTTTTTAAATAATTTTTTTTAAACCCTAAAATCTTTTTGTTCATTTAATAGAGACGGAAGTTGAGTGACTTTTATTTCTTTTTCACATTTATTCACAAATTCACTAAGGCCTCGACAATATTTTTATTTTTTTAAACATTTATATCAATTCATCTGCATTTATTCATATGTTAAAAAATTATAAATTGAGATCTGTGTGCAGTAATTCGACGTGCAATATTGTGCGTCAGAATGTTGCACACAGCTGGTAATTTTTTTTTTTTTAATAAATACAATAAAATAAATAAATATAAATTTATTACATACGTAAGAAGTTATTTTGCCTCCCTTCGGCCCTAAAAAGCCTTGGGTAATAAATAGACACTCATCCGTTAGTTTTTTTCAAAGCTAGTATATGCGGAAGTTCGATTTGGCTGGTTGTAACGGGCAGGATCCAATCAGATGACTCTGCCAATGTGTGCTTCTGTACCAGTGATCCCATATTTGAAACGAGGTTCTCTCCAATACTATGACAGAGCTATGTCCGTATAAATATAGTAGGAGACGATGACTGGGTTGCGCGCGCAACCCATTTCTCCTCTTCTGAATTTGAAAACTCGAAGGTGCACGATTGCCGGTCGGAGCACTTCGGCGATTCTCTTTATATATCTATCTGCTAACCACTTTGAAATAAATTCAGCAGATTGGGATTTTAATATTTCCAGATTTCGATGCTGGCGATTATCTTGATTTGAATATTTCGCGCGCCTCTTTATATGCCTATATTTTGAGGTTACGTTATTCTAAGTATAAATTATAAATGATATAAATATCGTTTGAATAAAAACTCAATTATTCGGTTGAAAAATTAATTATTTTGTTAGAAATGTAACTATTTTGTACAAAAGTCCTCTTTTCTATGAAATATTCAACTACTTTATTAAAATTGTTTTATCATTTTTATTTGAAGGTTCATCTCTTTTGTTGAAAATACATTTTTGAAACTGAAAATTCAAAAAATTTAACTATTTTTTGATATTCTAACCCTTTGATTGAAAACTCATATTTTTCGCTTAATACCTTTGTTGAAAATGCATTTTTCCTGTTAACATTTATTTATCTTTATTTAAAACTGTACCTATTATAGAATCGATTAAAAATTAATCGTATATATTGGTTATGTTGAAAAATCGTTTTTATTTTTATAGAACATTAATCTTCTTGGTCGAAAATTCACTTTTCCCTTGAAAATTTAACAATTTTTTTAAAAATTCATATTATTCTTGTTCAATGCAATTTGATATCACAGTTTTTATTTGGAAATTGAACTACTCCATTTTTGGTTGAAATTATATCCTGTACATGGTATTAGTTAAAACACCAATTACTTGATAGAAAATTAATTTATTTGTTATCGATTATAATTTTTTTTTAATTGAAAGAATTTTTAAATACAGACTACGAGAATATTGTTGCGAAAACGATAAGAAACTACAAAAAGTTAGGTTGCTTGATGGATTAAGAACTTCACTCTCTAGATTCCCATCTGGATAAGTTTCCAGAAAATGTTGGTGATTTCAGCGAAGAACAAGGGGAACGTTTTCATCAAGACATAAAAGTGATGGAACAATAATATCAGGGTAGATGGGATGAGGTCATGATGGCTGCTTTTTGCTGGACGTTGAAAAGGGAAACGAATGTAGGTCTTAAACGTAAGCGTCATCCTTTGCATCGTTCTTTCGAATGGGGTCAATTCTACTTGTAGTTCTAAGTTTCTTCAAATGAGTAATGTGCGTCTCAATTTTTAACCACCTGCAGTACAATGAAATGAATTTTAATGTGTTACAATGGGAACACTTAAGTTAAGTTGAGTTGCGTTAAGCAAAATTTCGTTAGGTTCTGTTAAATTAGATTCATTTTTAGGTTAAGATCGAGTTAACCTATTAAATATAGCACACATTTAAGACTGAGAACCGTACGCTTACATAGCTACATGTGTGGTTGAATTTCATTCGGCTAGGTTAGGTTAGGTCAGGTTTTGTTAGGTTAGGATAGGTTAAACCTCTACGTAGGTCAAGCCGAAGCTGAATGAAACGGTACCGCAAACACAACGGGACAACACAATGAGTTTAATTGTGTTACGTGAAGTTAAGTTAGGTTTAGTAAGGTTAGGTCAGGTCAGGTTTTTTTAGGTTATGATAGGTTTGACATCTTCGCAGGTTAAGCCCAAGCTGATTCAAACGGTACCGCAAACACAACGGGACAACACAATCAGTTCAATTGTGTTTCGTGAGGTTAGGGTAGGTTAGGTTTGGCTAGGTTAGATTTATTTCTAAGTTAGGCTCAAGTTGACCCATTCGATGTAGCACACATTTTCTACCGGAAAAGTATGCTTCCAGAGCTTTACGTGTAGTTCAATAAATTTCTGTTAATTCAGGTTAGTTGAGGTCAGGTTCTGTTGGGTAAGGTTATGTTAAATGAGTTGATATTAGGCAAGGGTTGATCTTTCACAGTTGTAGACATGTTTTTGAAATGTAAATTGCATTACTGGCATTATTTTGAAATTTATTTGCTTCAGTGCATGATTTTTCATCATTTTTTGAGGTTATGGCTCAGCCATGACGTGATAGGTGATTTTTGATACCGAGTTTGAATTCAGCGCCCCAAAATCCATAGGAATACGTGTGTTTTATTACCAGATCTGCACATTTTTTGTGTAGTTGTGTTATTAACAAATATAAAAAGAGTTTTTGACAAAATAGTTAAATTCTAAACCTAATAAATGAATTTAAAAAAATACATTTTTGTCTGAAAATTTTAGTTCATACTTCAGTTTTCAGTAGAAAAAATTAATTTTCAACCCACCAAAAACGCGAATTTTCAACAAAATAAATAAATTTTCAACTAAAACAAATAAATTTCCAAAGAAGAAAAATAACACAGCCACACAAAAAAAGTTTGCGGATCTGGTAACAAGATACACGTATTCCTATGGATTTTCGGGCGCTGAATTCAAATTCGGTATCAAAAATCACCTACCACGTCATGGTCGAGCCATGACCTCAAAAAATGACGAAAAATCATGCACTGAAGCAAATTAATTTTAAAATAATGCCAGTGATGCAAATTTTCACTTCAAAAACATGTCGACAACTGTGAAGGATCAACCCTTGCCTGATATCAACTTATTTAACATAACTTTACCCAACAAAACCTGACCTCACCTAACCTTAATTAACAGAAATTTATTGAACTACACGTAAAGCTCTGGAAGTATATTTTCCCAGTAGCAAATGTATGCTACATCGAATGGGTTAACTCGAGCCTAACCTAGAAATAAATCTAACCTAGCCTAACCTAACCTAACCTCACGAAAAACAATTAAACTGATTGTGTTGTCCGGTTGTGTTTGCGGTACCGTTTGAATCAGCTTGAGCTTAACCTGCGAAGAGGTCAAACCTTTCTTAACCTAAAAAAACCTAACCTAACCTAACTTAACTTCACGTAACACAATTAAACTCATTGTGTTGTCCCGATGGGTTTGCGGTACCGTTTCATTCAGCTTCGGCTTAACCTACATAGAAGTTTAACCTATCCTAAACTAACAAAACCTGGCCTAACCTAACCTAGCCGAATGAAATTCAACCACACGTTCAGCTATGTAAGCGTACGGTTCACAGTCTTAAATGTGAAAGTACGCAAAAACAGGGTTGCCAACGTAATCGGTGAGGTTAGGTCAGGTTTTGTTAGGTTAGGATAGGTTAAACCTCTATGTAGGTTAAGCCGAAGCTGAATGAAACGGTACCACAAACAGAACGGGTTATTACAATCAGTTTAATTGTGTTTCGTGAGGTTAGGTTAGGTTAGGCTAGGTTCGATTTATTTCTAGGTTAGGCTCAAGTTGACCCATTCGATGTAGCACACATTTGTTTAGATAATGTTTCAACGAAAAAGTGAATAGTTACATTCGATATCTCGAAATATGGTGTATATATATACAAAATGTGTTCAAAAAATAAGGTGATTTTATGGTTTTTTCAAAAAATATTCATTTATTCCTCAATATTTATGTTGTCCCCTTCAAAGTAAACCCCTCAGACACACTTGTGCCAACGCTTTTTCCAATCATCGAAGCACTTTTGATAATCATTTCGTGATATAGCCATGAGTTCTTTTAGCGATGCAGTTTTTATCTCCTCAATTGTTGAAATCGCAGGTGCATTATCGTGATGCAAAAGCCACGAATTGTGTTTCCCAAGTTCCGGACGTTTTTTGCGTGTCGCCTCTCAACATCTTCAGCAACTTCTCTGATGGTAATTCGGCGATTTTTCAACACCATTTCTTCCTCTGCTTGAACGTTTTCATCTGTTGTTGACGTGCTGGGACGTCCAGGGCGAAGTTCGTCTTCGACATCCTCTCGGCCTTCTTGGAACAGCTTGTACCACTTATACATATTTTTCTTACTCAGAGTAGACTCACCGTATGTAACTATCAACATTTCAAGAGTTTTAGAACACTGGATTTCATTTTTCACACAAAATTTAATACAAACTCTTTGCTCCATCTTTATTGAAAGAAGAAAATCGCCGAGCACACCAAACCCTTCCAACCTTTTACGCCTCTGCCAAAAAAACAATATATGTTCGTCACGAGTGTACCAACACAACAAAACAAAAAATTTTAAGCTTGAACGTACATAGTCCGCGAAAATTGAAAAGTCACCTTAGTTTTTAAAC
>NC_046658.1:137442941-137444409 GCF_010883055.1 Belonocnema kinseyi | reverse complement strand
CTAAATTATTTTCACTTAAACTGACTCTTATCAAATGTAAATATCTCAGGAGGACAAAGTTGACGCCTTTAATATAAAAGATTATAACTACTGTATAAATTTTCCAAGCCAATGAAGCAGTAGAATATTCATAAGTTAGATTGTTACATTATATTGTTAAATGGAAAAGATGAAGGTTGTCTATACTCTGCTCTTATGTTTGGTTGTTATTCTGAATTCTATCGGTAAATATCATAATATAATATATCTATTATTCAGGAAAATACTATTTTAAGATTTACTGAAATAAGAATCTTGTTCACTTAAAGAGTACGAGAAAAAATTTTACTTACCACTTGACGTAAAAACTGGCATTTTCTACACGCGTGTAAACAGTATGCTTGTAAAAGTAAAAGGCACTCATACCCCTATTCGAGTGCATAGACCGTGAGGATTGCTCGAAGACGGGGACGGTGACGAGGGGGGGGGGGGCTGAGACAGTGAAGCGTGTATCAAGCATAATATTTAAACGCACAGAAAATGGTAAATAAATTAAAACAAATTCTGACTTAAGCATTTATTGTAGCGTTGTATTTTGTTATATCGAGAGACACTGCCACGTTCTCGAGCGCGCACTAACTTCGGAAGCCCTTTCTTAATAGTGCTGGACTGGCATTAAGGTAGTTGTGAAGCCAAAAGTCTGATATATAAAAAAAATGGTTTTTCTCTGATTTTACAAATCATAATACTATAATCATAGTATTCACGGTGGGTTTCAAAAAATGTATCTATAACTGACGACCACCCGCTATCTTTAATGTGATATGTTTTCTGATGACAATTTGTGAGTTGGATTAAAAATTTTTTAAAGCCACGATGAGAATTGATGTCACTTCTTACAAATTTTTTAAACATTATTACATTTTAATAAATAAATGTTTTTTTCTGAGAAAACATTCTCTAAAACTCAATTGTTTCAAATCTTAAAAATAACTAAATGATCTTAAAATGTAATTATTTGTTTAGTAAATTTTTTCTTACAAAAAAAATATTGTAACGACTACTGCCTTAGAAAATTTACTTTCAAAATTGGAAACTGTATTGTTGTAGAAAATTTTTTCTCGGATAAAGATTCGTCATTTATACGATGATAACACCAACTAAATTAAGGTGATATCTAAAAATGTATGAAAAGCGTTTCAGATAGTACTTCGATTAAGGCCATGAGCGCCCCTATAAAGTTAAAAAACAAGATAATCAACTCCCTCATTACCAATAATTATTAATCTACAACTTCTTATGGATTCATCCTACCATAATAACACCCAAAACATTTAATAATTATATACAAATTCATAAAGGGCTTGCCAGATAAGATTTCAATTGCACTCATATGCTTGATTTTTATATTGAAATTACACTCCAAATAAATGTAAACGTAGATATCAGCGTCGGGTGAATCGATTACAAGTGTTAATGAGGAGGCTGG
>NC_046658.1:137417575-137442841 GCF_010883055.1 Belonocnema kinseyi | reverse complement strand
TTTATTTGGTGTTATCATCATGGGGTAGATCGATAAGAAGAAGAAAACCATTGGATCAGAGAAAACTATTGTATAGGAGGAAACTATTTAATCAGAAAAATCATATGCTCTCAGAAGATTTGAGGGTCTGTAAATCGTAATACGGTCTCACTTTGAGCTAATCAGATCAGGATGAAGGTTAAGCGGAGGACAAAATGAAGAAAAACATTCGACTGGAGAAAACATATACTGTCAGGCGTTTTTGAGGTAGCTAAATCCGAATACGGGGTCATTTTAAGCCCATCAGTTCGAGATAAAGGTAATCTTAATGCTAAAATAGAGAAAACCATGAAATCGAACTTATGGGGACGATGTAACCCCGGATTCGCATTCAGTGACCCCGAAAACATTTTAATGTAATGGTTCACGTCGATTCAACGTTTTTCTTTTTTATTTTAACCTTCACTTCACCTGAACCTGATCTGCAGGGGCCAAAATGATCCCGGATTCGGGTTCAGCGGCCTTAAAAACGCGTGGGCATAGTTGTTTAGTTCGGGTTCCGAAATTTTTTTTAAGCGGCTGTGTTATTAGAATAAAAAAAGAATCAGATACTCTACTGGGAGAAAAATTCTGTCCCTCTTATATTTTAACAACGTGGCATATAAGTTTAATCATCTTGCGACATATATTATTTAAAATAATAATGGTTGCGTGAATAGGGTTCCTGTATCAAGAGTTTCTGGTGAATATGGTTAAAATAAATAATAAGCACTCTTGGGAAAATTATCCAAGGGTGATCCCGAAGTACTAAACCGCCAAGCGGAGGCGTCAAAACCGTGCCGAAAGCTAAATAGCAGCTTGGTGAGATGTTTCGAACGGTGACTGTTTAATGCTTGGCGACCTTTTAGAGTATATAACATTATCATTTGCTGCGGGGCTCTGTCCTTTCTTTGGATTTCCGTGAAAACAAGGGTGATAACTTCAAACTTAGTTGTTTAAAGTGCGACTCAAAACAATCGAACGCATGGACCTCCGGAATATTGGGCGGACAACAATCCCGAATTCCCTGGAGTTGGGGGAGCCAATCAAGACTGCTAGAATGTTTCGATATCAGCATGGCTTCTAAACAAGGAGGATTCATGGCATGCTTACAAGTTAACATTTAACAGGTCGAGAACAAACTGCGGAAACTTTATCACACACTTAACATGTCGAAACTGCTGAGCACCAGACAGCATATTGTTGACAGAATATGCGTACTATCTAACACTAGAAGAAGTCCAACACCGTCTAACACCGTCAGTTTTCAGACCGTTCGGTTTTGTTTATTACATGGATGATCCTAAGATATATTCTAAAAATAAATAGTAACTACGTCTGGCTCCACAGATTGTCGAAAAACACACTTAGAAAATTGGAATGGAATTTTGGTTAAAAAATGCGCTAAGGTTTATTTGAATTTATATATTCTAAAACTGAATAGCAACTACATTTGGCTTCACAAATTGTCGAAAAATACACACAGGAGATTGAAATAGGATTTCGTTTCAAAATTGTGTTAAGGTTTATTTTAAGCGAGGAAAACTTAGTGGCAGCCCCGAAGACCGTCAAATCGTCGACAGAAATGCTATATGGCACCTTGGAGCGGAAGAGATTTATACATACCTGGGCTTGCTGCAGAGTAGCATTAAGGATTAATAAAGCACAGAAAAAAAACTTGCATTAACAACTCCTCCAAAAGAGGATACACGGCTTCTTCCACATAATTATGGCGGTTCAGTCGATTTCATACGAGCTAGTGTTTGCTTTCCTTAAATCAGCTCGGATACAATTCGTGTATGGGGAGTATAAATTCGGCATGTCAAGAAGGTGTAACTTATACTTTAGTATACTGTTACCACATTTTGAGCCAAGACATTCCAGATGATAGATGCAGAGCGTGTCATGCACAGCTCGAGCATTTAAGAACTTATGCGGAAACGGCCGACATCTACTGGCACAATGCGGCATTAAAAGTGTGTTATTGCCATCTCTGTCACTCTTATGGAATTAGCATTCATACCGCTCTAATAAATGCTCAACGAAATTGTGAGACATTTGCGGAGAAATGCAGAAGGCGGTCATCCTTTGGTCGCTCCCTGTCCTGAGGATGCACAAGACTTTTTACTGATTAAGTGTTAAGTACGTCACAAACTGTAACCCTCTACCTCGCTTTCGTGAGACATGGTTACAGCTGACAGTGTGAAGCGATCTCCATGGAAACGGGTTCCGTTTTTCAGAATAGTACATGCTCCTGGCGAAATCTCGCGGCCGTCCTTATAACAAACTTTTAACTACACAAAGATACATACATGTTAGGACATACAAAATATAAGCGCCAAGAGTCCATCGAAAGGATATTTATAAAAAAGATAGAGGTAAAAAGTGTAAGTGTGTAGATTGTACAGTGCTTTATATGTAATCGCATATCGCCGGACTTGGTAAATATTTTCCAAGCTAAAAGTTCTACAAAAAAAGAGATGTTTACTTACGAAATCGCGTACACTGATTATTTGTACTTATGAGGATAGGTAACACAAACCAACATGGTTTTGTTGTTGGAAAGTGGAGGTTCATTTCCGAAGTCATTTTTTACGTAGAATTCGAACCCGGGGTCAGAATTGGCCCATCACGTCCGGATTTTAAGATGTTTGAGGTTATGTACCCGACAAATGGCGTGTTTGGCTACTTTTGAGGTTACGTACAGAAGATACAAAATTTTTTGGGATTTTTTCTTTATTTTTATCATATAGTACTGCTCTTTGTTTTCATTTGAGAGCCGCCGAGTTTAATTACCATTTTTCTTTACCAAGTTACGTCAATTTGAAATAACGAGATATGTCTAAAATGGTTCTCGTGGTGGTTGAATATCATTTCGACGACCATTTTCCTTTAAACTATAACGTGTACGCTAATTATTTTTCTGAGATAATACGTTTCTTAAAGCGAGAATGATTTATTTTCAGTGTAATTTAGATTACGTGAGAATATAGTATAAATCAAACAGATTATTTATAATTCTCCAGTAAGTATGACTTCATTATTTTTTAGAAAAATGTGGGAACAATAATATATGTTTTCTTACTTTTTTGCATTTTAAAAATGTATATATTATAATATCTTTACTTTTTCGAATAAACCATAATAAAAAAAGTACTTAGAGCTGTTTCTTATTATATTATTGTTCAAATAAATTATAGGTACAGTATAGTACGAATATTGTATTAATAATTTATTAAAATGCTATTATAATAAGCTCTCTTTCAAAATTGTATTAAATTAAAAAACATATATTCTTTTATAAAAAATTAACGTTGCAAATGAAGGTTGTTTTAACAAAATTAGAATTATTCGAATATGCCGTAGATTGCGAGGACGAGGAATCATCCAAACAGTAGAAAATAATGCGGAAATGGTTCCCGAAATAATATTCATCCCGCCACAAGAACCATTTGCAATTCTATGCTGAGATATTTCGCGTTTTCAGATTCTCGCACAGAAAAAACAAAAGATAATGTTTACATCTATTCAAGATGTAGCGAGAATTACGAATCCAGTCTTGTCTACAACAAATTTTATCCTTTGTTTTTACTGAGTTATTTGAAATCTGGCGCTCCTATTTATAGCTTGAATTCACTCATTCTTTGCCGTTTTACCATTGCTGCTAAGGGACCTTCCATAAATTAGGTGATGGCTTTAGGGGCGGAGGGGGGTTCTACGAAAGGCCACGATGGACCACATGGGGAGAGGGGGTAGTCAAAAAATAGCAAAAATTAGGCCACGTGGTTTATGGAAGCTTTCTAAGGACGCCGTAGCTGACGACAGGTTTTAGTCCATCGTACGATAAACTTTCGCTAAATAGCATGTTAACTTTAACAGCGGGAAATTTCACATGCTACAAAATTTAACTTTAGTTTTTTCTGTACTTACTGTAACCCTTTACAATGTCCTTCAGCGAATTTTCTGATTTTTAGCCATTTCTTTAATTTTTGGCAAAATTTAAGGGGTGGTCCAAAGAAGAAAGAAGAGGATTGAAGTAAAAATTATATTGAAAAATTATTATCTATTATGAGTTTCGGCAATAAAACATACCATTCTAGAGACCCTCGTTAACTTATATTCGGCTAAGGCGAACCCTTGTGTTACAACAACGGTGCGATCATGACAGAAATGTGCAGATCCGTAATATGCACTGTCATCAGTGTTCGGCCAACTTTTTGCTCGTTTTTCAGATTTCATTTCCATGATAAATTTCGAAAATCACTTCAAATTCCCTGATTGCAAAATTCAGTATCTCTTGTATCAATTTTTTCCCCATTTCCTAACAAAGGATCACGTGGGAAAGAGAAATTCTACCTAAGCTCGCAGGCACCTGACAAGAAAGTAGGTCGCTGGTCACCTCGGTCAGGCTTCCCTGACTTGGCCAAGGGCGCGTCGATCACTGTTGTAAATTAACATAATTTTCGTTTACCGTTACTATTCGTTTCTCTGTAAGAACACTGTTTTTCGCGCATCGCACTTGCGCACGCATGTAACATTAGAATGTGACACGCGTGGATGAAAATTACGAGACCCAAGTTCTGAAATCTAAATTTTCTCATCAGGATCTTCTAGATGGCGTGAGGCATTTGAAGAATTCAGCCATTCAATTACAACTTCATCTAAAACTCGTGATGTGCTAAAATTCAATTGTGGAGATACTTACAATTAGAAATAAATGCAATCGTGTATTTCTTGTTCCAGAATTAAGTTCGCAGTCCAGGCGTTTGTCTGATGATCGCACTAATCCTGGTCTTGATCGCTGTGAACCTTCTTCTTCTTCTCGTAACAGACCTTGTCCAGACATGACTCATTCTCCTACCACACCTCGTTATACTAATTGGTCTTCATCAGCTGCTGAATTGCCTTTTCATAATAGGTCGAGGTCTCCAACTCTCAGGAAAACTTTTCCCAGCATACTTGGATTTAGTTTTGACGATCTTGAACTTATTAGACTTATTCCCCACCACAATCCGATTCGAGCATTCGAACTCCGAATATACGTTTTCACTCCAGATAAACAAATTCAATTGAGAACTGAACATCGTGTCCTGATACCCATGCCAAACAGCGAACAAATTGTATTATCAACGTCCAATGGCGACGTCTGTGCAATATTGGAAAAGTCATCAACAGCAACGAAACGCATTAATCTTCGAGGAATATTTTCATCTGCTTTTAGGCCGTCAGCACGGGTTAAAATAAATATGAATAGCGGCGCGGTTGAGGAATTAACTCCAGAAGAAATCGTGGAATGTCCAGTAACCAACCACGGACGAATCACAAAGAAATATGGAGTATTACGTGAGTACAACGTGGTTTTAGACTTTGTATAATTGAATCTAAGTCTTTGAACTCTACAAATTATAAATGCTAAAAATTCCAAATTTTTCTATTTATCTACATTTCGGTTAAACTTGTTTTTGTTGAAAAGTATTAATATACCTTCCACTTTATACGTGTAAATTATTTATTATTTAAATACAACATTTTTTAATTCATAAACTTGTAAACTTTAATTTAAAAAGTTAAAGATTAAGAGTTTCAGGTTGAGTGATTTAGCTTGTAGTTCATTTTTTATCACTACAAATGGAAAAATGTGTAGCCTTCAAGTTCTTATTTTTAAATATTATTGACCGGGAGAAACGCTTGCGAAAGGTGAAGAAACCGGGAATTTTTTTCGATGTAAATAGCCACCATAGTATGTGTACGTGCATATTTAAAAATTAATACGTTTAGAAAGTTTGATTTTCGAACAAAAACATTTTCGCGTTTATTTTGATATTATAAAAGTATAATGGCAAAAATTTAAAAGAAAATAATAATAATAATATCCAACAGCAATGATTCACACGGCACTGGTTGTTTATGGTTTGGTGAGATTCGAGATTGTATGAAGGAGGTAAAAGATACCCCCGAAACGGGTTCGATAGCGGATTTACATCGAATAATTTTTTTTGCATTGCAAAAACATTTTTTTTTAATCTATCAAAAGTGCAGTTTGGACGACTTAATGTGTACTTTTTATTTTCTGCAATTAAATTTCATAATGTTCTCGCTAATTACTAATTTTTTAAGACTTCAAAAATGATGCCAATCAATGTAACCTATTTGATAAGATAGTTTCAAATCCATAGTTCTCAAGTTTTTAATATCTTTCTTTATACACGTTGTAACAAACCAAACAGTTCTTAAGATGTGCACGTAAAATTAGCATTATAACCGATTAATGTTCTCCGCTACTTGCCTCCTCACCTTCGAATTGAAATAAAAGATTTCCAATGTGGTGGGGGAACTCACCTAACGGGAATCCTAGTTGCAGATTTTCACGATAGATGGGAGGATATTGTAAGTAATTTCGGTTCATGATAAAACTTATATTTGAAAATTTTTAAACATTATTGATAAAAGAGAACATTTTAATTATCAGTGATTTCTCAATAATGGAGGACAGTTAAAAAATAGTTCTATACCTGCAATAAGATATATAGGAAAATTTTTAATTACCCAGGTTTTCCTTTATTTTACATTAGTTTTAAGTTGAGAAGACATCAATGTAAGTAGAAAAAGAAACTGAAGACTTCGGGAAACTTCATTTAATTGTCCTTGGATGCGAGATTTTTAAAGATTCAGACAAAAAATCCTGAGTCTTTTTAGACTTTTCAAAAGTATCAACAAAATAGCCAAATATTCTCAAGGTGATAATCGTTTCAAAAATCAGGTCTCTACTAAAACAAAGTTTTTAAGATTTTGAGAATTACATTTACATTCGTAGTTATGTTTAATAAAAAAAACATTATTTTCAAATTAAAAAAATAAAAACTCAGAAAGGATAATTATTTAAATAATGATTTTCTAAGATTTTTCATCTTTATTTCTCTTCTCACCATTTTCTCAAATTATCGAATTAGGAACAAACCTCTTTATAATTCTACCGTTTCTATTTTTTACATAAGTCAATAATCTTTAAATATATTATTTTGTTAAAAAAATTTTTTCTCACGTCGTTGAACGAGAAAGGTTTATAGTCTTTTATGGATTTCGGCCCCACAATTACAAACTTATTTATAACTCGTGATGTACAAGAATATGATTTTATACTTGAAACAGAAATTTTATTCTGTATTTCTTGTTTTAGGGTTTAGAAATCAGCCTATGGATTTACCTCATGGTGGTCCGAGCACTGACTCTCATCGCCATGGACCTTCTTCTTCTTCTCCTGGAATACATTATCCAGACACGACTCACTCTCTTGACAACCCTCATTATTCTGTCAGGTCTTCAACACCTGCTGAACCACCTCTTCGTGACAGGTCCAGTTCTCCTACTGTCAGGAAAACTTTTCCACGCATACTTGGATATAGCTTTGATGAACTGCCCTTTATTCGACTTTCTCCCCGGACCAATCTGAATCGGATATTCGAACTCCGAACATACAATTTTCCGCCCGATAAGCCAATTCGATTGAGAACAAGAACTCATGTCCTCATTCCTATGCCAACCAAAAAACAAATTGTATTATCATCGCCTAATGGCGACGTCTATGCAATATTGGAAAAAACACCATACAGACAGACGTTCTTTCGTGCAATGTTTACACCTGTTTTTGCGATGGAAGAGCGGGCGAAAATAAACATGAATAGCGGCAATGTTGAAGAAATGAGCGCAGAAGAAATCGCTGAATGTTTAGTATCCCCAAGGGAACCAATCACAAAGACTTATAGAGTATTTCTTGTGTCAGACAGATCTGGCTCTTTGAGATAAGTCATTATGCTTCCCCCGCGTATATGCATTTACCTGTTAAAATTAAAGTTCGAAAATAATTGTTTATATTTACAATTATATTTGTTTGAATGTCAAAAATGTTTTCAGAAAAATGTATAAAATTACTTCAAATAAATTTGTAAACATGTGACATGTTTAATATTAGGTTGAACTCTGTTAGTCTAAATGTAAGCTTTAATCATGTTTCACCACGATACGAATAAGCCTGTTCAGATAATGCAAAATAAAGTAAAAATGTTATTCTTTATCATTATTTTATTTAACTTACAAGGAGCTTTTTTCGATAATTAAAAAATTTTCTCTTTCACCTTCAATGGAATAAGCATGTGTATTATCAAATGAAAAAAATAACCAATTGGAAGACTAAAAACATATTTTTGTAAAATAAAATGTTTAAAAAATATAAATAAATACAAAATTATTTAACTTGAAAAAAACCCCCTGTTCTCTTATTACTTACAATTGTAAAAATATGATCATATTTTTTTAAGGGGTGAGTAAGGTCTGTCGGGTGAAAAAATAGTTGTGTTTAGGAATTTTTTTAGAGATTTGGTTAAAGTAAATGTATTGTCATATTTAACACATTACATAGCAGCATTCAGAGAACATTTCTTTAAATTTCTTGCGAAAAATATTAAAACATAAGTTTTACTCACCCCCTGCGTATTTTTTTATTTTAAACTTTTAGTGGTTATTTAAAGCAAAAATAGCGACTTTTCAAGAAAAATTTCGTCATTTTATGGGTGTAAAATCTCTTTGATGTAGAAACCGAAATAAGGCGGAGGTATTTTATACCGAAAAAGTATGTACAAAATTTATAAAGAATCGGTGCAGGAGTTTTTAATTGAGAGTTGGCAGCGACTTTTAAAATTGTAGTTTTGAGTAAAACGCGTTTAAAGTTTTAAAATTTCAAAAAGTGGCGGAAAAAAATTATTTTTAAAACTTACGCTGAATCAGTGATGCCAGCTGCATCAAATACATTTGCTGCATCCAAATTTACAGAAAATTCAGGCGAACATTATCCCCAATTCGTTGCGCGGAAACTACTCGACCGAAATTTTTGTTCGGAATTTTAATTTTCAACTTTTCATCGAAAATTTTAATGGGATATTACATTCTCAAGTTTTACAAGTTCTATGAGTAAACTGAACCGATGTAAGAAAAAACACAAATCTTCTCTAAGATGTCATAAGCAGTTACCAAACTTAGACTAACCTAAAATGAATTTTGCCGCTTCATTTGCAAGATATTAAGTGCATGCATAAAAAATGTCTTAGAAATTACAGAAAACCAATTTCAAAGAAACTCTCAGTTAACAGGTTTTGACCGCAGACCATTTGAGTAATGTGCACTCATATCACAATTCTCTACCGGGCTCGGTTCTGTTCGGCTCAGAATAAAATCTTTCTTCATGCTAAAGCTCATGACCGCATTATGTATTTTCTGACCTTGGAACATTAGTATGATGCAGCAGCGCGCAGAATCACGATGTATACAACTGCAGATGCAATACGGACTATTTAAGTGTATAGGCCGTCAATTGCACCTCTTTTTTTTCTCTAGATAAAAATTTGATAAATCGTCATACAGGTGAAATATAATAGCTAGATATTAGGTTCCCAGAAAAAATCGACAGGGCGAAGTTCAAAGAAACCGGTAATATGCTGATATAAAGAGGGGTCTTCCTAAACAACGTTGATTATTTATTTCGGACCAAATAAGAGCTTATTTATACTAACTGAAAAATACCAATAAAAACATTTATCCACATTTATGCATTTTAACATTTTATTCAATTCGGAAGAAATTCGGACCTAAATTTCCGTCAATGTATAATCAGAGTGGTATTGAAAGGATGAAAGACAGGGTAGAAGAGATGTCAGGCTGAATAGAGGTGGGTGTGGTGTTAATTGGAGTGGGGGTCATTATTAAGGCGTTGGGCCAGGTGGTGGCTAAAGGTATGATAATAGGGGATGTAGAGGAAGCATACACATATAGCAGTAAGGTAATGGTATCGGTGATAGGCTGTATATCGATGAATACGCAAGTTGAAGAGGAGCCAGTGAGAGTCGCAGTGAAAGGGAGTTTAGAATCAGACCGACTTGGTTTGATCCTAACTTCAAAAAAAGTATCTTGACCTGGAAACGACACACCCACACGCACACAAACACACACACACACACATATATATATATATATATACATATCCTATGCATTTTGACTCGCTGAATCTGAAACTGCCATCATAATTCGCCCAACGGATCTCTGTTTGAATCTAACCTCGAAAAACACCTCGAAATAGCTAAAATGGCCCGTTTTTTGGTGATCTTAAATCTGTCCCGATCTCAATATTGTAACCATGATAAGATCGCATAAGCCACCTGAAGCTCACAAGGAATTTGCTTTAGCACATTGCCAGGAACTTTTAGAAAAATGAATAATCAGGCACTCGCAATCATCCTTTAATTCACCACTTGGATAGTCCCCAAAAAAGGAAATTAACTCAGAATGGTGATTGACAACAGGCAACTTAATAAGGATACGGACCAGGATGCGTACGCTCTACCAGTTATAGATGCTATTTTAAATCAACTCGGACAGGCAAAATATTTCTAAGCATTCGACATCAGTGCTGGATTTCACCAATTTCCTCTGTCAGAAGAGTCGAAAAAATACACAGCATTTTCTACTGCTCGAGGACATTGTGAATACAACAGAATGCCCTTTGGTATCGTCCATCTAGCTTGCATATTT
Organism: Belonocnema kinseyi; assembly: GCF_010883055.1. Lineage (NCBI taxonomy): Eukaryota > Metazoa > Arthropoda > Insecta > Hymenoptera > Cynipidae > Belonocnema > Belonocnema kinseyi. The sequence continues at coordinate 137,432,245 of NC_046658.1, read as the reverse complement.
AGGACTCTCAATTACAGCAGAAAGAATGAAACGTAACCTACCCAAAGTAGAAGCTGTCTAAAATTTTAAAGAATCTAGAAATGTCAAACAGATTCAATCATTTCTGGGACTTGCGGGTTACTATAGAAAATGTATTAAAAACTTGTCAACCATACCGAAACCTTTAACGAAATTAATACAGAAGGACACTATCTTTGATCGGACGCCTACATGTACAGAGAGTTTTAATACGTTAAAAAAGGCACTATGCGATTCACCAGTGTTAAGATTACCAGATTTCAAAGAAACGTTTACTCTAACAACTGACGCTTCTAATAAGGGGCAAGGTGTAGTATTATCACAAAAAGGACAACCTTGTTTATTTATATCAAGGACATTAAGTAAAGCTGAAGAAAATTATAGCGCAATCGAAAAGGAATTACGAGGGTGGTTCAAATATGATTGAGACAAATGCTGTAGATGGCGCGCATGTATGTTTTGAAGGTCGTGGCTTGAGTATGTGATAGCTGGGTCCCTTACGAACAGTGTGGCATAGTTTTGGTCGGGAGCGCATGTTTCACGCGCGTGCTGAGACCATGAGTGAACGTCAAGTGCTGACCGCCGTTGCGCAACGTATTGTCATTCGTTTTTTAGTGCGGGAAAGCTTTCGAAACACGGAAATATTTCTGCGTTTGCGAAATCAGTTCGGCAGTGAGTGCCTGAGTAGGGCTGCCGTGTTTAAATGGACCAAAGCATTTAAGGTTGGCCGCGAAACCATCGAGAATGAGCAGCATGATCGTCGACCGCGAACCAGCATGACACCAGACAACATTCTCCGCGTAGAACAAATGATTTTGGAGGACCGTAGGGTGAATGTTTGAGACATTTTGGCTGAACTCGCCTGCATACTACTCTAACCTTCTGAAAACACACGTGAAACCTGCTTATCGCTCGAAACGGAGGAGCATTCCAGCATGAAGTGCGATTCTTCTCCAGGATAACGCGCGTCTTACGCTCGATACAATATGGGAATTAGGGTGGGAGGTACTAGAATACCCCCCTACAGTCCAGATTTATCACCCTGCGACTACTACATAGTTGGACCACTGAACAAAGCCCTCGGAGGTCAAAGATACAACATCGACGACGAGGTAGAAGAGTTCGTGCGCACATGGCTGTCCGAGTTGCCCAAGGAATTCTTCGATACCGGCATCAAAAAACTTTCTGAAAGGTGGGCAAAATGCGTAACTTGTGAGGGAAACTACCTATAAAAACTTTGAATTTTTTGATAGTAAATAAACGTGTCAGAGTATTTGTCTCGATCATATTTGAGCCACCCTCGTACTAGCCATAGTGTGCGCAATTAAAATATCAAAACAATATCTGCTTGGATAACCTTTTAAGATCCAAACCAACCACAAAGCTCTTTTATCGCTCCACATGGTCAAAGCGTTCACGATTATTGAGAGGAGTTTAAGACTCAAAGAATAAAAATACGAAGTGCAGTACGTAAGAGGAAAGGAAAATAAAGCCGCAGACTACCTATCAAGACTTTTTCCAATTTAGAAAAAGGCTTATTACATGAAGCCTTCGAGATAGCCCTTATAGATGAATTAAAAGCACAGCAACCTTAAATCGAAGAATTGAAACTATAGGTAAACGAACCCCTACTATAACAGCAAAACCGAAAATCACCGAAATTAAAACACTAAAACCACAAGAAAAAGTTGAGTTATTCAGAGAAGAGAAACCAGATCCATCCATAGGTCCCGACGCGGAAGACAATTTACAAGAAACACCTGACAATCTTCAAGTCAACTGGTACAACGAATTCATGGAATGGCGATTAGACCCCGTTACCAACGAGCAGGTAAAAATTAAACCAAATGCTGTAGGAAAATTATGGAAGCAAATTACAAAAGAAAGCATGCCAAAATATAAAGAAGAGAACTAGTTAAAACATTAAACCTGGGTTAATAATGAAATTAGAGACAGAAAACTGACTTTAGTGCGACTACCATTTGCAGATTCATTACTCACTACGGTACAAAAAGAACTAATTCAAGAAAGAGTACAATGCTCATTAAACAATTTTCAGACAAGGGATTCCATTTATGTTTTTCGAATACTCGAGAGATTACAAAAGCTGAAAAGGAACATATCATGAAAGTAGCTCACTCAACTCACCTACGAGGAAAGAATACCTTAGAAACAGCGAACGAAATTGGGATATGGTTAGGAATGGACGAACAAATGAAAAATTATGTTAAAAAATGTCCCATTTGTCAATTACAAAAAACCACCAGAATAACTAACCAAGCATCTAGTATACTACTCGACATCCCAACAAGCCCGAAAAATGAAATCGCCCTAGACATTTTTGGACCTTAAGCAGAAACTCGAAAAGGCATTAATAAATACATATTAGGCATCCAAGACAGATTAACAAGGTACACTGTCCTGTTGCCTTTACAGAACGAAACATCAAATTCAATCATTGATGGACTGTTAGAACACTATATCTACATCTTTGGTGCACCTAAAACTATTTTATCTGATCAAGGACAAAACTTCCTATCTGAATTAATGCAGCAATTTGAGGAAGCACTTCGAATCCAGCACATAAAAACAACAGCGTTTCATCGTCAATCAAACGGCAACATTGAAAGAATGCACTCTACTTTAAACAACTTAATTAAAACATCAATAGCCAAAAATGATAACGAATGGGACGATAACTTAAAATCTATCAATTTCGCAATGAATACTATGGAAAATATAACTCTAGGAACAACACTATTTGAGGCCGTTTTTGGCAGAGAACCAAATATCCTATCTACAATAGCCCCATCAACCAACCTGACATACCAAGGTTTAATGAAAAAATGTTAACTACAATACGACCGTAATATTCTGAAAATGAGAGAGAGAATTGAATTGGAACCAGAAAGTACTAAAAAGGGATTAGACGAAGGAATAGTAAGAGCACACCCAATTTACAAACTAAGCGACAAAGTAAAAATTAAATATAATACCAAAACCAATAAACTGGATCCTAGTTGGAAAGGTCCATACGAAGTAATAGATCTAATAGATAATAACCACATTATACTAAGGAATAAAGACAAAATAATCCGAATACATATTGCATACACATTAATTCAACTCCCTAAGCAGATAAACAATGACAAACTCAAACAAGCCCGTTTAAGCTTAAACGACACTGAGAATACACTCATAAATATAGCTAATCACCGGCATATGAAATCATGGGTAGAATCCGGTTTAGACTGGCTTAAGTACGTAGGATACTTCCCTTTACTATTAATACCATTATGAACATTGAACAAATGTGGCATCTTCCAACTAATTAGGGTATTATTATCAAATGAGCTCTGTTTATTCTGCGTCAAAACAAAAAATCAGATCAGTCTACAAATTGTAACCTATACTGACGCTGCTCAACTGTTAACGAACCCAATGGAACCAATCAAACATAGAAAATTAAAAAGAGGTTTAGAGGACTAAAACCTTGTTTTAAAAAAAAGGGGATGGTTACGCAGTTGACTTTGACCTACTCGCGTCGTAGATTTCGTTAATCTCACATTTGATAATAGATTTTATGCTTTCACGATGATTCATTTTGATAAAAAGAGATATTTCGGATTTCACTCGTGTAAAAACTACGAATTGTTTGCCGACGTTTCGTGAACATTGCAGTACACATCTTCAGGGCTGACCTGAAACTGAGGTATCAGGTCATGATGTTCTTAGGTATACTTTCTACGATGCCTGTGATTTGCCAGAGCGCCCCACTGTGGGGACTGGTCGAATTTGATTGGCCAATCATTTGACTTTCCGTTCCTCCGGATTTTTAAAAAAGACGTGATTGGCCAATCAAGTTCGACCAGTCCCCACGGTGGGGCGCTCTGGCAAATCACAGACATCGCAGAAAGTATACCTAAGAACATCATGACCTGATACCTCAGTTTCAGGTCAGCCCTGAAGATGTGAACTGCATTTTTCACGAAACGTCGGCAAACAATTCATAGTTTTTTACACGAGTGAAATCCGAAATATCTCTTTTTATCAATCCCACATTTATCACTAGAATATAAGTAGGGCAAAATTTATGTTCTCCAGTTAGTTCTAATCTTGCTATTCAAACAAAAATTTCAGAAAACAGAAATTTGTGAAAAATTCTTTGAGATATTAGGATTTTCTAAGAAATAATATAAAATCCCGTGAATGCTTAAGAAATCATTATTATAAAAGAAAAACGTATAGAATTATCTGATACTCTTTGCCATCTATTTAAATCTTTTGAAATAATCGATATCTTGAAATCTTGTGTACATATATTCAGAAAAAATTAACTAAGCCCTTTGAGTTAAAGTTTTAGCCTTTTTCTGATAGTTTCTATTAGTATTAAATTCATCCCTACAACTATTTGAATTTCCAAAACCTCAAAGCTTCAACATAAAATATTATATAAAAGATGACAACAGTTTGAAAGAAGTGCGTAGTAGCTAAATTATTTTAATTTCAACTGACTCTTATCAAATGTAAATATCTCAGAGGGACAAAGTTGACACCTTAAACATACAAGATAAAAACTGGGATATTAGATTGTACAAGGCAATACATTACTAGAATATTCATTAGTTAGATTGCTACATTATATTGTAAAATTGAAGAGATGAAGATTGTCTGTACTTTGCTCTTATGCTTGGCCGCTATCCTGAATTGTATCGGTGAATATAATAATATAATATATCTATTATTCAGGGAAATATTATTTTAATATTTACGCAGATGAGAATCTTGGTCACTTAAAGAGTACGAGAAAAATATTTTACATACCATCTGACGTAAAAACTGGCATTTTCCGCACACGCTTAAATATTATGTTTGCATTAGTCAACAGCACTTATACCCCAATTCAAGTGCATAGACCTTAAAGAATGCACGGGGGGGGGGAGGTCTCAAGCAGTGAAGCGAAAATCAAGCACAATATTGGAGCGCACAAAATCGGCAATGAGTGTAATTCTGATAGTTATATATCCGAATTTATTTTCGTAGTACATAGAACATTCAAACCTGTTTAAAATATATGATGAAAAATAAAATAATTTGTCATCATTTTAACTTTAGCATATATAATACTGACTATTATTAATAATTAGCATGGCAGATAAAATAAAACAGATACTGACTTAAACATTTATTATCGCGTTACAGTTTGTTACATCGAGATTCGTTTGCTCTAACATCAGAATAACTATATTGACATTAGATAAGGTTTAATGCTAAATGGCGATTGAGAGCAAAGAAATTGGAAGCTTCTCAACACTGCCGAGAGCGGGCTTGTAGGGAAATAAATTTTCTTGGAATAGGGTTTCCCCGCCACTGCCATTCTCTCAAGTGCACACTAACTTCGGAAGCCCTTTCTCAATATTGCAGCGCTGGCATTAAGGTAGTTGTCAAGCCAAAAGTAAATATCTAAAAAAACAGTTTTTCTCTAATTTTAAGGATCATAATACTATAATTATAGTATTTACGGTTATTTAAGAAAAAATGTAAACCCAACTGACGACCATTCGCCATTTTTAATAGGATATGTTTTTTGATGACAATAGAAGTCTGTCCCAACAAAAATGTTAATCCACCACGAAGAACTTTTTTTACGTTAATTTTTCTATTTTTTGAGCAATAAATTTTAAAAATCGAATCGTCATCTAGTTCTAATATATTATGAAACTAACTATATGGCAGTAATATGTTAGAGGTAAAAAATCTACTATTAAATAGCAGAAAATCACAAATTACACAGTAAAATCATTAATATTTTTAAAGAAATAAATGAAAAGGAATTTAATAAATCGACGTGGATTCACGCATTTATAAGTTTTTTTATTAAATTATAAAATTTTAATAGTATTATTAAATAAGATAGACATTGCACTGATCCATCTCCTCACCCAATTCTTCAGCATTTTTTACAGTTTTTAAAGAAGTGAACAAAGATTCTATTGAGTTTAGTGCAGTTTTGCTGGTTTTATGTAGGTAGCACTCCATGAAATTATAGCAATAACGCAGAGAGTTTCCATAAGGCACATCGAAAACAAAGTCCATTTTAAACAAAATGTCGAAACCAATAATTGGACTCACGTTTTTATTAATTTGGATGATCTGTTCGTCTACTTGAAAAAAGATTGAGTTTATCGCCTGAGCAATGAGTTCCTCGACATTAGGTACTTCTACATTCATGGGCTCTGCATTTCTGGGTTCAAAATTTCTGGGTACATCACCATCTTCATGTGGACCTTCGTTATTCCTTTGATGAGTGTGATCACGTTTAATGTGCTTATGCAACGAGGCGAACTGGGTAAATTGTCTCTTTCACCCTTGCTGAGTGTATTCGAATCCCGACTCCCCATATTCCCTGATGATTGCTAATCCACGATAATACTTCAGGTGGTAAACTAATCCATCTATTTCATTATTAACAAACTGCCTACACATATAGCAGCTTAAGCGACCAATTTTATTTCTACTGATATTTAGGACGCGTAGAAATTCCTGCTGTTTGAGTTATTCTTATCGAACATATATTTCGGCACTTCAAGTTTTTGTGTTGAGAATGTTTCCAGTCTTAATACCCGTACTCGGGGGGTAGACATATATAATTATAAGTTTGGTCCTTATTTTATTATTTCCGAAAAAGTTATTCAAAATAAATATAAAGAAAGATCCCATAAGCAACACAACTGCCTGCAATTGAAACGACTTAATGTGATTTTCTACAATATGGACGGACCTTGATTCACAACAAGCTAGCAATAATTTTTGAGAGAAAAGATTTGAAATAAAGTAATTTCTAAAATTTTTAAAGTACACAAGGTTTTCAAAATTTCAGAGCACTATAAGAGGTCCCGAAAAAATGAATAAATTACAATAAATTTTATAGTAACGCGTACGATGAAATTTAAGAATATTTCAAAAAATATCTGTAAGAATTACAAAAATTTTCAAAACAATTCTAAAGATTATAATAGACCTAGGAATATTTTTAAAAGTTTTTAAAGATTTCAAGAGATTACAGCGAAAATAATCAAATGTTTCCGAATAGTTGAACAATTTTTTTTAATATTCCGAAGATATGTAAAATTTATGTCATATTAAGAGAATTAGGGCCATTTACTTCCTTAAAAATAAATTTTAATGGCAATTGCTTCGCCGTCTTCCTGTTCACACTATATAAAATATAACGAGATCGACTTCGTGAAATTATTTTTAGGTTAGTATCACATGACCTTAACAGGGTTGCTACAAGACCTGAAAGGCCTGGAAGAACAGGAAAAGTCATGGAAAAAAATGATTGGAAAACCTGGCAAAGTCATTGATTTTTGAAAAATATCTGGAACTTTTTTAAGTTTCTCTATTTTAATGTCTTTATAATTTAGTATTTTATAACGAATTCTGTATTTGAAAATTCAGAGTTGCCCTTTTATCCGAATAAAAAAACTTCTGTTCATTTCCCAGTTGATTACTGGATATCACATATTTTGCCAGGGTCATCAAGGAAATAATTTATGATGAACAATAATTTTACCAAAAAAAACATGAATTTTCGAACAAGTAGATTATTTTTTTTACTGAAGTAACGAATTCTTAATAAAACGCCTTCATTTTTAAAAACATAGTTGATTTCTACAAAAAATACGATTTTTCAAAAAATTACATTTTTAACCAAACAGTAGTATTTTCTACGAAAAATATTAACTTTCCACCAAAAAAGATGCAATTTGAACAAATTGCATAGTTTCCAGCCAAATAGTGAAATTTTTCAACTAAATGTGTCAATCTTTAATTAAAAATAGGTGAATTGAATTTTCATTTAAAAAAATGAATTTCAAATAAAAGACGTATTTTCTACAAATCCGTTAAATTTCTGCAAAACTGAGAATTCGTAAAAGTTTAAGTTGTTCAAAGAGAATTTAAGACAGTTTTAAAGATTTCAATAAATTTCAAGATATTTTAAGATCTTTCGCAACATTAAAGATTAAGTTTTAACAAAGGTCGTCCAGTTTTAAATCGGATAAATGAAAAAATTAATTAAATACACTAAAATATAATAGTTGATATTTAAACAAAAAAAGCTTTAAATTTTAAATAAAGAACTAGCGATGTGGCTTTTCAGAAATTTATATTTATTGAAATTCGTCTAAAAGTTTCGAAATAAACGAACTTATATAGTTTTATAATTATAACTAAATTGGAATTTTTATCAGAATTCAAAACAATTCAATTGAAAGCCCTTTTTATACATTTTACATAAAAATTATTCATTTTTTTCTCGTTACTCTTTAATTTTCGCTGCTGACTAAAATGACGAAATAGTATTTTGAGGTTAGGGCCTTGTTCATTCGCCCATAAGAAAATTTTAATATTGTTGAAAGGTCACGGTCACGGTAGAACCGTAATAGTTTTTTTTTGAAAGGTAAAAAGTGTTTAAAAATATAAGACGTATAGTGTTCTTACTAATAAAAATCGCAATTCAGCTTTCCACTTATTTCTATAGAAGTGAATGGAAAGCTGAATTTCATAACCTCAAAACGAGCACAGCGCCCATGTTCTGTAGCAAATGTTTTCGTCTGGATATACATATCGCCCCATAATGAGGACACTATTAACTGGAAAACTATACGAAAGTGTAATAAACTGGAAAATATTACTAGCCTGTGTTTTAAAATTTGTGTACGTCCGTATAAAGAAAAAGTATGCAAGCTGACAAATGTAAACGATGCAAACGAGGCATGAGCGCGGGTTGGCGCAAATCCGTCATTATCCGCGATCATGTGATCACGGCCTCGATCTCGACTTTACAAATTAAATAGTTAATTAATCCACTAAATAATAGCGCAATAAAATCCATTAATTGGAAATAGTGAAATTATCACTATTTTTAAAGTAGAAGACCACTAATTCAATAGTAAAAAGCCGTTTTATATTTAACATTTTTATCTTAGCTGCAATTTCATTTTGTTTATATTTTTTACAGAACTAATTCAGATTTTACAAAGTTTTGCAAATATATAATGATGTTTTCAGCATCATACTCTTTTAGTTGATCTGAATTATTTCAGTTTTTTACATCTTACTATAGCTATAATTAACTATTTAGTCAAACACATAACATCGCTATTTTCCATCTATTTATTAATAATGTTTATGTCACTATTTGTCGACAGCGTGTCCAATATACGGCAATTATTTGATGAAATTTGTAGAATTCTGTATGATTCCCTATGATTGTTAGAGTATACAGAATATAAATATTTTTGTTGAAACAAATTTCACAAATTTTTTCCTAAAATATTGCATAAGTCATGCATTCAAAGCTTTAATCTCATACAGATTCGGGTGAATTTTAAGCAGCAAAAAACTTTCAGCGGGAAAGTTGTTCAAATGGTATTTTACTTTTGAAGAGTAAATATAATTTCTAACAAAATAATTATTTAAATTATATCATCTTTAGGAATTAAAGAATTTTTAGTTTTGTTGCCGCAGCTCGTTTATTTGCACTAATGTAGCATCACGACGCGTTCCGCAGTTTGACAAAAAGCACTGATCTTGAGCAAAAATGGCCCCTAACATAAGGTATCGTTCCCTTTCAACTTGGGTTATGAAGCGTCTATTGCCTTTAATTGTTTTTACAGTCTTTTAGCAAAAATAAAAACTTTAATTTGTATATTAACTTCGAAAACTGCAATAACGGCAAAAGCTACAACTTTTTTGTAAAAAAATGTAGGACTTAATTTTCTTTAAAAATATGTACTCTTCAAATAAAATTTATTTAAAAAGTTTTCATGTGCTAGAAGGTGCCGAACGAGAAAAAATTATAGGGGTTTATGAAATTGGGCCTCACAATTAAAACCTCATTTACAACTCGTCATGTGCTACGTACGATTGTGTAGGTACTTTAAACAAAAATACAATCCTATATTTCCTGTTTCAGAAATAAGTTCGCAGTCCAAGCGTTTGCCTGATGATGACCCAAATCCTCCTCTTCGTGACAGATCGAAGTCTCCAACTCTCAGCCAAACTTTTCCCACCGTACTTGGATACAGATTTGAAGAGCTTCCATTTATTCGACTTATTCCCCACAAGAATACGCAAATGGTTTTCGAACTTCGACGATACGTTTTTCCGCCACATACACCAATTGGGTTGAGAACAAGAGATCGTATCCTAAATCCTATGCCAACCGGAGAACAAATTGTATTATCGACGCCTAATGGCGATATATGTGCATTCATAGAAAAAAAATCATATAAAAAAACTTTTCTCCGTGCGATATTTACACGTGTTTCTGGGCTGTCAGCAAGGGCGAAAATAAACATGACTAGCGGCGCCGTTACGGATATGACCGCAAAAGAAATCGAGGAATGTCCAGTATCCTACCACGAAGCAGTAGCTAAGAATTATGGAATATTACGTATGTACACAATAATTTTTCACACCGACAATAAATTAGAAAAAAACCATGCGTCAAACTGTTTTGGCGATTGCGCTCGGTCTTTTCTTATGCTGCGTTTATGCACAGAATTTTTCAAATCAATTTTTAAGAATAAATTTTTACATTTGCAATTAAATTTTTCTGCATTTCAAACAATGTTTTTAAAAGAATTTATGAAATTAAATCAAATTTTTAGAAATTACATATCACTTGATATTCTCCCATTTAAGATAAGTCTGGTTCCATCTTACGCACGCTAAAATCCCTTATTAAAATTTTTAATTATGAAGCCACTAAGTTCATAATGCGCAATTCTAAAATATTTTGGATACTATATTTTCCATTTTTAAGCGTACGCTTTCAGTTTTAAAAACTCTTAAATGCAGTTTGTACTACATGAGGTGGAATTTTCGTTGTTTGTTGCACTTAAATTTTATATTATTCTCGCCTAATGTTAATAATCCTTAAATTCAAAAAATTTTAACACCTAATGTAACCTATATGGTATTTTCACTTTAACCACCAACTAACTTCACTTCGTTGAGTGATAAAAGGGGAAAAATGGATTTTTGTAATATCTTCATGATGAATAATAATTACCACCCTTTTATTATTTTATTAAATGGTTCTCCTCACCTTGAATACATCGCAGTGGCGACGAGAATTTAAACGCACATGTGCTAAAGACATGGAGTAAATCTCAATTTCAGAAAAAACAGGCAAGACATGGATTCACAGTCTAAAAAAAGAGGATATTTTAAATTAACTGAGAAACAGAAACGTTCATACCGGTGAAGAGAGTACATTAAAAGAACTATGACGCATATCACACAGGGAAATCATTAAAATCAGTGAAGTGAGTAAAGACAGTGGAAGTGAAAATTCAGAAAATAACGTAACAAAAAGTGACAGTACGAACAATGAAACTAAAGTTAAAAATAAAGAAAAAATGAAGTGTGCTGCAGACTTAAAATACGCTGCAAGCTCGAACAGCTAGAAAGATTTCCTAGAGCGAATTGAATTATACTTCGATTTGATACCTACGACAACGTTTTCGTCGCAGATATCAAAAAGCAGATAAAGCAATTTCGCAGTACATTTCAAGTTCACGTGAACTAGCAAGAGAATATACATTTCAAAATGAAGACGAAGCCATTTTCGATCAATTCGTGACAGGAATTTACAGTAGAGGCATAAAAGTGGCTTTGTTCAAAACCGAGAAACTAACACTCGATTAAGTGATCAAACTAGCAACAGCAATAGAAAGCGCAAACGACATGCGAAAAAGCCTTCCAACTAGCTTAAAGGGAACTTTAATCAAATAAAGTACTATTAAATTATGATTAAGAAAAATAAATAATATTAACAAACTATGCCTCAGATTATAACTTATCAGCTATAATTTCGCATAACACTTCCAAAGGTGATCGACCGATAGCTCACGCGTCAAAAACTCTAACCATGAGCTAGCGAAATTACTCAACTATAGACAAAGAAGCACGAGAAATAGTTTTTGGCGTTACGAAATTTTATGATCACATTTATTGGCGAAAACGTATACTTAAAACAGATAACCAACCGTCAGTAAGCATTTTTTGTAAAAATAAAGGCATTCTTATAATAGCAACTCGAAGATTGCAAAGATATGCTGAATTTCTAAAACATTTGATTTTAAAATTTAACACATTAGCTTGAAAAACACCGACGCGCTATCGCATTTACCGCTGCCATTCGAAAATAAAAACAACACAGATGTTTCAGAATATACGTATATTAATTATATTCAACAATCAACCTTTTCTTGTTTAGATTTTGAAATCGTTGCGTCGGAAAGAAGAAAAGATTTAGTTTCAGCAAAAATTTCAAGATTTATAAAAAATGGTTGGCCACATAAAAAAATGATCGATGGTGAAATATAAAATTACTACTTTAAAAAAGATAAATTAAGCATAGAACAAGACTGCATCTTGTGGGGTAACCGTGATTTAATAATACAAAAACTAGAAGAAATCGTATTAAAACAATTTCATTCGCCCATGCTGATATAGTCAAAATGAAAACTACGGCCGGATCATTTTTCTGGTGGCCAAACGTCGATGATGATATAGAAAAAGTAGGTTTAAAACGTAAAGATTGCATTAAAGCGGGAGTAAATCCAATGAAAAGCGAAATAAATACGTTGAAGTGTCCTGAAAAACGTTGGTAACGTATTCAAACTGATTTCATTGGACCTTGTAAAGGTAATCGTTTTCTATTTATTATGGATGCAAAAACTGAATAGCAAGAAGAATTTTTAATGGCATAAAATACCGCTTCTCAAACCGTACAATGTTTTCAAAAAGGCGTCTCGCGGTTTGATCTCCCACTTCTAGTGGTCAGCGACAGTGGCCCACAAGGAAAAACTGCTCAAGCAGCAACAGACACAATTTTATTTTAATTATAGAACCACAAAGCATAGTACAACAGGCGAAACGCCAGCAAAATTTATGCTTGGTACGGAAATTCGTTGTAAATTTGACTTATTACGTCTAAATACTGAAATTATAAATCGACTAGAACAAGATCGACAATCCCGGGACTCAAGAGGGAGGAGAAATATGATATTCGTCGAAAATTATACGGTTTGGTCAAAAGATTTTGGTGTCAACTCGCCTCCTTGGGTTCCAACTGTTATTGTAAAAAATCAAGCACAGTAGCATATAATGTAAAACTTGAATCTGGACCTATTGCTAAACGCTAACTTGATCAATTAAAAAAAAACGTCATTCTAGCTATGCAAATGGAACACGATTAGCTTCATTAAAAAAAAAACAGAAAAACCTATTGTGAGACGATCGCCAAGAATTTTAAACCAAATGTAAACAAGCCTACTCATGTATAGGTAAGTTCAAAATTAAGCACGGAGGAGCGTAGTGTATATGGGGCCTTATTCCTCAACTGCCCCAACTCAAAAAGTCATGTTTTTCGATTGTCTCTAAATCCTGGGAATATGTTCGCCTACCCAATAGTAGTTAATCCACAAACTTATAGACCAGGATTACCAACCCTCCCCAAGTAAGGGGGGGTTGAATTTTCAACCCCAATGCCTGCAGGGGTAGTTTCAAACACCTGTAACTTCCTTTCTAATTACGCGATTTAAAATTTTTATGAGGATTTTGGAAAGTGCTTTTTACACACTTTCATCCTATTTTATTATTTATGACAAAAAATTGTTTAAACAATTTTTTCAATAAATCAATTGTTTATTTAACTTTTTTCGCAATTTAGGCATCTACGATTTTTTTTAAATAGTCTCAAAAGAAAGCTTGACTTTTTTACTATGAAAAATGTCTAATAAGAAAATGGACAAATTGAAATTCATTGAGTTACAGAGCCGGTTGTAGAGGGAGTCCTCGCGCTTGCACTTGGGCGTTATGCGGCAGCATACCGCGGAACAGTTTTCAAGTATGCCATTTTTTTGTATTACTCACATTGATCCAAAATTGCATGAAGTCATGGGAAAAAACTATTCAGTAATGTTAACTAGTATGTTTGAAGAAGTTAAAAATTTTTAAAGTTATTATGAAAAAATATTAATTAAAAAGCACTTTCTTAAAAATGAACAGTATTTTTTGAAGATAAATGATTCCTCACTATTATAATTTATTATCCGACAATAATTGGTTATTGCTCTTGCAATTTTTTAAAACAAATACATGATTCAGCCAACTTCTCACGTATAAAGTGTTAGAGTAAATAAAGTACTAACGGATTAGTAATTAACGCCTGCCGAGATAGCAGAAACCGACATCTTTCTTGAACGACTCTGCGAAAAACTATTGAATTTAAAGTCTCATGAATTTTATGCAAAGCAGCAGGCATCATTCCTGAAGAACCTCAAAGCCACATTATTAGTTGAACATTTCTTGATTATGTTCGTGTGTCGTGCGTGTGAGCCAGCGTGACGTTGCACGATCTACGAGTCTGCCGCTGGCATAGTAGTGATAATTATACGAACACACACATCCTACGAATTCTAAGCCAGTAGCGCACTGAAATCTTCACCATTCGGGTCCGTGAATTTTTTCAATATACGAGGGTAGTTCAATAAGTCCTTAGAACGACCAACATATGGCGCGCGAATCGCTCCAAATCATCTGTTTTCAGTCAGCACCACTCCCGACTAGATA
>NC_046658.1:137384819-137417475 GCF_010883055.1 Belonocnema kinseyi | reverse complement strand
GAGCTCCAAGGAGATTATGTTGAAAAATAAAAAAAAATTTACCCAAAAAAAATTGTTTTTATACTTCATTCTAAGGACTTATTGAACTACCCTCGTAGTATGGATTGACGGCGCGGTGCCCCCACAAAATCTACTATTTGTACAGCGCGGGGATTTGCATACAACCTTAATAAATTGCTACTAACCAGCTAACACCTCACTTTCTTTAAAATTAATTGCATGTTTTGAAAACATAAAACTTTCAAATTTGAAAAAAAATGTTATTGAATTTAATTAAATCATAGCTCACGTTTTGAGGGATAACATTTTTAACAACTCTACTGTTTCTATTTTTTTAAATTAGTGAATGAACTGTAAATAAAGTTATCTGTTTAAAAGACATTTTCCCAAGCCGTTAAACAAGATAAACTTATAGGCGTTTATGAAATTAGACCCCACAATTAAAACTTTATTTGCAACTCGTCATGTGCGAAAATATAACTGTGCAGGTACTTACCACAAAAATCTAATCCTGTATCTCTCGTTACAGGATTAAGTTCACAGTCCAAGGGTTTCCATGATGCTAAGCCTCATCCTGATGTTCATCACAGTGAACCTTCTTCTTCTTCTTCTTCTTCTTCTTCTTCTCGTGGCAAACATTTTCCTCATTATTCTGACAGGTCTCCACCAACTGCCGAACCACCTTTTCGTGACAGATCGAAGTCTCCTACTTTGAAGAAAATTTTTCCAAGCATACTTGGATTTCAATTTGAAGAGCTTGAATTTATTCGACTCATTCCCCACAACTATCCTAATCGGATATTTGAACTTCAAAGATACGTTTTTCCTCCAGATATACCAATTGGATTGAGAACAAGAGAACGTGTCCTGAATCCCATGCCAACCGGAGAACAAATTGTATTATCAACGCCCAATGGCGACGCCTGTGCAATATTTCAAAAATCTACCAGGCACACGATTCTTCGTCCGATATTTACCTCTATTTTCGGGATTTCAAAACGAGTGAAAATAAACATGATTAGCGGCGCTGTTGAAGGATTGAGCGAAGAAGAAAGCGCGGAATGTCCAATAGCCTCCAATGAATCAGTCATGAAGAGTTATAGAGTGTTGCATGTATGAATTACAATCGTATCATATTGTTAATTAATTTGTTTCAAACCCGCGCTTCAGACACATCTAGAACTTTGGCCTTGGGCATTACGCTTACACCATGCTTATGCACACAGCTTTTAAAATTGAAGTTGAAAAATCATTTTGCACATGTGCAATTACAATTGTTAACAGCTTACGAATGTTTGAAAAAAGTATATTAATTCACTTGAAATATGACAAATTTTGTATCACTGGGTATTGTGACCCTTAAAATAAATTTCATTTCACTTCATTATGTTCAGTTGACTGTTAATTTTTTAAACCCATTCAGTTTACAGAGTTTGAATCTACATAAATTTCAATGTAAAAATTTCAATTCTAAGCCTACCACAAAAACAATAATTCATTTAATTTTCCATTTTTTGAATTCAGAATTGCTTGGAAGTGACATAATCTTTGAAATTCACACAATCATTGATTTATTTTGCATTTTAGGGCACCAAATATGAAAGCATAGCTTCTATTTATATTTAGCAACAGGAATGTTCAAACTATTTATTATATGAAATATGAAAATTAATTTTTTTTGTGTAACGTCCCTGAAGAACCTTTATACTTTTTTCGCGATTAAAACTGCTTTTGTAAAGGCTTCTTGGGCTTTCACGAATTGATTCTCATTGCTTGTCTGGAGCTTCGATTTCGTTTAATGTGTGTAAAAATTTTACATTTTTTTTTATTATGTCGAACTCTATTATATGAAATGTAGGTTTTTTTATCATTTTTATCTCGAAGCGAACTTGCTTATTTAGATAATACAAAATAAAGTAACGAAATTTGAATCACAGCGCGTCGGTAAGATAGAACTTTTATGATTCAAAATACTAGACGCGCTTTGTTTAAACAACGATCAGCTGCGATTCTAATAATGAGCAAACGGAGCAGTTCCACGAACAGAAAGGATCCGGACAATATGTGTGGGGAAAAATAAATTTTTATTAAAAGTTGTTTTGTTAAAAAAAATCGACTTTTTCTAAACATTATTTCTTTGGTAAAATTATTATTACTTACAAATGGTGATTTGGCGACCCGGATGCGTAGGATCGACGACCCCAGTACGCTTGATCGTGCACCAGGTCCGTTTAAACGTCATCTACGAGAACTTTTCTTGAATTTAAATGTTTTCAACAACCAAATTATTAAAAGAATAAGTCAACGACCCGTGTGCGCCGGATCGCACACCAGGTCATTTAGAAGGTCATCTACGAGAACTTTTTCGAAATTGTAGTTTTTTCCAATACCAAAAATGACTATGAATAGTGAGGCGATGATCCGGGTGCGCCGGATTTTGCACTAGGTCATTTAAAACATCATCTACGAGAACTTTTTTTCAATTTAAATTTGTTTTATAACCAAAACTATTACAAATGGTGAGACGACGGCCTAGGTGCGCCGGATCGTAAGCAGGTACTGTAACACGAATTATACATGAACCTCTTGGAAATTGAAATTTTATCAACAACCAAAAAAACTACCAATGGTGAGGCGACGACCCGGGTGAGCCGGATCTGGCCCGGGATCATTTAAAGCGCCGTATACGAGAATTCTTAGAAATTTTCATTTGGGCAACCGGTTCGTCGATTCACCATTGATAGTACTTTTGAGAGCTGGAAAAACTTGAATTTTGAAAAAGTCCTAATAGATGACGCTTTAAATCTCCTGGTGCACTATCAAGCACACCCGGGTCGTCGCCTCAGCATAAGTAGCTATTTTTGCTATTGGAAAAGTTCGAATTTTAAAAAAGTTCTTGTAGAATTCGTATTAAACTACCTGGTGCACGTTCCTGCGTAGTAGTTTTGGTTCTGGAAAAATTTTAATTTCCAAAAAGTTCTCGTATATGACCTTCCAAATGACCCTGTTAGCGATCCGACACACCCGGGTCGTCGAGTCACCATTGCAAGTTATTTTAGGTGTTGCCAAAATTTGAATTTTACAAAAGTTTTTGTAGAATAAGTATTAAACTACTTGGTGCACAATGCTGCGCACCCAAGTCGTTGTATTATCATTTGTAGCTGTTTTGGTTATGGACGAAATTTAAATTTCCGATAAGTTCTCGTTGATGACCTTCTAAATGAGCTGGTGCGCGATCCGGCCCACCTGGGTCGTTGACTCACCATTTGTAATTGTTTGGGTTATTCTTGTAGAATAAATATTAAATTACTTGGTTCTATACTTAAACCGATAAAATTACAAATTGAATGAAAAGATCGAGTTCGACTTTTTTTCATACTTTTCTTTTTTTCAATCATAAATTATATTTATTTTTTATGATCAGATAAATAAATATATTTTGTTAAAATGATCAAAAATGCTCCAAGAAATATAAGAACACGTTAGACAGATCCAGTTGAGTTTTGATTTTGTTTAAATAATGCAATTTTGTTAATTATATTATAGTTAGGATTTCCAATGCCAGAATTAGACGCAGATTCATTTCAACGTGGTAGAGTAAACCACTAGCGTCTAAAAATCCAAATTAAATATTTTGAATATTAAGGTATACATTATTTCAGACAATGAAATCCCGCACTTTTTGTTGTCTCTACAAGACGTTCTGTTAACACCATCGTTAAAACCATTATTTTATATCTTGTCAGCAAATAACTATAATTGCTATAATTTAAAAAACTACTAATAAATCATTTTTTTATAAATATCAAACTTTTTTCATAAAAATGAATGTATGTTCTTTTATAAGATTACAAATTTTTTTCTTTTCAAAAAGCTGATTTCCTGCTTCTTTAAAACTTGAAAGTTTGAACCACAAATGTTTTAAATTTTTCTGATAGGTGTTTCGGTTAATAATATCGATTTTGCTAAGAGATATCATTACTAATACGTTTATTGGTATAGGCGCATGGTGTTTTGAAGGTTCGACATGCGTCACCATAAGCCAATTTGTTCTGAATTGTCATTGTGCAAAGAACATATTTTTGAAAGCTTTGAAAATGGCGAATTACGTACCTAAAAAAAGCCGTTTCGCGGATAAGTTTAATAACATTCTTTCATTTAAAGAAAACGGCTGCTGAAAGTTATAGATTATTGCTTGAAGCTGATGGGGAAAACGTTATAAACCAAAAGACTTGTGAGCGATTGTTTCAGCGGTTTAAAACAGGTGACTTCAATTTAGAAGAAAAGCAGCGTCCAGGTCAGCCCAAAAAGTTTGGAGATGAAGATTTGCAAGCTTTATTGGATGAAGACTCAAGGAAAAAGTTGTGGCAAATGGCAAATGCATTGAATGTTGCCCAATTCACCATTTCTGAATGTCTACACGCATTGGGCAAGATTCAGAAGGTAGGGAAATGGTTTCCATATCAATTAAAAGACGGAGATATTGAAAGGCGAAAAACTATTTGGGAAATTATGCCAACCAGACAGAAAAGAAAAGGTTTCTTACATCGAATTGTGATAAGTGATGAAAAATGGATCTATTTTGACAACCGAAAGCGAAGAAAATCATAATTAGACCCAGGCCAGCCTTCATCGTCACAACTAGTGCGAAATATACATGGAAAGAAGGCTTTGTTATCAGCGCTAGATTAACATTTTTCGGGGCCTGGAGCTAAACCTCGAAGCAGCCCTTTTCAAGGCAGAGAAAATCCCAATTTTGCTGTAACGTACGTAATCTTCTGGGGTCAGGGTCCCCTCGGCCCCCTGGGGCTTGGGGTACTGGCCCCACCATGTCCCTTAGTAGATCCGGCGCTGTTTGCTATATATTTGGTTAGCTATTTTGAATTCGCCATTGTGTTTATGGCAAATCTCATATTAAATTTGTAATTAGCGACCTCGAGAAACCTTGGGTAGAAAGTTTTACACAAATCGGACTAAATTTTCGACTTTTGACTGGCATTGGCGATTTGGTTGCATTGTGCATTTTATAAGATAAAAATTAAATCACTGTTTCAATTTTACATTGTATACAAAAACACTATACTAAAATAGTGAACTTTGAGCACTTGTAATGCAAACTAAATAAAAAAATCAATTGCTGTAATACACCAGTTAATTTTGTACATACCTGTCAAATTACTTTTCATGCCAAACCCTAAAACTCTCTAGGCTAGATTAAGCAAAAATTCACAATGAATGGTGACATTCGATTTTTTTTAATTTTGTCCAGGAATTCTGGATTTCAGCCCATTGTACTGCGAATTAAAACGTTTTAATTCTGTTGGTCTCCAATCCGCAAAATATTATGAACTCCATATTTTTGGCAATTTTCAAGATATTTAGAACATATTTATGGCGCATATCAGCACATTTGACGTTATTCCAGGCGCGCTGTAGAAAGTTATGTGATAAAATGATTTTGTTTTCCTTAGTGATTGCTTTGTAAAGTGTTTAAGCGTTGGTACGAGAGACATTTTTCAAGTTTTGCAAAAAAAAAAAATTCTGACGCATCTAAGCGCATTTCAAGACAAATAAGTCCATATCGCCATTTTATGTTTTATATCACTTTCGAAGATTAAACCCGTGCGCCGCACCTACCCTCCCAAATAATATCCTTGTTAATTATATAATGCTAAATTTCTTTACGGTGGCGGATTTGGGCGCATTGAAAGTTATGACGGACAGCTATGATGAATTTAGAAGCATTTTTTTATTTTTAAAAAATCGTCCCGGCTCTCTTCCCCAATTTTATCGCTGATAACTCGGTTTTTAAGTTGATCGTAAATTTTTTTCTTATGGCGAATATCAGCGCATTTGGAGATCTTCTAGGTTAAACAATTTCATTGTGGGCTAATGCAAACCCATATATTAGGTATGGGCGGAGAGGGCTGATGTAAATGACATAAAAAATTGGACGACAAATATAATTTGTCCAACGCAAATTTTTTCATGTCTACAATCAAGGATAATTGCGAAATATTATTTTGGTTCTCCAATTTGATAATAAGCGATACTGTTGCATCAGCGACTAAAGTTATGATTTTATTTCAAATACTATTTTCCAAATACACAGTCGGGGTTTTACTACTTTGGCACTGCGTTTATGTCCGCCGTCGGTTCAGGTAGATATTCTTTTATATCTTCCTGCGAGGCGACCACCCAACTGCTCCTCAACGGAGGAGAAATTGCGCGCTGATGGTCAGGGTCGGTGAACTACGTGGGAATAAATGGACTTATGTGTCCATGCGTTAGTGAACATATACATGCATATGCTGCATGTGCACCAGAAACACCACCATTTTATTATAATGAATCATGGCCAAAGCAATTAATCAATTTATATAGCTTTGTTTCCCTTTTTTTCAACGCATACAAATTTTACTAAACCGTATAGTGGCAATATATGTGGCCGTTGCTCCTTCTGCACCCCGCAACCCGATTTGAAAACTAAACTAAGGCCATTTGTGTCGGGCAGTGAACTATTTCTGTACCCCTCACTGCCTCTTACTGCGAAGAAGATATAAATGAGAGCTATAGCAGAGATGTAGACGTGGGAAGTTATCAGTGAGAGCGAATATAAACGCGGCTCCAGCGTATTTTGCTTAATGTTAAAACGCTCAATTAGCTCAATTATTACGGCTTTAAATTTCGCGATTATTTCAATTGGCCTTAAAAATTTCCCCTTACATAGCCTCCAAAACCATCATTTTTTGCTACCAGATTTTAACCACCATACCTATACGTCTTTGACGTCACTACATCCGATCCAGGAGTCACTTTGACACCACCAGGTCAGAATGAAGGTCA
Source organism: Belonocnema kinseyi (assembly GCF_010883055.1). NCBI lineage: Eukaryota > Metazoa > Arthropoda > Insecta > Hymenoptera > Cynipidae > Belonocnema > Belonocnema kinseyi. Next base: position 137,410,629 of record NC_046658.1, on the reverse strand, counting down.
TTTGAAAGTTAAAGTGAAAAAAACCATTGAATCGGAGAAAAAGTACACTCTCAGGTATATTTGGAGTAGCTTTATCCGAATCAGGTGTCATTTTAACCCATCATATCAGGATAAAGGTTAAGTGAAAATGAATATGAGAAACAATCAATGAATCGACGTGAACCACTACCTTAGAACGTTTTTAGTGTCGCTAAATCCAAATTCAGAGATATTTTTAACCCGTCAGGTCGAGATAAGGGCCATCCAAATGTCAAAATGGAAAAAACCATGGTATCTTACACATGGGGTCAAACTAACCCCGAATTCGGGGTTAATAATCGTTCTACTTTTAGCCCGGTAACTGCACCTAACACTGCTCTTCTAATATGCTGATTCGCATTAAAGAGTTCTTATGTACTGTTCTAGTCCAAATCTTAAGCAAAAGAACATTTTGTTACTTACTGATACATAACCTATGTTTTAAGTACAAAAGAGTAAAATGGATTTTTTTGCATTTTAAGTATAAATTCTAATTGCAAAAAATGCACAAGGCCTTCCCTGGGCCAGGACAGGCCGAAGAAACTATACGATAAGTAACAAGCAGTCACGAACAATTGTCCAGGAATCGACCCGACAGACCTATGCCGAAATCTGAATGATACCTCGTTTTGTTGTTTCGAACGCCAATTATAGGATACGGGGTGAACTACCCTAGAGTTGAGGGAGCCAATCAAGACCGCTAGAGTTCTGCTGTATCAACATGGCCTATGAACGAGGAGGATTCATGGAACGTTTGTATGCCAAGTTCCCTGGATGAAGAACGAGCTCAGATCCCTAGATATAGGTTTACGAAAGGTTATATGCACATGAAAAAGGATATGCACATTAATTCTTATTTTCTACATGTCTCGGTACAGCATATATGTAGTCTCAAAAGAACAAGACACTCTCCTCCAAATATTCAGCAAGCACGAAAAAGTGGGTACAGGAGAGTGTTCGTGCAAAGCAGCGAAGGATTCTGCTGAAACACTGGGCCATGAATGCAATACCAGTGGTAACCAAAATGCATAAAATCTTATCCATCGCGAGTAATCACTCCTAAAGACGCAGTTTAAGTAAGCGACAGACAAAAACTTCAGTGAGTAGTTTCTCGAAAAGATAATGCCCGGCTTCTTCCACATTCGGTGGCGTATAAGCTAACTTTTGCTCTCCTTAAATTACCCCAAATACAATTCGGCCATTGTGCGTTTAATTTTGCATGTCAAGACACAATGCGGCACTAAAAGTGTGTTATTGATATCTCTGTCACTCTTATGAAATTAGCATTCATACCGCTCCGGTAAATGCTCCTAGGGAAATGAAGCCTACAATCGAGCATTATAAGTTTCATATATGCTGGAACTTCATATTCTCAATAATTGCTTATGTAGCACACTCTATGCCTTATGCAGTTCTCCTATACTTCAAGAAACGAACTATGTTCGTGATAGAATTTTTTACACCAGCTGACAAAACCATCAAAGCCAAGGATTATGAAAGAAACAGATGTATAAAGACCCTACAGGGAGTAATCAACTAATCGTCCTAATCATCGGCGCGGCTCTCCTGGACGCGCAAATCTTTGATTGGTTAATAGTCTAAAAAGCATCCCTGCATGTCAATAAAATGTTACGACACTTGCGGAAAAATGCAGGAGGCGGTCTTCCTTACGTCGCTTAGTGTCCTTATGATGCATGAGACTTTAGCCACTTTATCGTATTAAGTCCATCACAGACTGTAATCCTGTATCTCGCAGTCGTGAGACGTGGTTGCAACTGAAATTTTAGAGCGATCTCGATGGAAGAGGGTTCAGTTATTCAGATTAGCACATGCTCCCGGCGAAATCCCGCCGTCAACCTTATGACAAACTTTTAATAATATATATGTACTTTATATGTCAGGGCATAGAAAAAATTAGCGCTAAAAATACATAGAAAGGATTAGCAAAAGTTATTTTTTTCATAGCTCCAAAAATTTCATTCGAAATTTTCACTAGATATCAAATATATTTGAAAACTATTCTAGCCGAATTTTTCGAATAGTCCACAATCGAAAAAATTAACCTTTTTCAAAATTTTAGACAATTTTTTTTTTAAGATTCAGAAAATTTTTTCAATGTCTCTGATACCTGACAAAAACACTTGTAAATTACCCAAATGACACTTTTAATTTTGATGAAAATTAAAAAAGTTACATGATTTATTTTCATAGTTAAAAAATAGAATCCTAAAATTCTGAAATTTTTTCTGTTTCTGTCTACCTGTATGTCTGCCTATATTAATGTCTGTATGTCTGTCTGTCTAAAGGTATGTCTGTAAGTATATATGGATGGTTACCTGAATGTTGTAGCCACGCTAGCTTTTGAAGGATTTCTCCAATCAAATTAGCCTTGGATGCACTTCTTAAGGTTCCCAAAATAACGGTTAAGTTCGTTAATCAGATATTTCCAAGCAAAATTAAAAAATCTAGAGCATTTGCGAATTTAAAAAAAAAACTTTTCTTTTCAAATTTTAGAATTTTTTCTCAAAAGCTTCTGATAGATGGGTAGAAGACTTAGGCAAAAATTCAAAAAGTTTAAGCTCTTTCAAAATTGGAATAAAAATTATCCTAATGACATTTTTAAATTCGATAAAAATTACAAATTTTATAGGCTTCCCAACATTTTGAAAATTTTCAAAAAAAAGTAAAAACATTTTTTATATAGGTTAAGAAATATCAATCCAAATTTCTAATAAATATGAAATATATGTTTTTATAAACTTTTCTCATGAAATTTCTTAATTAGACAAAAGCTGAAAAAGCAAAGCGCGAGTTTCGTAATGAGAATGTAATCGTCAAAGCCGTAGTTGCTTTGAGAACCGTCTTTAAAACAAATCGAAAAAAATGTGAGTTACAATTTATGTTTGTAATTAAGGATAACCGGGCTTTGCACGGGGGACCAACCTTGGGGGTCGAAGCTGATTTTGAGAAGACTCGAAAGTGAGTCAGCGATCTCCTTGCGCTTGGAGGCTCCGTAAGGGGGCAACCACATGGGATGGTCGCTGGACGCTTTCGAGTAATGAGCATACACACACATACACTTCCATAACACACCAGAGTAGTACTGCAAATCTGTGCGTCTAACTGATGACCTCAGAGAGATCGCCCCCCTCCTCCAGCCTAGCCTGCTAGGGATGCTTGCGGATCGCGTAGCTGGCGAGGTTCACTTTGTTTACCAGTGAGAAGGAAGGTCGTCCCATGCTGTGCGATGGGTAGGCCTGGCACCTGAAAGGTATAATCTCAGAATGTTGGCAACCGAAGTTTAATTTTGAAAGAGTATGGGTTCTCACTGGAAATTTAATTGTGAGTCTTTTTTGTCCAGATAAAAAATTGTGGGTTGCTCCACAAATAAAATATGATACCTGGATATTAGATATCCGGAAAAAAATCGATAGACCGCTCTTCAAAGAATCCGTGAATATGCTGATATAAGAGGATTGGCATTATCATTCTCCCAGAACACTATATTTCATATTATCTTCTGAGAAGATGGTAACTATTCCCATGCAGTGACTGGTGCATTTGAAGGAAATTATGATAAACAGTTAAGGGCGACCTACTTAACACCCTCATTTTTCTAATTCGGACCAAATAAAAACCTCTACATATAGTTATAAGTTATACACAGGGTGCTTACATACATGGCGCACTCGATTGCTACCAGAATGGCACAAAAGCAGAGAATAAGCCATTATACAGGGGCATTTTCATATTTGGCGCCTTTAAAGTTGCATTTGGATCGGCCATTCGGTCAAGTCCGTGCATCTTCGGATCAATTTTATCATAGTTTCCATGGTTGCAGTCGAAACTTCAAGTGGATACAAACATCAAAAAATATAGGTTATGTTATGTAGTAATTTAAAATAATAAAAGTGTTTCAAAAATAATGAAGTGAGACTTGTGGACTGAGAAGTAAACGTCAATTCTCTTATGTGCTAATAACATTATGGAATAGCTGCTGAGTGACAAATACTATAAATTGGTGATAATATTGTGCGCTTTTAGTTGGCGAAGAATGAATTGTGTTTAACGCTTATTTGGGGCATAAAAAAGGTATGTTATGAATAGACAGGATTTGTTTTGAATATAGTGAATTAAATATTATATGCAAAAATTTTGAATTGACATTACCTACAATAACTTACAGCGATTTCCGTAAGAAGGTGAATCCAAACATAACCTCGAAATAATGACAGATCGGCCCGCCATGTTTTTTATACTTTCGATTGACTATTCTTTACCAAAGAATTGTTTTGTGGTCTTGTATGTTTATTACTGACAGTATCGGCAGGAATAATTTAAACAATAATTACTCAATAATCATTTAACAATAATTACTCAATAATCATTTAACAATCATTACTTAATAATAACTTTAAGAAGTAACGAATTATTTCTGAAATTTATAACTGATTTCCATTGTTTTTTCACAGATCGATAATAGATAAATTCACATCAGGAAATGCAAATGGATTGGGTGCATTTCAGCTGGTTCATTTCAATGAACATTATTGGAAAACCGTTCTCTCTTGACCTTATCCCAAGAGTGGGGATTGATCAGCCTAAAATTAATTCTGGGTCATTCTGATAATCTAGGTGCATCAAAAAGATATCTCGAGGTAATTTAACTTACCTGAATTTTAATTAATAAAATATTTAGTTATTTTTTGTATTTTAGGAAATGTTTTCGCTGGACTTCATCTCAAAATTTGGTCTGATCTACCACTAAAAAAATTAGAGATTCGTTGGTGATAGAATTGTTTAAAAAATTTATCTAGACAAGATAATTTAGGCCAGAATTGTTATTCTATTTTTAAGAAATATACTATATACTATACTATACTATACTATACTATACTATACTATGCTATGCTATGCTATGCTATGCTATGCTATGCTATGCTATGCTATGCTATGCTATGCTATGCTATGCCATGCCATGCCATGCCATGCCATGCCATGCCACGCCACGCCACGCCACGCCACACCACACCACACCACACCACACCACACCACACCACACCACACCACACCACACCACACCACACCACACCACACCACACTACACTACACTACACTACACTATACTATACTATACTATACTATACTATACTATACTATACTATACTATTTCAGGCCGAGTAGATTTGAATTACACTAAAAGATTTTTATTTTCCGGTAAGGTACCAGTAGTGTATGAATTTAATATTTAGACCTAATAAGATAGATAATTGTAGATGAATTTCTGAAAAAATGGAAATAAAAATTCTTGCCCCAAAGACTTTATTAATATTTTATTAAATAAAATTCAGGCAAGTTAAATTGCCTCGAGATGTCTTTTTGATAAACATATATCATAAAAATAAATGAGAATGAATTTTGAAGGCTGATCAAATTCCAGTTTGGAAATTAGATCCAGAGATTGCGATTCCAAAAATAGAATAATTTCTTAAAAATGGAATAACAATTCTGGGCTAAATTATCTTATCGAGATAAATTTTTAAAATAATTCTATCATTAACCAGTCTCTAATTTATTTTAGTGGCTGATCAAACCAAATTTTCCGGTGAGTTACAGAGAAAAACATTTTCTAAAATACGACAAAATCCCTAAATAATTGATTAATTAAAATTCAGACAAGTTTAACTTCCTTGATTGAATAACAATTCTGGGCAAAATTTTTATGTCTAGATGAATTTTTTAAACAATCCTATCACTAAAGAGTCTCTAATTTATTTTAATGGTTGAACAAACAAAATTTTAGGATAAGGTCCAAAGAAAACATTTTCTTAAATAAATAAAAAATCCCTCAATATTTTATTGATTAAAATTCAGGCAAGTTAAATTACCTCAATATATCTCTTTTGATACACCTATATCATCAGAATGACTCAGAATTAATTTTAGGCTGATCAATCCCCAGTCTTGGGATAAGGTCTACAGATTACGGATTTCAAATAATTTTCATTGAAATGAACTAGCTGAAATACACCAAATCCATCTCCATTTCCTGATGTGAATTTATCTATGATCATCTTTAAAAAAACAATGGAAATCAGTTATAAATTTCAGAAATAATTCGTTACTTCTTAAAGTTATTATTAAGTAATGATTGTTAAATGATTATCAAGTAATTATTGTTTAAATTATCACTGCCAACACTGTCAGTAATAAACATACAAACAACAAAACATTTCTTTGGTAAACAATAATAAATCGAAAGTATAATAAACATGCCGGGCTGATCTGTCATTATTTCGAGGTTATGGTCGGATTCACCTTCTTACCGAAATCGCTGTAAGTAATTGTAGGTAATAATGTCAATTAAACCTATATTTTTTGACACTTGTATCCATTTTAAGTTTCAAGCGCAACCATGGAAACTATGATAAACTTGATCCGAAGACGCACGGACTTGACTGAATGGCCGATCCGAATGCAACTTTAAAGGCGCAAAATATGAAAATTCCCCTGTATAATGGCTTATTCCCTGCTCTTGCACAATTCCGGTAGCAATCAAGTGCGCCATGTATGTAAGCGCCAGCGTGCCCACCCCGTTTGAACCTTCCTAAGTGGCTCGACCCTCCGACGTCAGATGGCCTTTTAGAAACAAGAAAGCAAGCCTCCGGAATCTACGTGCCGATTGCTCCGCTCTACCAAACATTTCTTCGGCCGACCCTGCGATCTTCGCGAAGTCCTCGAAGCCCAAAACACAGTTGGAGGAAATACCCTGTCTTCATTTAAAAATGTCTAGAGCCTTCAATTTTGATCTGATTAAAATTTTTTTCTAACTAAACTCATTAAATTCTAAACAGCTTCACGTTCTGAACTTTTGTCTTCTCTCTTACTTTATTAATAATTTTCCCACTCGACTTGGTGATGAATGAAGTCTTATAGAAAACTCTAAGCAAACTTAAATAGACAAATTTAATTAGTAATGATAAATATGGTTCTATGTAATTTGATGTATCAATCGTGCAAATTGCACATTCGTAGTATTTTCCCCATTTAATAATATATTATTTCAATTCAATTGAATTCTCTAGATCGTAAAATCAGTTTTAAAATGTATGCAAAACTTTAATTTAAAATAGTTACTATAACAACAGATTTATCAATTCATTTAGTAACAGCATTACCAAGTCTTTGAGAAGATATAGTCACTCATTCATTTAGTCGATTAATCTTACAGAAAAATGAAATTTTAAGCAATAAAATAATAAAGTTGCAAACCGTCATTGTAACTAGTGTGAAAAATATAAATACCTTGGTTTATTGAACCGATTCTAAGTTTTGTAGTTTGTTGTTTGAAAAAGTGATAAAATTTTCATATTTTATAACATGCTAAATATATTGTAAGACATAAAAACATTCAAATAAAAAATTTTAAAAAATATAGAATAAAAAATAACTCTGTAAGAGTAACCGAAAGTATTGTAAATTACATATAAATATATTCTTTAAATCTCTTTCTTAATTTGTCTGCAAGATAAAAAAAATGTTTTAAGATCTTATTTATTCTATAATCTTAGTATCAGTCGTTATTATTAATTTTTATTACGATATAATTTGCATTCAATTTTTTTTAAACATTTCAACCATGTTGTATTTTCAAAATTAAAAGAGAAATATATTCTTCATTATCGAATCCATGATAAAGAATAATTTCAAGACATGCAAAATGATATTAAATTTGTATCATGTTATTACTAGTAATATGTATACTAATAATGTCATTTTACATTGTGAAAGTCAGGTTATTTTGAGACGTTAAAAAGAGCTAAGTTTAAAACTTTGTACAATCTGATAAGAACGTAGTTTTATTGTATATTTACATCAGATTTCTAAAATAATTAAGTCCTCTGGGTGTTATTATTTGCGTTAACTATGCAAATAGAAATTCATAAGAAATTCTTTGAGATATTAGGATTTTCTGAGAAATAATCTAAAATCCTGTGGAAGCATAATAAATCATTATTATTATATACTAAAAACGTATAGAATTCTTTCATACTCGTTGAATTTCTAAAACCTCAAAGCTTCAACATCAAATATCACATAAAAGATTAAATCAATTTAGAAGAAGCGCACAGTAGGTAAATTATTTTCATTTAAAGTGACTCTTATCAAATGTAAATATCTCAGAAGGACAAAGTTGATGCCTTAAACATAAAAGATAACAACTGCGGAATTAGATTGTACAAGCCAATGAATCAGTAGAATATTCACTAGTTAGATTTCTACATTATATTGTTAAATTGAAAAGATGAACATTGTCTGTACTCTCCTCTTATGCTTGACCGTTATGCTGAATTCTATTGGTGAATATAATAATGTAATATATCTATTATTCAGTGAAATATAATTGTAAGATTTACGTAGATAACAATCTTGGTCACTTACAGAGTACGAGAAAAGTTTTTTACATACCATCTGACGTAAAAACTGACATTTTCTACACACGCGTAAACAGTATGTTTGCAAAAGTAAACAGCACTCATACCCCAAGTCGAGTGCAAAGACCTTTAGGGAATGTTTCTTTAAAATTTCATATTAAATTACTGGATTAAATTGAAAATTCCATAGAACCTTTTAAAATACTCTGAAGTATTTCGAAACCTTCAAAATCTTTTGAAACACCTTGACACCTTTAGAAAATTTCTGAAGTACTTTCGTTTTTTTTAAATAACTCTGCTTAAATTGTTAAATTTCTTTAAATTATATAAATAAAGAGAAAACTTCTATACATCTTTTAAAACTTCCTTAAATATTTAAAATCCTTAAAAATATTTTGCAATCTCTTGAAATTTTAAAAAGCTTCAGATTGAAATTTAGAAAACAGAAAAATTTCAAAACCTTAAATATTGAAATGTTTGTAAATTAGACTTTTGAAAACGGAATCAATAAAAAATTAAAACTTTCAAAATTAAATTTTTAAAAATTGTGCACTATGAAATATGAATAATTTTTAAAGCGATGGGATCGAATTCTTCAAAATTTAATATCAGATTTTGAAAGATTTTTTACATTTTAGGATATTTTAATATATTCCGAAATACTTTCGTAATACTTTTGAGTATTTTAAAAGGTTCCAAGGAATTTTCAATTCATTACACTAATTTAATGTGAGATTTCAAAGGATTTGATTTATCTTAGGCTATTTTAATAGATTCCAGGGAATTTTCCGTTGATTTCAATAATTTAGTATAATATTTTTAAGGATTTGAAGTATTTCAGGGCATTTTCAAGATTGCAAGGAATTTCAAGCGATTTTAAAGGATTTAAAAATATTTAATGTTTTTTAACTATTTTGTACAAAATTCTTTTTGTTTTTCTCTAAATTTCTTTTTAACTATATGAAAATTAATCTGATTCGTCTAACATTTCAATATGATTAAAAATTAATTTTTTGTATATAAAATTAGTTTTGGTGGAAAATAAATTTCTTTTGTGCAATGTTTATGTATTTTATTAAAAATGTTTCTTTTTAGTAAGGACTTCCCGAAAGTATGTTCAATTCAATTTTAAGATTCTGTTTTTACTGTGAAACAATACAGTAAAACTATAACAACGGATTCTGGAAATATTATTTAAAATTATTGAAATATGGAAAATTCTTTTCAGTTATCCATAGTTGTACGACTGACAATTTTCTCGTTGAAAGAATGAAATTTGTTGTCCGATTTGTTCAAATAAATCAAGTCTGATGAAAGCGGTGACAGACTTGCGCATAATGTATTATTCAAGTTAGATGAATATGGCTCAACTGTTTAGGATTTTTATTATTAAAGCTACGAGAACGGTACTAACCTAAAAGGTGAATAAAAGAAGTTCATAGAAGAGTACTCGACGGTAAGATAAAAGCATTTTATGTTTCTTTCTCCCCTCACAGCGTGGGGTAAGCGTGATTCAAGATAGGGTCAATGATCACCAACAGTTGTCCCGTGTTCGTCCCATTATTCTGAACGACGGCTCAAGCATGGCTGATAAATTGAATACTGAACTTTGGCAACCTTTTCGAAGAGAGACAAAATCCGACAAATTTTCCTCACTTTCAAGAAAGTATTGGTTCAAGAGAATAACAAAGAAATTACTTACTTTGTAATATGTGAAATCCTGGAAAATTGATACAATATATTTCTATTTTCTTGATTTTTACTAGATTTATTGGACATTACGAAATTTCGAAAAGAATTCTTCAGAATAATTTTTGGAAAAAAATTACTTATGTTGGACTACCTAAAATTGTTGACTTTTAAATCGGAAAAAGATTATTAAGTTAAAAACGAATTGTTTTATAAGATAAATCATCGATTAATGTCACAACAATTGTTATTGTGACATTATTAATTGTAATTTATAGAAAAAAACTAAAAAACTTGAGTAAACTGGTTCCATCTTCAAAAATTGTGCAGAACCCAATAAAAGTATATTATGCACCTAGGAGGAGAACAGGTACTTTTTCGATGAGTGTATGTTTTCAGTACTCGTCTCCGGCTCGCCCTAAGCATCCTGAAATTCAATTTAAAATTGTCTATAAATTTCCTGAAATTAATTCAGACTTTATTTTATTTACGGTAATTTTACAGGCAAATGTGGAAACTTATCATAAAATACCTAAAATTCAATTTTCAAAATTTTTGGCAATTTCCAAAAACATATAAAAGTTTTTTGAATTTACCTGCTATGTACAAAAGTTGGTTTTGGATGTAAATGGTTGTAGCCAAAAATTGGAAAGGGTAGTTTTGAGGAGCCCAAAAACCAGAGACTTTCTTGACACTGGAAAATTCTCAAAAAAATTATTTTTTGACAAAGTAATTTCAAAAATAGAAATAATCTTTTTCGGAATTTTACAGCGTTACTATACGGAAAGAAATTTCAGAGGAATTTTAGAAAGAACTTCATAATTTCAGATAAAAGTAGCAATAGTGTCTCTGATTTTAGGCTCCTCGATAATACCCACTCCGATTTTTGGGCTCTAACCCTTCACGTCGGAAATCAACCCCTCTCTAGCACGTAGATATGACTCTGTCAAAAAATGAGATTGTTGAGGATTTTCCAGTGTACATGAAGTCTATGATTTATGAGCTCCTCGAAAATACCCTTTCTGATTTTTGGCTCCAACCGTTAACGTCTGAAATCGAACCCTCTCTACCACGTAGATACTAAATTGTGAAAAAAAATCTTTTTGAGAATTTCTCAGTGTCAATGGAGTCTCTAATTTTCGGATTCTTTAAAAAAGCCCAAAACTCAGATGGTGCATCGAAGAAGGTACATTATATTTTTTGGATATACTTACATATACTGGAAAATAATATACATTATGGCGGTTATCTTTGTCACGTTAGGGGTGAGAAATAATTACGCTTAAAAGTTCTACATTACAAAAGTTTTACATTACAGGTGGTAGTTTTTTAAAATAAGGGTTCATTTTACAAAAGCGATTGATAGCCCATTGTAATGCAAAAAAATAGAACAAAAGCTAACCTGGTCATTTTTACTAATTTAATGATTTTTTAATGATTTTTATAGAGGGCGCCACTGAGTAGCCGGCAAACTAGCGCGGCCCCGTTTTCTCGAAATCTAATAAAGTGAAAAAAAAAAAATTTTGCTAACAAATAGCAAAAAAATATGCAAAATATGAATTTTTGTTTTTCGTTGGTCCCGCCGCTAAGTTGTCTGACCTCGTAAGCTGAGAATGGTAGTTGGGCTACTAGCCATGCTTGGGCCATTGTTTGGAACCATGGGACGAACATGGGACAACCGTGGGTGAAAATTGACCCTATCTCGAACCACGCTTACCCCATGCTTATTCCACTCTTACCCTACGCTTACCTCATTGCTGAGAAATGTTGAGAAATCGAATAGATTCATTGAAATGTTTTTGTTATCAAATGGGGGAAATTTATTTTGCATAAACAGAAGTAAATAAAAACTCAGGAAGACTTCTCTCTCTATCCGAAGCTTCCAATTTATATGCTCAGTATTCAAATTGAATAAAATTTTATTGAATGTCAACGTCGAAATTCCGATGTTACAGCAGACCATTGTGGATGTAAGAAAATGTAACGCAATACTAAATGTATCCATAGAGACATACAGACATACAGAAAGACCGACAGGAACCGATATAATATAATGATTTTCGGATTCTGTGAGGGACGAAACGTAAAGATCCGTTAAAAACCAGAGATCGAAAATTTGGACGATTACATTACACTCTCATGAATGAGAATGTAAAAATAATAATGGAGAAATGAAGAATTTCTAATTTTGACCCCGTGGCTCGTTTACTTGCACGTATGTAAAATCTCAGAGCGTTCTACAGTGTGACAGAAAGAACAGTCTTTTGACTGAAATGGCAAGACAGTTTAATTTTAAACTTATTTTGAATATTTTTTGAAAATTTCACGCTGAGCGTTTTCAGTCACTAACAATTGTCTTGAGTCTTCATAACCTTGATGATATGAATGTATCATTTATTTATTCTTCAGGTAGAAATTTATAACTTTTAAATAAGAAAGAAAAAACTATGAATCTGACGATAATTTTATGGTACCACTTCCCTGCAACAAAAATTTACTTTGGCAGTCTGAAAGGTACTCTGCCATGAGATATTCTTTCCTTAGGACTTAAAGTACGAAACTTTACCTATTCTTAATTGTTTTCACAGTTTCGCAACAAAAAAATTTATATTTGTATATTAACTACGAAAACTGAAAAGACTCTAAAAGACACAACTTTTTTGCGTTGACTAAAAACAAATTATAGGCGATTTAGGAATTGACCCCCAGATTTACAACCTCATTTACAACTTGTGATGTTCCAAGATACAATTGTGTTGATACTTTACATACTTGGGAAATCCGGTATTTCTTGTTTTAGGATTGAGTTTGCAGTCCAAGCGTTTGCCCAACGATGCCCCTCATCCTGCTTTAGATTTCTATAGACCTTCTTCTCGCAGCAGAAACCTTCCAGACACGACTCTTTCTCTTGCCACACCACATTATTCTGCCAAATCTCCACCACCTGCCGAAGCACCTTTTCGTAACAGGTCGCGGTCTCCTACTCTCAGGAAAACTTTTCCCAATGTATTTGGATTTAATTTTAAAGATCTTGCAATTATTGGACTTATTCCCCACAACAATCCCAATCGGCTATACGAACTCCGAACATACGTTTTTCCTCCAGATAAACTGATTGTATTACAAGCAAAAGGTCGTGCCCTTAATCGCATACCAACTAAAGAACAAATTGTATTATCAACAACCAATGGCGACGTGTGTGCAATGTTGCACAAAGCATCAACCAGAGATACGAATATTCGAGCAATATTTACATCTGTTTTTGGGCTGTCAGCACGGGTAAAAATTAATATGCATAGCAGTGCGGTTGTTAAATTGACCGCAGAAGAAATCGAGGAATGTCCAGTAACCTACCACGAAAAAATCACAAAGTATTATGAAGTAATACGTAAGTACAACACAATTCGTCACATCCTTAATAAATGTAGAAAAAGTACGCGGCATTTAGATCTAGTGTTTGCGCTGCTTTCTAATGTTTAGACATAATTATGCACAGACTTTCGAAAATTAAAGTTCAAGAATAACAGTTTACATTTATAATCATATTTTTTTGCGTTTCACAAATGTGTTTTTTATAATCCATCAAATTACAATAAATATCACAAATTCCAAATCAATTGACATTCTGCCATTTTAAATAAGTGTCGTTTCAAGTTTTCTATGTTGAGTTTACTTGTTAAATTGTTTAATTGTTAGTCTTTAGTTTACAATGCGTGATTCTCAAATATTTTATATACCAAATTTTGAAATTTTAAACGTACGCTTTCAATTTAATATTTAAAAAAATGCAGTTTCAACGACTTTTAAAGACATAAAAAAATCTCGGCCCTCATCTCGGAAAATTTTACATTATTTAGGTTTTATTTCATTTAAAATTAATTTGAAGTTTTGAAGACATCAAAATATTTTGAAAAAAACTTCAGGGCTTCAGAAAACGTAATTTAAGTATACATGAAAGACAGATTTTATAAGATTCAGACACAAATTTCTAAGACTAGTTCTTGTGTCAAAAATCAGGTTTCTGACAAAATAGAGTTTTCTAAGATTTTATTAAGTTATAGCTCGCTTGTTTAGGAAAAGCGTTCCCAACATCCCTACGGCTGATGTTTTTTTAAATAAGTCAATAATCTTTAAATATAGTATTTTGATAAAACAATCCTGAATTTCTTGTTTCAGAATTTGGAAATCAGTCCAGGGGTTTGCCTGATCGTGGTACTTATTCTCTTGCCAACCCTCATTATCCTGCCAGGTGTGCAACACCTGGCGAAACACCTCATCGTGATGGGTCCAGTTCTTCGACGCTCAGGGAAACTTTTCCACGCGTACTTGGATATAAATTTGAGGAACTCCCCTTCATTCGAATTTCTCCCCTGACTAATCTAAATCGGATATTCGAACTCCGAAGATACGTTTTTCCACCCCATACATCAATTCGATTGAGAACAAGAACTCATGTCCTCCTCCCCATTCCAACGGAAGAACAAATTGTATTATCGTCGCCCAATGGCGACGTCTATGCAATATTGGAAAAATCACCAAGCAGGCACACGAACTTTCGTGCAATATTTACACCTGTTTTTGGGATGCCAGAAAGGGCGAAAATAAACATGAATAGCGGCGCGGTTGAAAAAATGAGTGCGGAAGAAATCGCCGAATGTTTAGTATCTACAAAATATCAAATAATAAAGCATTATAAAGTATTTCTTGTGTCAGACAGATCTGGCGCTTTGAGCTAGGTCGTTATGCTTTTCTCGCGCGTATTCATAGACCTTTTAAAATTAAAGTTAAAAAATAATTGCTTAAATTTACATTCACGCTTGTTTAAACTCCAAAAACTTTTCCTAAATAATACACCAAATTAATTTAAATACAAACAAATCACTGGATATTGTTTAATTTAAAATAAGTTTGATTTCAAAATCCACATTTCCAAGGCTTCAAAGCTTCGACATGCAATATTACATAGAAGGTGATATCAGTTTGAAAGAAGTCTGTACTGCATTGGCAGATCATTCACATGTTCATGATCATCATTTTTTATTTTCAAAAACTAAAATTTTAAGTCATGAAAGGCATAATAAAAAGAGAAATTTTAAGGAAATGTTTTATATTGTCAAGAGTACAAACTCTGTAAACAAAACATTTGATGTTGAGTTCCTAATTAAAATATACCATAGTCTTATTTTATCGACAAACAATTGTTAATTAAAAATTATACAAATGTGCCAATACCTCTAAAGTTTTAAATATAGGCGCCATTGGCCATCTGTGCTCAGACTTAGAAAGCTAGAATATATAGTCATGTATTATGACGTGGAATGTAATTCTCCTGAAATAGCGAACAACACTGTGTGTTGGCCTATGTTCCCTCAATTATCTTAAGAGCGTTTTTGGCTTCTACCTGTTTGTTAACATAAAAAGTGCACACCATAGTCTTTTCCGAAACGTAACGGTCACGACGGTAAGCTTATAGGATGTCTTCTATATTTTTCAATATTTAACATTACTTATAAATATGATTTAATTATATAAAAACTTCGTTCTATTTTCTTTAGACTGGTAAGGAGTTATACAGAAATGTAACTTGAAGAGGCTCTGCGTCGTGGAGCGAAAGCTAGTTTTTTAAAAAAACTTAAAGATCAGTAGATCGAAAATCGAACATCTTCATATATTTACTGCACTGATAAAAAAATCGAACATTTTATAATATCCTTGTAAGCTTTCAGCAATTTAAAATGTTTTTGATTCAAAGAGCACGGAGAAATTTTTTACGTACAACTGAGATAAAAGTATCATTTTCGGCACAATTGTAAAAACCACGTTACTAAAATTAAAATGCACTTATACCCCAATTCGTGTGCATAGACCATTAAGGGATATTCGGAAGGGGAGCGCAGAAGAAGTAAGATATGAACCAAACACAATATTGCAGAGCACAGAATCGAGACAAAATATAACCTTCGAATCATAACCATTTCTAAAAATAACTGTATTTTAATTTTGAGAGTATATGTATGTATTCTCATAGAAAATTTAATTGTAAGTATTATTTCTCAAGATAAAAAAATTGTGGCTTTTGCCATTTTTAAACAAAAGACCGAAAGCGCCGTTTTGTCCATGCGCAACATCATTTCCGTCGGATCGACGAGTTCCATTCGATTTTTTTTTATTCTTATGTAAAATCATCTACTTATATACTTGTATTCTTCAAGTAGTTTTCCACTTACGACTACACTTTCTCGCTCCGAGTTCAGCGAGTCAGGCGAGCTCTTGCGTCACACGTATATAGAACAGAAAGATGTGTAGAAAGTGGTGGGGCTGGATTTCTTAGACCGAACGCACGCGTCCAAATAGGCGATTCACTCCCCACTTTGCAGCTTAATAACAAATGCGATTTTGCAGATAAAAGCTTAATTCTTTTTTGTAGGGAAATAGCAGTGTCACGCTCTCGAGCGTTCATGAATTTCGGAATAGTGCCGCGCTTGTATTAAGGTAGTTGTCGTGCCAAAAGTCAGATATAGGAAAAAAATATTTTTTCTATGATTTTAAGAATCAAAATACTCTAACTGATATCATTTTTAATAAAAAACATTATTTTTTTATGAAAAGTGATATAATTCACCCCCCCCCCCCAAATAATTTTCACCATGTTGTTTGCAATTAAATTTTTTCTGCCCGTCGCTTCTCACCAATTTTTGAAAAATGATTTTCAATTTTAGGAATAATTAAATAATCTTAAAATATAATTTTTCGTTTAAAAAATCTTTTTTCTCAAAAAAATGTTCTAACGACTTTAGCTTTTCTTCATTGAAATGCAATTATTTTTTAAAAATCTTTTAGAAGCAACGGCAGAAAGAATTCAATTGCAAAATCATGGTCAAAATTTTGTTGTTGAAATTTCATCATTTTTCATGCAAAATAATTTTTTAATTTCAAAACACATCTTTTATAATATTTTTATTCTTAAAATCATAGAAAAACTTTTTTTTCAGGTATCTGACATTTGGTACAACAACTACGTTAATGCCTCGTTCAGAAGTAAAGGTGTGAATTCGTGTAGCCTTCGCGCGGCATTATTCAAAACTCTTGAGCGCTATTGAGAGCGGCATTGTTGAGAAGAAGGACCGCATTTTTAAAAAAGCATTATAAGTTTCACCTATTTAATAACCACATAATTCTACTGTATTTGTTAGATTTAAGCAACTTGTATCAGATAGCGGTTTTACTATAAATCTCGAAAAATACTTACAACGTTAGTGACGTTGTCGTAGCTTTAACCGAAAAAATACTAAACACTTGAGTCAAAATACAAATTATAATAATTGTTAACCCTCTCATTACCACTTCATATTGATCCATACCACGGTGATAATTGCTAATAAATTTAACTGATATATCAAAATTTATGTACGGCTTTTCAGATAGGATTTCAATTGCTTTCATAAGCTCAATTTTTATATTACTATTATATTTATTCAGAAATATCAGCGCAGGTTGGATCAATAAGAAGTGGCTATAAGAAGTTTGATTCTGGTTACTTATCAATTATGAAAGTGGCGCAAATGAGCGCAATTGAGATCTTATGCGAAAAGCCTTTAATCAATTTTTATATATCAATTACATTTATTTGGTGTTATCATCGGAGGGTGGATCGATAAGAAGTCGTGATAGGGAATGGATTATGGTTTTTAGCTATTTTTAAAAGTCTGTTATTTGAGTGTACTTAAAACCCCTTTACAAATTGCGTTCATCAATGCGAATAAAAACCATTATTTTGTTGATCATCGCTCTGCAAAATTCGTTGACTTCCATATGATGGGCAATTATTAGGATAAACAGAAAATTCTCACGGCGGGTCTGAGAGCGTTTCGAACCCAATAAGAATGTTCCCCCATTACTTTATATTTCAAGTTCTGCAAAAAATTTTCGTGGCCTATATGAGCGCATTTGATGAAGATTAAGTCCATATCGGCAATGTTATATTTTATATCTATTATTAATTTAGAAAAATTGCGTCAGCCTCCGCCCCCCAATTTTATCGCTGATCATTCGGTTCTCAATGTCGCGAGATTTTTTTTCTTTATGTCGCCTATCAGCGCAATTGGAGATCTTTAAGTTCATTCAATCTAAAAAATTAACCCCCCTCCCCGTGTAACACCTGGTATGACTCCTACAGATCAGGATCAATGTCAAGTGAAAGTCAAGATGAGAAAAAACTAACCCATCATTTTAGAATGAAGGTTAATGATTCGGATTCAGCAGACCCAGAAACTTCTTTATGAAGTAGTTCACGGCGACTCAATGTTTTTTTCTCAATCTGACCATCACTTGAATTGATCCCGATCTGATCGGGTCAATGCGACCCTGCATCGGATTTAGCGACCTCAAAAACTTCTGCGATAAAAGGATTTCTCCGAATGATTGGCTTTTTCTGATCTCATGGTATTGGTTTTGGTTGATTAGCTTGAAGTGCTGAAGATTTGTGTTTGTGGGGCTGTGTTATTATAAAAGAAAAAAAAAAGAAATTCCACAGGCAGAAAATTTTGTCCCTCTAATATTTTTTGAATGTAGCATCTGCGCTTATTCATCTAGCAAAAAATATTATTTAAAATAATAACTGTTGCACTTTTAGTCTTATGTACTGTTCTGACCCAGATCTTAAACAGAAATGAAGTTTGTTAATTACTAATTCGTGGACTAAGTACCTAGTATAAAACAGTGAAATGGATTTTTCTGCATTCTGAGTATCAATTACAAATGAAAAAATGCATGTGGCCTTCCCTGGACAAGAGAAGGCCGAAAGAACTATGACAAAGCAATCGAAAGTCTACAAGGACAAACGAACCGCTTTCCTTAGATTTTTGTGGTAACATCAATGATAACACCAAACATCGTTGTAGTAAGTGCGGCTAAAAACAATCGAAGAACTGACGACGAACATTTTGTCAATAAAGATTATTTGACACCTAACGTTAGAAAACAAAATTCGTGGTTAGGTAAATTATCACAAGAGAAAGAACAAGACCGAAGAAGAAAATTACATTTAAAAAATTATGATATATTATCAGTGCAGGCAATAAAACAGTCTATATAATCTTTTCTCCAAAATTTTGAGAGTAAACCATCAGTAACTCAAGACGGCTAAGACGACTTCACTTTCAAACAATACAGTAAAACAGTGTTTTGAAAATATTATGAAATATTTATAATGCCGGAAGGATACTTCTCAATTATCATGATTGTGCACCTGACAAAATTCGCGTTGAACAAATGACATTTGTCGTCCGATTTGTTGAAATAAAAAAAGTCTGATAAAATCAGTGACCAATTTGTAAATATTATATTATACTTATAGTATAATATTTGCTGTAAATCATTTTGCAAAATCAGGGGTAGGGCACTCTACCCCATTTTCTGTCGCACTAATCGGGTTTGCGGAGTGGGCGAAATGTAAACTTTTTGGGGACATTAAAGTAAATTACATATAAATATCTCTTTTAAATTTATTTCTTAATTTGTCTGCAAGATAAAAAGAAACTTGATTCAAAATGAATTTTAATAAAAACTACTTATTCCTCATGATTATATTCTTAATCATTTACAATTTTAAAACATTCAAAATTTTATTTCAATGTATACATCTTCTCGTTACTAATGTGTGTATTAATAACATAATTTTACGTCGTGAAACTGAGATCATTTTTGGACTATAAATTGGATCTAGGCTTCAAGCAAAACTGAATCGACAGAAATTTCTTCGCATCGACAAACCTGTTATTGAACTCAAAACTAATAAATATTTTTATCTTATTCAAACAAATTTTCATTGGACCTCGTAAAATCAATTAAAATTTCAAGCAATGTTTTCGAAAGTTTTTGAATTGCATAAAAATACTTTAAGATTCATTTGCAATATTTTAATCGTAATAAATTCTTGCACGTATTAGCAATTACTCGGAAATAAACTAGAATCCCTGAAAGTATTACAAATTATTTTAATTATAAAATAATAATGTATAAAATTCTCTGATACTCCTTATCATCTATTTAAAACATTTGGAGCATTCAAAAGTTGAGTTGCAATCGTATGCGTTGAAATCTCAACTTTTTTCTAATAGTCTACGAAAGGATTGAGTTTCTGTCTACAACTCTTTGAATTTACAAAGCTTTAAAGTGTCTATACAAAATATTACATAGAAGGTGATATCAGTTTGAACGAAGTGCGGAGTAACTAAATTATTTTCCTTTAAACTGACTCTTATCAAATGTAAATATCTCAGAAGGACAAAGTTGACGCCTTTAATGTACAGATAATGACTGCGGTATAGATTATACAAGCCAATCAAGCAGTACAATATTGATTAGTAAGATTTTTACATTATATTGTGACATTGAAAAGATGAGGGTTGTATGTACTCTGCTCTTATGTTCGGCAGCTATCCTGAATTCTATTGGTGAATATGACAATTTAATATATACATTATTCCTGTAAATATTCTTATATGCTGTCCTAAAATCAGAATTTTTGTGATTAAAAGAGCACAGTTAAATTGCTCAGGTACCAACTGACGAAAAAACTGGCATTTTCAGTACTTGTGTAAAAAGTATGTTAGTAAAATTAAAATGCACTCATACTCCAATTCGAATGCATAGACCACCAAATGGCGCTCGAGGGGAGGGGGGAAGAATCAGTGAAGTATTAACCAAGCACAATGTTGGAGCTCAAAAAATCGGGATACAAGTGTAATTCCGATAATTGACGCCCGGAATCCAAGAACAGAACGAACGTTTTGAACGGGTGAACATATTGTCCAAATCAAGAAAGTAAAGATGGAAATTCCTTTTCAAAATCGTTGTTAAAAAATTTATAAAATATAGAAAATTGAAAACTGTATCTTTCATCCAGAAGAGGTTTTTTGGTTTGTAGCGCTTATTTTTTAAAAGAAATTATTGTTTTATTATATATATTTATTATTATTTATTTTAATTTTAGACGAAAGAAAATATTGCTTGAGGATTTTTGAAAAATATCTCAATCCCCACTTTCTTAAATTGAACAATAGTTTTCTTTAAATAAAAAAGTTGTGACTAGCCATTAAGAAAAAAAAACATATGCCCGGTGCGCGGGCACATAGTCGTTACGCGCTACGCGTGCCACGCTTCGCCCGAAGTTTGAGCGCGCCGAGGGCGCACGAGTACGCTCTCGCGCTTCACGCTCGTTTTCGAATATTTAATGCGTACACTTTAAATAAAATTTTTTAAATATTGTAAATACTATAACTTAAGTCGAAAACCGTGATTCAAAGTTGTGAGGAATTACAACCATAAATTATAACTGCATTTTTTCGATTTGATTTTAAAGAAGGTTCTCAAAGCACCTACGGCTTTGTCGATTATATTCTTATTAAGAAACTCGCGCTTCGCGCTCGATAATTCGTGTCCACTTGAAAAACTTCATCTAATTAATTTGTAAATCTTGTTAAAATTTACTAAAAATAACGTTTTAAACTTATGGATCTCTTAAAATATCAAAATTGCACATTGTTGAATATGATCCAACTTTTGGAACTTTTGTCTAATTACAAAATTTCATGATAATAGTTTATAAAAACACGTAGTTCACATCCAGTAGAAATTTGAATTGATATTTCTGAACCTATTGAAAAATTTGTTTTTACTTTTTTTGAAAATTTTCAAAATGTTGAACAGTATATAACTCTTTGATGTTTTATCGAATTTAAAAATGTAATTAGGATAATTTGCAATTCCTTTTTATGCGCTTCAGAAAATTTGGCAAAAATCTCGAAAACTCATAAAAAATTTTTATTCAAATTTTTAAAAAGCTCAAGTTTTCTGAATTTTTTTCTAATCGAAAAGTGTAACTGGCATAGTTTCTAAGTATATTTGATATATAGTGATGAACTGAAATTAAATTATCTAATCTTTTAGAAAAATATATACTTTAATTCTCTGAACATTTTCAAAATTTTTTAAAGTATATAACTTTTCTAATTTGCATCGAAATAAAAAATTTTATTTGGATAATTTTCAAGTTTTCTACCCATCTATAAGAAACTTTGACAAAAAATTTCAAATTTGAAAAAAAAAACTAGCCAGAGATGTCCAAATTTTGGCCAAATTGGTACTCATTTTGGCGCAATGGAGTGTTACAAAATTATCAAACATCTGGAATAAAAACTCGTGAAACATTTATTAATCATAGAAATTCAGAAGAATCAGAATGGGTGATTGGATCAGAATGGATGAAGAGAACGAGAAATGAAAACTGCTATAAAAAAATGGATGTTTGATATCTTCCAACTTTTAGTGTACAATATTGTTTGTTTTAATCTTCTGCTAAAAACGTCTTCAAAATTTTGAAAATACTTAATTACAAATTTTTCTACCTTCACGTTTCACAGTTCAAGACTCTTTTGTTGCTTATAAATTTCTTTTGGTAAATCGCCAATTGATAACTAATTTTCAAGCGAGAAAAGACACTCAATTTTCAGTTACAAAAAACAACAACAAAAAAACCTTTTTCTGGTGAAAGCACAGGCTAAAAACCCCATAGCTGATGTCATTTTAAATAAAAATAATTATTTGTTTGAAAGAATTTTTTTAATTACAACAAAGAAACACTAAGCTTTACCATATTGTTTGAAATTAAATTTCTTCTGTTTAAAAAATGCTTTCTTGAGAAAAAATGTCTTAACGGTTTTCGCTGTCATTTCTTAAAATTAAATAATTTTTAGAAAAATGGTAAGAAACGACGGTCAACAAAAAGTCGATTGAAAAATCCTGGTTAATATTATTGTTTAATTTTTGTTTGGGACTTTTAACATTTTTCTTAAAAAATAATGTTTTTTATCTTAAATTACATCCGTTAACATATTTAGATTTAAAAAATCATAGAAACACTTTTTGCAGACATCCGAATTTCGGTACAACAACCTCAATGTCTCATAATGTGTAAAAGTGTGAATTCATATAGCCTTCGCGCTAATTGAGAAAGTCGGATCCGAAATTTCGAAGCGTGGCTGGAATCGTAGGAGTGAAGGTAGAGCTTGAACTCGCATGTGGATTAAGGACACTATTAAGAGCGGCATTATTGAGAAGGACTACTCTAGTTTTATTAACACGTAATACGTTTCACCTATTTGATAATCTTGGTTATCTCTTCTGAAGACCTTTATTTCCCTTTCATGTTAGTACTCTTGTCGCAGATTTAAACCCAAAAATCATGAAAGCTTGAGCCATGTTCCTCTAATTTATTTTTTAGAGCATGTGCAAATCGAGCAACAGTCTGATTAGACAATATTTATTGCAACAAATCGAGGATCAAATACACCAGCCCCCCAGTCTTAATTTTTGGGTTTTCTATAGCCCACTGAATTGCGCCGCAAATGCGCTCATATGCGCCCCCTATACAAAAGATTGCGGTACAAATCTCTAGGGGTCATGTACAAGACAAAATCCCTACAGCACTGCGGTTTAAAAATTTGTATTTATTTTCAATTTTTATGAACGCAATTGACGATGAATGAGTTAAATGATGTGTTTGTAAATTAGCATGTTCCAAATATTCTATTAGTAGCGTATTTAAGCGCATTTGAAGTTATGACGGATAGCTATGATGAATTTGAAAACATTTTATTAATTTAGAAAGATCACGACAGCCACCTTCTCGAAATTTGATCGCTGATAATTCGGTTTTTTAATGTGGCGCAACATTTTTTCTTTATGGCGCAAAAAAATGATTTGCATTTTTAAAATAATTTTAAGGCCCTTGATATAACGCACAGCTGTTATTATAAAATATTCCAGCTGAAGAAAATTTTTCACATAATAAAAGAAAGGTGTTTTTGATTTTACTTCCGAATTGTGAAAATGAAATTAAAGATTTCGAAATGCAATAAAATATGTCTTGAATTAGTCTAATAAATATGCGGAAGTAATTTTTGATCTGGTAAATTAGGGATCAAAAAATGAAATCGAAACTTCCTTCGACATTGTTTGACATGTGGACTATACATTTTTAGGTGCGCTGATTACGAATTTGTTATCCCTATGACCCCTAAATTTCAGGATCAAGGTCATTTGAAGGTCAATCACATTGATTTCCTGATATATAATCGTTTAAAGTTCAGTTTCTAAAAGAGTCAGAAATTCCACATTCGGATATGTTTTTACCTACGGATCCCCGTGAGCTCTAGAGATCATATGAAGGTCAAAAACATTCCTAATAACTTATGTATCTCGTAGCTTGTTTTGGTTTGCTTATACGGACGTAATGTTCCTTACAAATTACGGTTTTGGGTGTGCCGATCACGAATCCGTAGCCCTTATGACCCCTATACGCGTGAATCAAGGTCATTTGAAGGTCAACTTAGTTAATTGCAATATCATCTTTTTGAGCTCAGATTCTGAAAGAGTGGGAAATTTTACGTTTGGATATATTTTTGCTTGATATATATTTGGGTCCCAATCATCTCTAGAAGTAATATGCAGGTAATTTATCCGCTGTCATAAACAAAATATATTTACGAATAACGTGTTCGTTTTCTATCGAATGATCTATGAACAGAGTTGGTTCTTTAAATCCATTGGGCATCCCATTTCTCTGTAATTTCTTTACATTCTATTCACAAAATTGTTGTAATCAGCATCAATATTCTTTCTCAATAACTTTCCTTACTTTCTCTAAAATTTTATCATGCCGCTCGCTCCTGTTTACCATTCTTCTTTCAAATTTGGTATACTGCAACAGTTCCTTTATCTGTGGGCCGTCAAAGACTCATTCAATAATCTTAGCTACAGAACATTTTGGAAACTTCTCAAAAATGTGCATCAAAGCATCTTCAAGGTAACTTCATAAATGCTCTCGATTTCCGTAGAAGGATATACGAGTTCCAGGAGCTAGAACCCCTTTTTCTTTTTATCTAGATCAGACATGCCCAACCTGGAGAAATTCCCGCCAACCACACATGTTTTGCGCTTACCACTATTTCGGCTGGAGAGCGAGAGTGGTGGTAAACGAGTGCTTAATGCTACATGTTTCGTAGGCCAGCTTCTAGTAGAGCCGAAAATGCACGGGCACGAGTCCGAGCCCCCCCCCCCCCCCCCCCCCCCCCCCCGAATTCATAATTCGTTTTCGGTGGCTAACTGGCTATTTGGAGAAGATTTTAAGTTGACTGAATTTCGCAGGGATTCAATAGAATGTAAGTTCAGGCAATTTAGCTATGTTCTATAATTTTAGAAAAAAATAAGGAAATTAATTATCAATCCTTCTTGCGCAATTTCGTTTCATTTTTTTTTTAAACTTCCAATACATTTTAAACTATGTTTAAAATGGTCAATGAAGAATCTGAAGATTTTAAGGCAATCTTTTTCATTTTGCCGAATTTCAAAGAAAATCAGGAAAAATTTCAATAGTTTTTAATGATTAGAAGGCTTAGAAGGTCCGACAAGATTAGAAACAAAACTTTTTCAATATTGGGAGGAAAATTTTTTATGACTTTTTATTTTAAAACAAGGTTTTTATTTTTTTATTTAATTTATTTTTCATTTTTAAAAAACTGTTTCAATTTGGTAAGATTATAATAATTAGATCAAAATCGAGTAAATGCAAGAAATATTAAGAAGAATCGAAGAGATTCAAATCTAAT
>NC_046658.1:137379714-137384719 GCF_010883055.1 Belonocnema kinseyi | reverse complement strand
TTTTTAAAAAACTGTTTCAATTTGGTAAGATTATAATAATTAGATCAAAATCGAGTAAATGCAAGAAATATTAAGAAGAATCGAAGAGATTCAAATCTAATTTTAAACTTAACTTCTGTTAGAAACTTGGATTTTTAAAGAATTAAAACATAAAATTTAGAAACTTTATGGGAATTCCGAAAGATTTCAAGGATGTAAAACTATTTTTCTCAAAATTCCTGGGAAGAATTAAAAAGATTATGAGTCAATTTTTTCACATCTGGAATTAAGGAACATATTTCTTCTTAGACCTTCCCGTGCAATTTTGTTACACAATTTTTAAAATAATATGTTGATTTAAAAATCTACTTTAAATTTGAGCATGTTCAGGAGATATTCAGGAAATTTGAAAGGATTCAAATATAATTAAAACTTAGCGAAGTATTTTAAACATTTTTAAGGCAATTTTTTCTTAAATTTGCAAATTGAAAAAAATCAGGAAAAATTTCAATAATTTTCAAAGATTAGAAGACCTGACAATATTAGAAAAAAAGGATTATTTTCCTAATTATCGTGTGAAAGTTTTTAAATGATTTTGTATTTTGAAAAATGTATTTAAAAGAAAATAAAAGAAGATTTTTAAACACATCAAACAATTTCCTAAAATTTCAAAAAAGAGTGTAAAAGGTTTTAAAGTCAACATTTTTTAATTCTAAAACATCACAAATTTAAAAAAATGTAAATAATCGAATTAATTCAATAAATATTGAGTAGGATTAATAAGTATAAAAAATAATTTAAACTTCAGAAGAGTTTTAGAAACGTAGGATAAACTGATTTAAAAAACTGAAAAACATCAAAATTCTTGTAGAAGAATAAGAAAGACGCGCCGTGAAATTGTGTACAATTATCAGTCTTTAAAATTAAAATTCGAATGATTTTTTAAAAAATTACTTTCAGCACATTTCTTCTCAAGCAGAATCGCTGATCTTAATCGCAAGAGGTTCAATTGTTTCCAATTAGAATAAGTAATTACGTAAATTTTAAAAATTCAAAAAAGATAACTTGGAATAAATTGAATGAGATTTTAAAAAAGTATATTTTAATTACACATAAAATTTGTTGAATTATTTCTAAAAATTTGGAAACATTAGAAATTATAGTATTTAAATGCACTTAACATTTAAGACTTTTATATTAGATTTTGATAAGATATAATATAGATACATAATATAGGAACATAATTCTTATTAGACCTTCTTGTGCAATTTTGTTACACAATTTTTTTAATTACATGTTGGTTTAAAAAAGAGTGTAGAAGATTCCAAAGCAAAATGCTTCAATTTGATTAGATTAAAAAGTTTTAAAAAGTAAATAATCAAGTGAAATCAGTAAGTATTTCGTAGACTTGATGAGATTCAAAAAAATTTAAACTTTAGAAGTGTTTTAGAAACGCAAGATAAGCTTTAGGAACTTTAAAAGAATCGCGAAAGGTTTCAGGAGAATAAACATAGTTTCTTAAAATGCTTAGCAAAATTTAGAAGATTATAAGGAATTTTTTTCTACAATTTGAATAATTTTTTTAATTTTTGATAAAAACTCGAGAAAGTTACCAATATCTTCAAGAATTTAATTCAAAAAGTTTTTGATGAATAAGAAATTTTCGTAATATTTTTTAAAATCCTATAAAATAAAAATAAAATGTCTTTAAAATCTCCTAGGATCTTTTCTGACACATCTGATATATTGGAAAATCTTTTTTGTTTAATTTTCATAAGATTCTTATAATAAGTATTTACATCCAAATTTATAAACAACCTGATAATACTTATCTTATTATATATAAAATCTTTCCAAAATCTTTAATAATTGGAAATTTATTGTAAATAATTGTAAAATAAATCCAACAAAATTTATTTTATGAAGAAATATCTCATGGTTATAAGTAGAGAAAAAAATCGTAAATTTAAGTCTTTCTAGCATTTTAATAACTAATCAACATATTTTTAGATTATTTTTTCTTGATTCTGGCCGAGGGTCAAACATGGTACAAAAAACCGTCGTGAAATTTCAAATAAAAATTGTACTCTCTATACATTCATTTTTTTAATGAAAATAATAATACTTTTATCAATATTACCAAAATTTATTTGAATATGATACACATTGATTTTTATGAAAAAAATTCCTGCAAATATTTTGTGTTTTTTAAATTTTATGATATTTGTGTACCATGTTTGACCATAGGGAAAGGATTTCAGGACTAAAGCGATAAAAATATATCTATTAGTTAGTAAAACACTATGAAGAATCGCATTTTAAATTACAGTTTAAGTTGAAGAAATAGATATTTCTCTTATCGCTTTTCAGCATATGATTTTCACTAAAAGTAAAGCAGATTAAAATACACTTAAAAAATAAAAATAAGAAAGTTCAGAAATTCGTGCAGCTTTCTGTTCAGAAAATCCCACACATTTTTTAATGAAATTCCTTTTCACACCACATTCAAAGGAAAATTTTACAACATTTTTTTCAAATGAGTAGTCTTTTGAATGAGGTCAAGTAATAAACTTTTGGGCTTTTTCTCTTAAAATTTAAAAAATTGTGATTATAGCCTAAAATAGCATTAAAAGAGATGTATCAAAAAAGAACCTAGAGGACTTTAAATTTTTTTATTTTATTGGACTTAAATTCGAGTTTTTTTAAAAGAGGTTTAGGACATTTAGAACTTTGGAAGATATCAACGAATAATTGATACATTTTTTCAAGTTTTTAGATATTTCTAATACGTTTAATACCAAATAAATTCCAAAACAATATTTTTAACTTAATACATTTTTCTTCGAATTTTAAAAAAGTATTCAAGACGTAAAAAACTTGATTTATATACTCTTCTACATTATTCACAGGAATTTGAAGAAAAATAATTTGATCTCCTTGAAATCTTTCGGAATTCCCTTGCAGCTTCTAAAGTTTATTTTTTGGAAATCTTTGAAAATCTACATTTCTAAAAAATTTAAGTTTAAATTTTTTTGAATCTCATCAAGTCTATTAAATACTTCCTGAATTCACTTGATTATTCACTTTTTTAACTTTTTAATCTTATCAAATTGAAACATTTTGCTTTAAAATCTTCTACACGCTTCTTTTAAATTTTAGGATATCATTTGATGTATTTCAAAATCTTTTTGAATATTTTATTTAAGTACATTTTTGTAAATAAAAATTAATAAAAATTTTCAAACGATTATTACAAAAATAATTCTTTTTTTCTAATATTTCTAATTTTTTTGTTTATAACATTTTTCAGTTGAAAATTCATTTCTTCCATCGAAAATTAGACTGTTTTAAAATTAAAATTTTTCTAAAATAACTATTTTGGTTTATAACTTAACTGTTTTGTTGAAACTTTGATTTTTTTCTTGTTGAAAAAATATTTTCTTATACTAAAAATTTAACTGTATCATTTTTGGTTGAATTTTTTTTGGTTGGAAATTGACCTTTATCAGTCAAAAATTCGTCTTTTTTGGTAGAAAATTATTCTTCTTGTTCAAAAATTAATCTATTTTAATCAAGAATTCATTTCTTTGAATGAAAATGCATTTTTTGGTGAAACTTCTTTTATTTTGGTATAAAATGGTTAAAAGTTCATCTATTTTGTTGGATATTAAACTACTTTGCTGAAAATTTGTTGGCTGTAAATTGATTTTTTAAACTGATAATGTGACCGTTTTTCGTTGAAAATTTATCTATTTTGTTAAGAAAAATTTTTGTTGTTTTAAAATTAATTTTTAAAATTTTGAATGTCTGTTTTCTGTAGAAAGTTATTAGTTTGAACATTAAATTATTTGTTTGCAAATTTAATTTGTTGCTTGCAAATTTAAATATTTTGTTGAAACTTTGAT
Source organism: Belonocnema kinseyi (assembly GCF_010883055.1). Taxonomy (NCBI): domain Eukaryota; kingdom Metazoa; phylum Arthropoda; class Insecta; order Hymenoptera; family Cynipidae; genus Belonocnema; species Belonocnema kinseyi. Next base: position 137,380,835 of record NC_046658.1, on the reverse strand, counting down.
TTTTTGGGGTTGATAATTATTTTTCAAATGAGAATTTATCTATTCAATTTTTCGTCTGTAATTTCGTTTGAAATTTTATGTCTGAAAATTTCACTAATCCATTTTTGATCGAATACTTATTTTTTTTAGTTTAAAATTCGTTTCTATAGATACAAATTGACCAATTTTGTAGACACTTCTTTTTCTTGAAAAATTTTCTTTTTAGTTATAAATTTCTCTTCTTTGTTAGCGAATTATTCTTCTTTAAAAATTCAATTGTTTTAGATAAAAATTAATTTCTTTTGTTAAAAATTCGCATTTATTTAGGTTTGAAAATTAATTTTTTCAAATGCAAACTTCCTATAAACTACAATTTTTAAGTTAATAAACGTATTTTTAAAAGTAATTTCTTAGATTGAAAATTTGACTATGTTGTCAAAAATTTGTTCTTTATTTGTTATTTACAATTTAACTCGGGAGAGCTCGGGTTCTTGCTCGTGCATTTTCGGCTTTACATGAGGCTGGGCATGGGCTTCACAGCATTTAACAGAGCCGACTGCCCGACATGCTACGTTTGAATGTGTCGCTCCCAGATGGGAGAGTGGTTGGGGCCGAAAAATCCCACGTTCCGGAGACACTGCCAAGCAGCACCGCAGACACGGAATATCTGACAGGGTGCTTGGGGCGACTAACTTTTCAATATAAATTTTTAATAGTAACTAGAGTTTTAATTATTTTATTTGAGTATTTTTACATTTATTGCCAATAAATGCAATTAAAAAGAGAATTGTACAAATGTTTTCTTTTTTATACAAATGTACATTATTGAATATTTTGGTATCACCGTCTTTACATTGTATATGATGTGTAGAAATGTTGGGTAATACTTTTTGCAGTATAACAATTTATTAACATCATGTACAAGGTAATATTTTGAGGAAGGATATTTTAGTATACAGCAGTCAGGTGTATTTTGCTGTAGGAATGCTGTAAAAAAGTAGAAAGTTTTACAGGTGAGTGAGATGAGAAGAATCTTGAAAGTTTGCAGACGGCAGTTTGCAAGAAGTTTTTGTTGAGATTAGTTAGTTCGAAAAATTCAGTTGTAAACGCTTTGAATGTGCAAACGCAATATTGTTCAACTT
>NC_046658.1:137377183-137379614 GCF_010883055.1 Belonocnema kinseyi | reverse complement strand
TCCTACTTTTTGCTATTCCTAAGTTTTACCATTATGTATTATAACCCATTCTGAAATTTTACCTTTCTTAATTTTTACCGTTCCGAAAAATGAACGGCCCTCTTAAATTAGGGATCACAAAATGAAATCGAAACTTCCTTCGACATTGTTTGGCATGTGGACTATACATTTTTAGGTGCGCTGATTACGAATTTGTCATCCATATTACCCCTAAATTTCAGGATCAAGGTCATTTGAAGGTCAATCACATTAATTTTCTGATATATAATCGTTTAAAGTTCAGTTTCTAGAAGAGCCGGAAATTTCACATTCGGATATGTTTTTACCTACGGATCCCCGTGACCTCTAGAGATAATCTGAAGGTCAAAAACATTCCTAATAACTTATGAATCTCGTAGCTTGTTTAAGTTTGCTTATACGGACGTAATGATCCTTACAAATTACGGTTTTTGGTGTGCCGATCACGAATCCATAGCCCTTATGATCCCTATGCGTGTGAATCAAAGTCATTTGAAGGTCAACTTAGTTAATTGCAATGACATCTTTTTGAGCTCAGATTCTGAAAGAGTGGGAAATTCTACGTTTGGATATATTTTTGCTTGATATATATTTGGGTCCCAATCATCTCTAGAAGTAATATGAAGGTAATTTATCCGCTGTCATAAACAAAATATATTTACGAATAACGGTTTCGTTTTCTAGCGAAAGATATACGAAGAGAGTTTCTTTTATATTGAATGGTAGTGTCTCTCTTGAGAAAACAGCAGTAGTCCGCTATCATACTTATGTCCCAATAACCTTGGTATCATACTTCGACATTCTTGACGTCTTTGTGCAATCTCTCCCCCAGTTCCTCGCTTTAGTCCTCCTTGTTTTCCAAGAAATTATCAATATACGAGTTAAGAAAATGGATCTTTAAATCCATTGGGCATCCCATATCTCTGTAATTTCTTTAGTTTGTATTGACAAAATTGTTGTAATCAGCATCAATATTCTTTCTCAATAACTTTCCTTACTTTCTCTAAAATTTTATCATTCTGCTCGCTCCTCGTTTACAATTCTTCTTTCAAATTTGGTATACTGCAACAGTTCCTTTATCTGTGGGCCGTCAAAGACTCATTCAATAATCTTAGCTACAGAACGTTTTGGAAACTTCTCAAAAATGTGCATCAAGGCATCACTTCCTTCTGGTAACTTCATAAATTCTTTGATGAATTGCTTATCCAAACCCAGTTTAATATTTAGAGGTAAAAGGATGACTTTATGTACAAGGATAATACTTTCCTGTATAGTATTCATAGTACCTGCTATTAAATTTTGTCTAAATGGTCAGTCTTTTTTCACATAATGTTGTCGACTGTCCCATTCACGAATGAAACATGGACGTTATGTGAATCTTATTTGTTGGCCTAATAAGATAGGTGTTTTGTTTAAATTTTCGATCAACTGCCAGCTGCGAAAATCATAATTCAATTTCTGCAGTCATTCTGTTGCCATTATGGAGCATAACATCTCTTTTAACTTCTGGTAGAAAAATCTATAAATAAACGCCAGTCACTAGCTCCATACTTAGGGCACATAAATTCATTTATCAGACTTAGAACATCGTTACAATATACAAAATTCAATACATTTGAAAAAAAAGTTCGTAAATAAGGAATCTCGATTTCCGTAGAAGGATATACGAGTTCCAGGAGCTAGAACCCCTTTATCTTTTTATTTAGATCAGACATGCCCAACCTGGAGAAATTTCCGCCAACCACACATGTTTTGCGCTTACCACTATTTCGGCTGGAGAGCGAGAGCGGTGGTAAACGAGTGCTTAATGCTACATGTTTCGTAGGCCAGCTTCCAATAGAGCCGAAAATGCACGGGCACGAGTCCGAGCCCCCCCCCCCCAAATTCATGATTCGTTTTCGGTGGCTAACTGGCTATTTGGAGAAGATTTTAAGTTGACTGAATTTCGTAGGGTTTCAAGAGAATGTAAATTCAGGCAATTTTGCTATGTTCTAGAATTTTAGAAAAAAATAAGGAAATTAATTATCAATCCTTCTTGCGCAATTTTGTTTCATATTTTTTTAAATACTTCCAATACATTTTAAAGTATGTTTAAAATGGTCAATGAAGAATCTGATGATTTTAAGGCAATCTTTTTCATTTTGCCGAATTTCAAAGAAAATCAGGAAAAATTGCAATAGTTTTTAATGATTAGAAGGCTTAGAAGGTCCGACAAGATTAGAAACAGAACTTTTGCAATATTGGTAGGAAAATTTTTTATGACTTTTTATTTTAAAACAACGTTTTTATTTTTTTATTTTATTTATTTTTTATTTTTAAAAAACTGTTTCAATTTGGTAAGATTATAATAATTAGATCAAAATCGAGTAAATGCAAGAAATATTAAGAAGAATCGAAGAGATTCAAATCTAAT
>NC_046658.1:137371995-137377083 GCF_010883055.1 Belonocnema kinseyi | reverse complement strand
TTTGCAGACGGCAGTTTGCAAGAAGTTTTTGTTGAGATTAGTTAGTTCGAAAAATTCAGTTGTAAACGCTTTGAATGTGCAAACGCAATATTGTTCAACTTTCAAAAGTATCAGCCAACCACAACTGTAATATTAAAATATTGAATAATTTAAAATAAATAAATACTTTCAACAATTCTCCTTTGAATTACATTATTTGAAAATAAATGTAAAAATGCTGAAATAAAGTAATGAAAATTCTAGTCACCATTACAAATTTATATTGAAAGTTTAGTCGGCCCAAGCACCTTAACAAATATTTTGTATCTGCGGTGCTGCTTGGGTAGGAGATGAGAGCATCTGGGCACGCGTCCACCACCACTTTTTCTCTCCAGACAAAATAGTGGTAACCGCAAAACATGTATGGCTAGCGGAAATTTCTCCAGGTTGGGCATGTCTGATCTAGATGCTACTAGCTCAGAAAGTTCATTTGATAGTCCTGTGTCTCGAACCAAGTCACTCAATTCATCTTGAGTAAACACATTAGAATTCGTCTGCTGATCGGCCATTTTTTCCAATCCATGCATAAAACTGTAACTATTATGTTCGTCTCTCGAATCTTCAACTTGCATTTCATTATGTTCCGAATCTATCTTATAAGAATATTCACAAGTGGACATCTCAATTTCTCTCATATCATGGTCCATGGTGATTAGGACATGCAGAGTCGCAGACTGAACAGATGCATAAGATATAAGAAATATGTTTTATGGTTTTCTTTCAATATTGATGACGTACTTCCGACAAACAACACAAAAGTTTCCAACACGCGTATTGCACGGCGTTGCATTTCTATTTTTATAGCAGTAGACTCCACAGGGGCTAAGTTACCCAGTAACCACCAATGTAGACCTGCGTTTGCATGATGATTACGATTGTGGACCCGCTTGCTCATCCTGCCCAACCACCGATACTGGGCTTCCGATTCCCTGCATCGTACAGCTACTTTTCCTTGTGCATGGCAGTGCGTTGTGCATGGTCATAAAGTTAGCTGATGGGTAATGAAACATAGTGAAAAAAACCCAGGTGGCATGGTCATAACTTACTTAGAATGATCGATTCCGCTCTTTCAGAATCAAAGCTCAAAAAGATAATAACACGCCAATCAACAAAGTAGAACTTCAAATGACCTTCATCCGGACGCGCTGGGGTTATAGGGGCCACGAATTTGTGGTAAGCGTAATCGAGAACGTATTGTCCACTTGGTTTGGTCGGAGGACATTTCGATTTCATTTTGTAGTCCTGTGTTATAAATAAGTGAAATTGTTCTATCACTTTCAATTACTTAAATCTTTTTCTGATAAAAATGCACAATGTGAAAATTTTTCATGAATAGGCTCAATTTTTTTGGTAGGATAAACTGAAGATATTTTCTCAATGAGTTTTGGCTGCTGACGCAATGATATTTTAGGCAGAAATTCATAACTTTTCAATAAAACAGGAAGAAGTGTGACTCTGACGCTTATGTTAGGGTACCACTGTCCTGCAAAAAAAATTGGTTTAGCAGTTTGAAAGGTACCCTGACATGAGGTATTATTTTCTTCACACTTGGGTACGACACGTTACGTGCGTTGTCTGACAAAAACTATAAGCATTTTAGGAATTGAGCTCCTTAATGAAAACCTCAATTACAACCTCATCTACAACTCGAGATCTGCCAAAACAAAATTGTGTAGATACTTAAAAGAAAAAAAACGAAATCCTGTATTTCTGGTTTCAGAGCTAAGTTTGCAGTCCAATCGTTTGCCTGATGATAGCCACAATCCCGGTTTTAATCGCGGTGAGACTTCTTCTCGTAGCAGACCTTACCCAGACAGGACTTATTCAATTGCCACACCTCATTCTTCTGCTAGATCTTCATCACCTATAGAATCACCCCTACGTTCCAGGTCGAGCTCTCCTCCAATCAGGATAACTTTTCGCAGCATATTTGGAAGTGATTTCACAGATATTGCATTAATCCGACTTGTTCCTCACAACAATCCGAATCGGGTATACGAACTCCGAAGATACGTTTTTCCTCCAGATAAGCCAATTGCAATAAGAGCAAGAGGTCAGGCCCTTAATCGTGTTTCAACTAAAGAACAAATTGTATTATCAACATCGAATGGCGACGTCTGTGCAATAGTGCAAAAAGCATCAACCGGGACCACGAATCTTCGAGCAATTTTCACACCCGATTTGGGGTTGTCAACACGGGTGAAAATAAATATGCATAGCGGCGCGGTTGATGAATTGACCGCAGAAGAAATCGCGGAATGTCCAGTGACCTATCGCGAACAAATAACAAAGCATTATGAAGTATTACGTATGTACAACACAATTCCTTTCATCATTAATAAATTTAGAAAAAGCTCGCGTCATTTAAATCTGGTGTTTCCGCTCCTTTCTTATATTTACCCACGTTTATATACAGACTTTCGTATACTAATGTTCGATGAATAACATTTTACATAAACAAGTTCATTTTTCTGCATTTAAAATTTTTTTTCTATCAAATTATAATAAGTATCATAAGATGCAAATCACTTCATATTCTGCGATTTCAAATGATTGTCATATTAAGTTTTATATGTTAAGTTTACATGCTAGATTTTTGAATTATCAGTCCATTTCGTTTACAATGCGTGATTCGAAAATATTTTAGATACCACATTTTGCAATTTTAAATGTACGCTTTCAATTACAAGGTAGTGTCAATTAATAAAAGGGTATCAGTTGCAGAAAAATAAATATTCAATAATATCTCAGAAAATTTTGCTTCATTTAGGTTTTATTTAATTTAAAATTAATATCAGGTTGCGAAAACCTCAAAATATTTCGAAAAAGAAACTGAAGGCTTCAGGAAACATTGTTTAATTGTACATAAAACTCAGATTTTTAAATATTTAGACACACATTTCTAAGTCGTATAAGAGTTTTAAAAAGTAAGAAGAGAATATACAAATTTTCTTAGGGTACTTTTCGTGACAAAAATCAGGTCTTTAAAAAAAAGTTTCCTAAGATTTTAAGAATTGAAACGATATTATAAGTCATGTTGAATGAAAAAAAACACTATTTTCTTATGATAAAGTTCAAAACTTACGCAGAGTAGTTATCTAAATTTTGTTTAGTAACTCAATAATGTTCAGATATAGTATTTTTTTAATCAATGCTGTATTTCTTGTTTCAGAATTTAGAAACCAACCCAGGAGTTTGCTTGATGGTGGTACTCATTCTCTTGCCAACCCTCATTATTCTGCCAGTTCTTCAGCACCTGCCGCATCACCTCATCTTGACAGGTCCAGTTCTTCGACACTCAGGGCAACTTTTCCACGCGTACTTGGATATAGTTTTGAGAAACTTCCCTTGATTAGAGTTTCTCCCCTGACTAATCTGAATCGGATTTTCGAACTCCGAAGATACGTTTTTCCACCTGATGCACCAATTCGATTGAGAACAAGAACTCATGTCCTCATTCCGATGCCCACCGAAGAACAAATTGTATTATCGTCGCCCAATAGCGACGTCTATGCAATATATGAAAAAGCACCATGCAGGCACACGAATTTTCGTGCAATATTTACACCTGTTTTTGGGATGCCAGAAAGGGCGAAAATAAACATGAATACCGGCGCGGTTGAAAAAATGAACGCGGAAGAAATGGCTGAATGTTTAGTATCCCCAAAATATCAAATAATGAAGCATTATAAAGTATTTATCGTGTCAAACAGATCTGTCGCTTTAAGCTAGTTCGTTATGCTTTGCCCGCGTGTATGCATAGACCTTTTAAAACTGAAGTTTAAAAATAACAGCTTAAATTTACTTTCACTTTTGTTTAAACTCCAAAAAATTTTGCTAAAAAATACATCAAATTAATTTAAATATTGTCAAATCACTGGATATTGTTTCATGTAAAATAAGTTTGATTTCAAAAGCCATAAATGTATTGATTTACTCTTTATTTTAGAGTACCAAATATGATAGTGTAGCGTAGATTTATATTTTTCAATCCTAAATATTTGAAGTGTTCAATTTATAAAAGATTAAAATTGAAAAATTTGTAGCTTATTCTACGGAAAAACCTCGGAATTGTTTTTCTCGATTAAAACGGCCACCCTCCTATTGTTGAAGCTCCTTTTCCTTTCATACATTTACAATATTATGTTGAATTCTGTTACTTTAAAAGTAAGCTTTATTCATATTTTATTTTGATCCGATTGTGCTTTTTCACATAACGCAAAATCAATAAAAAAAATGTATTCTTTATCAGCATTGTATTTTAGTTACGAATCCTTTTTTTATATAATTAAATAATTTCTCATTCACCTTCCATAGAATATGCGTTCGTATTATCCATTAAAAAAATAAGGAATTAAAAAACTTTTGAGCGCCTTTTCTCATGTCGAAGGGGCGGCGACCTGAAGGGCCACCCAAATAGCTTAGAGAGTCAACCACTAAAAATTTTTGTTCTGAATGTTAGTTTTTAAATTTTCATTCGAACTTTTGATGGGATGTTACGTTCTCAACTGTCCGCTTCTCCAAACTTTAAAACTTTTGATATATTTTTCTATTTATTTTCCATTTAATCTCCTAAATTTGTGTTTGAAATATGTTTAAAAGAAGAAAATAATACACGATCAGGGGGTTGTCAAGAAGTAAAGCATTATATCGGCATACAATAGGAGCGCAAAAAAGCGGAATGAGTGCAATTCTTTTCATTATATCATATGAGAAAGAGTATAAACTTTCAAAAAAATATTCAAATTTTAATTTTCAAAGTATATGTATTCTTACAGAAAATTTAATTGCACTCCTTTTTTCGCCAGATGAAAAATGTGCGACTTGCGCCGCAGGTAAAATATAATACCTGTATATTAGGTATCTGGAAAAAATCGACAGATCGCAGTTTGAAGAGTCCGCAAATTTTCTGTTATATAGAGAAATCCTCTGTATCTAAAAAGATGATAACTACGAGGGTGGATTGATAAGTTTCCGGCCTGACCAAGAGATGGCGCCACTAGGCCTACCTTGAGGTGGCGTTCTATAGTACCATCCTTAGATAGCTTG
>NC_046658.1:137368511-137371895 GCF_010883055.1 Belonocnema kinseyi | reverse complement strand
CTATTCAGAGTTTTGGATTTCTGATTTATTCCTTTTTCCGAATTTTTGTTATTCCTAAGTTTTATCATTATGTATTATAACCCATTCTGAAATTTTACCTTTATTAAATTTTATCCGTTCCGAAAAATGAACGGGTCCCTAATTTAACAGATCAAAAATTACATCCGCATATTTATTAGACAAATTCAAGACATATTTTATTGCATTTCTAAATTTTAATTTCATTTTCACAATTCAGAAATAAAATAAAAAAGACCTTTCTTTTATTATGTAAAAGAATTTTCTTCTGCTGGAATATTTTATAATAACAGCTGTGCGTTATATCAAGGGCCTTAAAATTATTTTAAAAGTGCAAATAATTTTTTTGCGCCATAAAGAAAAAATGTTGCGCCACATTAAAAAACCGAATTATCAGCGATCAAATTTCAAGAAGGTGGCTGGCAATTTCTTCTCGGGTAAGGATCAATGGTAAAATCCCCTCCTGCCTGTATGCGCCAGACATACAAAATTTGGCGCCATAAATCTGTAAGAGTTTTACCACTACCCCCTCCTAGATATCATTATTATTTATCTAGTGCAACATTGTTTGTTGCTGGTGAATATAAGCGCACTGGCGGCGAAATTCTGTGGACTATAGGGTTAAAAATTCGATTTTAAGATTTTTGATGATATTGATCGCTTCAAAATCGCTCTTTCCTAGTGAATAAGAATTAAGCTTTTATCTGCAAAATCGTATTTGTTATTAAGCTGCAAAGTAGGGAGTGAATCGCCTATTTGGACGCGTGCGTTCGGCCTAAGAAATACAGTCCCGCCACTTTCTACACATCTTTCTGTTCTACAACTGTGTGACTCAAGCGCTCGTCTGACTCGTTAAACGCGGAGCATAAAGATGTAGTCGTAAGTGGAAAACAACTTAAAGAATAATATATAATAATATATAATATAATAATTTAATAAGAATATAAATAAATAATAATATAATATAATAATATATAAGTAGATAATTTTACATAAGAACAAAAAAAAAACGAATGAACATCGTCAGTTGTCAGTTGTACGTACAAAATTTCTTCCTGCTCTTTAAATCACAAAAATTCTAATTTACTGAAAGCTTAAGATTATATTTACATAAATAATAGATATATTTTATTATTATATGCACCAATAGAATTCAGGATAAAGGCCAAGCATAGATGTAGACTAGAGACAGTCCTCATCTTTTCAATGTAAAATTGTAATGTAACAATCTAACTAATGAATATTCTACTGCTTCATTGGCTTATACAATCTATACCATAGTCGTTACCTTTTATATTAAAAACGTCAAATTTGTCCTTCTGAGATATCTACATTTGATAAGAGTCAGCTTAAACGGAAAAAATTGGTTACATACTTCTTTCAAACTGATATCACCTTCTATGTAATATTTTATGTTGAATTTGGTACGATTACAATATTTCAAAGAAATCTCAATGTATTTCCATGCCACTGAAAACGTTTGAGAAGATTTATTTAGATTTCCTTTTATTTCACGAGGTTAAATCGAAATTTGTTCGAATCAGATAAAAATATTTATTGGCTTTAGGTTCAAGCACTGGTTTCTCGATGCAAAGAAATTTTTGTTGAGTGAAAGTTTTGTCTGAATTGTGCATTTTTTTATATTGATTTATTCAAAGTACAAGAATTGTTTTTAATTCCAATATTGAATTGTGCGCCAACTGTGGCGACTGCTTCTTTTCTGCAAAACAAATAGACAACAGAGCATCAGCGAGGTTTAAGTGGCTGCACTAACAAAACATTTGTCCACAGTCTCATCTCTACCAGAGGCCTGACCATTTCATAGGCTTCATCGGCACGCACTAACTTTAGTTTTGGATTGTATCGAATATATGCAAAAATGCGCGTAACATTTTTCACTGAACTAAGTTTGATAGGAGAGGTGCTAATTTCGAGAATATCATAATTAACGCCAGAGTTGTCGGGGATGGTCACTGGTTTGTTCCGTCCTTGGAAAGTAGAGTTATTGCGGGCAATTTTAGAGCAGATTCGTTAAGGATTGGAGAAGCGTAGGGGTGGGGGGAGTGATGTGGGATGTTGAGTCTGCTTTGGGGTTTCGGATAGTAGATCGGGAGCACTAAAGTCGGTTACGATGTTTGGAGTTGACGACGTTGACGTCGTGGTGTCCGCCAGCTTCGAGGACTTCGCGTAGCTCGCAAGTCAGACGATGAAATGCTTAGGAGGGCGGAGGAATCAGCATGCAGATTTCCAGGGTGCGTTCTCTTGTTCCACAAAGACCTGCTGACATTATGGCTGACGGTCTGATTTTACCCTCCCTCCCACTGCAAATTTCACCGGCTCCTCCCAAACTTGCGTACTCATTATTCCATAGTCCCCTGTTACTATACCATTCGGCACCATCTGGCCCATGGCCGTATTAATGTCCCCCACCATAATACCATACCAACCTCTATTTTGCTTTGCAAGTCTTCTATCCTTTTTTCATCCTTTTAATCCCACGCTTATTATAAACTTTCACATAATTAGGTGCGAATTACGTCCGAATTGAATACGTAAGAGTATTCAGCAGGTTGCTCGCCGCTGGCCGTTATTTCATTATAAACGCCATAGTATCTTAATCTGAATCACTATCACCTTCTTTGAAGATTTCATGACATGTATTGACCTTGGAGAATATGAATATCGATTCCCAATACGTCAACATACTGATGGGTTCTATGGAAAGTGATGTACCCTTTGTCCAGCACGTGTGATGGACCAATTACGTTTAAAAGTAAATATTTTTCGTCTTTAGCAGACTATACTATTCGTAATAAGATTATACATTTTTCAAAGCCATAGACTCATTAACTGTCTGTCTAAATACTTTTATACGTACTCTTCAGTAAGTATATATAGGTTCTTATTTGATTCGAATCAGTTAGATATGGTATTTAGCAGGTCATTCATCGCTGGTAGTTTACAGTTACTTAAATCGCACTAATCACTAAAGGCAAATAGTTTTCATCTTTTTAGATATAGAGGATTTCTCTATATAACAGCAAATTTGCGGATTCTTTAAACTGCGATCTGTCGATTTTTTCCAGATACCTAATATACAGGTATTATATTTTACCTGTGGCGCAAGTCGCACATTTTTCGTCTGGAGAAAAAAGGAGGGCAATTAAATTTTCTGTAAGAATACATATGCTTTGAAAATTAAAATTTGAATATTTTTTTGAAAGTTTATACTCTTTCTCATATGATATAATAAAAAGAATTGCACTCATTCCGCTTTTTTGCGCTCCTATTGTATGCCGATTTAATGCTTTACTTCTTGACAACCCCCTGGCCGGGATGCAAGAACCGGGCGAACGCTCGAAATGG
>NC_046658.1:137364881-137368411 GCF_010883055.1 Belonocnema kinseyi | reverse complement strand
TCAGCCTTGGAGGAGATTATGTTGAGAAATAAAAAAAAAATTCTTAAAAACGTTGTTTTTCTTGGTCAGGCCGGAAACTTATCAATCCACCCTCGTATTTGCCTTTAGTGATTAGTGCGATTTAAGTAACTGTAAGCTACCAGCGATGAATGACCTGCTAAACACCATATCTAACTGATTCGAATCAAATAAGAACCTATATATACTTACTGAAGAGTACGTATAAAAGTATTTAGGCAGACAGTTAATGAGTCTATGGCTTTGAAAAATGTATAATCTTATTACGAATAGTATAATCTGCTAAGGACGAAAAATATTTACTTTTAAACGTAATTGGACCATCACACGTGCTGGACAAAGGGTACATCACTTTCCATAGAACCCATCAGTATGTTGACGTATTGGGAATCGATATTCATATTCTCCAAGGTCAACACATGTCATGAAATCTTCAAAGAAGGTGATAGTGATTCAGATTAAGATACTATGGCGTTTATAATGAAATAACGGCCAGCGGCGAGCAACCTGCTGAATACTCTTACGTATTCAATTCGGACGTAATTCGCACCTAATTATGTGAAAGTTTATAATAAGCGTGGGATTAAAAGGATGAAAAAAGGATAGAAGACTTGCAAAGCAAAATAGAGGTTGGTATGGTATTATGGTGGGGGACATTAACACGACCATGGGCCAGATGGTGCCGAATGGTATAGTAGCAGGGGACTATGGAATAATGAGTACGCGAGTTTGGGAGGAGCACGTGAAATTCGCAGTGGGAGGGAGGGTAAAATCAGACCGTCAGCCATAATGTCAGCAGGTCTTTGTGGAACAAGAGAACGCACCCTGGAAATCTGCATGCTGATTCCTCCGCCATCCTAAGCATTTCATCGTCTGACTTGCGAGCTACGCGAAGTCCTCGAAGCTGGCGGACTCCACGACGTCAACGTCGTCAACTCCCAGCATCGTAACCGACTTAGTGCTCCCGATCTACTATCCGAAACCCCAAAGCAGACTCAACATCCCACATCACTCCCCCCACCCCTACGCTTCTCCAATCCTTAACAAATCTGCTTTAAAATTGCCCGCTATAACTCTACTTTCCAAGGACGGAACAAACCAGTGACCATCCCCGACAACTCTGGCGTTAATGATGATATTCTCGAAATTAGCACCTCTCCTACCAAACTTAGTTCAGTGAAAAGTGTTACGCGCATTTTTGCATATATTCGATACAATCCAAAACTAAAGTTAGTGCGTGCCGATGAAGCCTATGAAATGGTCAGGCCCCTGGTAGAGATGAGACTGTGGACAAATGTTTTGTTAGTGCAGCCGCTTAAACCTCGCTGATGCTCTGTTGTCTATTTGTTTTGTAGAAAAGAAGCAGTCGCGACAGATGGCGCACAATTCAATATTGGAATTAAAAACAATTCTTGTACTTTGAATAAATCAATATAAAAAATGCACAATTCAGACAAAACTTTCACTCATCAAAAATCTCTTTGCATCGAGAAACCAGTTCTTGAACCTAAAGCCAATAAATATTTTTATCTGATTCGAACAAATTTCGGTTTAACCTCGTGAAATAAAACGAAATCTAAATAAATCTTCTCAAACGTTTTCAGTGGCATGGAAATACATTGAGATTTCTTTGAAATATTGTAATCGTACCAAATTCTGATAGGAATCAATTTGTTTCTACAACTCCTTGAATTTAGAATGTTTCAAAGCTTCAACGTAAAATATTACAGAAAGATGTGTAGAAAGTGGCGGGACTGGATTTCTTAGGCCGAGCGCACGCGTCCAAGTAGGCGATTCACTCCCTACTTTGCAGCTTAATAACAAATACGATTTTGCAGATAAAAGCTTACTTCTTTTTTACTAGGAGAGAGTGATTTTGAAGCGATCAATATCATCAAAAATCTTAAAATCGATTTTTTAAACCTAAGGTCCCTTTCCTCGCGGTACCTCGCATATTTTGTTTCAATATTCTCCTAAATATATTAGCGGGATTATAGGAAATATCTTTGCTCGGAATAAAGTCCCCCCCCCCCCTACTGGCACGCTCTCGAGCGCGCATGATTTTCGGAATAGTGCCGCACTGGTATTAAGGTAGTTATCGTGCCAAATGTCAGATATAGGAAAAAAATAGTTTGTTTATGATTTTAAGAACCAAAATACTATAACTAATGTCATTTTAAATTAAAAACATTAATAATCATGAAAAATGTTCAAATTCACCTAAAAAAAAATTTGAAATTTTTTTTGCTATTCAATTTTTGCTGCCCGTCGCTTCTGACCAATTTTTGAATAATGATTGCATCTTAACAAATGACGGCTTATTTTTCTGGGAGAGCGTTCTTTAAAACTGTACTGGCTTCAATTTTAGGAATAGTTAAATGATCTTAAAATATAATTATTCGTTTGAAAAATGTTTTTCTCAAAAAATGTTCTAACGACTTCAGCTTTCATTGCTTAAATTGCAATCATTTTTCAAAAATCGTTTAGCAGCGACGGTTAGAAAAAACTCGATTGCAAAATCATGATCAAAATTGTTTTGTTGTTGATTCAGAACTATTGAGAACTGTTGAGAGCGGCATTTTTGAGAAGGTGGACCGCATTTTAATTAACGCATCATAAGTTTGACCCATTAAAGAACCAAAGAATTTTACTGTGTTTGTTCGTTTTGAGAAACTTGTATCAGATAGCGGTTTTACTATAAATCTCGAAAGATACTTACAATTTTTCCTTCTTTCAGTTGAATCCGAAAGATATGCATGTTGCATAATTCCCAAAAAGTCACCAGCTATAGTCCACAGAATTTCGCCGCCAATGCGCTTATATTCACCACCACCAAACAATGTTGCACTAGATAAATAATAATGATATCTAGGAGGGGGTAGTGGTAAAACTCTTACAGATTTGTGGCGCCACATTTTGTATGGGTGGCGCATACAGGCAGGAGGGGATTTCACCATTGATCCTTACCGGAGAAGAAATTGCCGCACTGCTCGCTGATAGTCAATCAATGCTATAGATGATATATAAACGCGGGAGGATATAAGTGAAAGCGAATACAAAAACCGGTTCTAGGATGAATTGTTTAATTTCAAAATGCTCAAATAGCTAAATTATTACGGAGTCAAATTTCGCGATCAGTTCAATTGCTCTGAAAAAGTTTTCAATACACAGCCCCACAAAGCAACAAAATTTTCTGCAACTTAAGCTGAACTGCCATACTTATCCTTTTATGAGCTCCTTGAATTCGAATCCATGAACAGTGTGGCCCTATCAGGTCAGTATCAAGGTCAAATGAAGGCCAGAAGGAAGACAAGTATTGGATCAGCGCAGACCAAAAAACTTCCCAGTGAAGTATTTCACGGTGATTCAATGGTTTTTTCTCATTTTCAAAATCACTTGACTTGAACCCTACCTAATCGGGTCAATGTGACCCCGGGGTTCGGGTTCAGCGAAGAAAAAACTTCTGAGAGTAGAGGAACTATGACAAAGCAACCGAAAGTGTCCTATGGTTG
>NC_046658.1:137363673-137364781 GCF_010883055.1 Belonocnema kinseyi | reverse complement strand
CCTAATCGGGTCAATGTGACCCCGGGGTTCGGGTTCAGCGAAGAAAAAACTTCTGAGAGTAGAGGAACTATGACAAAGCAACCGAAAGTGTCCTATGGTTGCATCTAGACTATTCCTGTACCAAAGGCTTCTGCTGTATATAGTTACAATAATTAACAAACAGTTGCAGACAATTGTCCGCGTATGCTCTTGAAGGAATTACCACCAAGTGGAGACGTAACAACTATGCAAAAAGCTGAATAGCTCCTGGGCGAGTCGTTTTAAAGGGCGATTCTATAATACCGAGGAACCTTATACAACCTTATATTAGTATACAACCTTATATTTGCATTGCGGGGCTCTACAAGGACTAACGAACCCATTTCCTTAGATTTTAGTGGTAAAAATAATGATAACACCAAACATCGTTGTAGTAAGTGCGGCTGAAAATAATCAAAGAATTGACGACGAACATTTTCCCAAAAATGATCATTTGACAACTAAAGTTAGAAAACAAAATTCAAGTTTGGATAAATTATTAAAAGAGAAATAACAAGATCGAAGAAGAAAATTATATAAAAAAATTATAACCTATTATCAGTTCAGGCAATAAAACAGTCTATATAATCCTTTTTTCAAGATTTTGAGAGTAAACCATCAGTAGCTCATATTCGGTTATGACTACTTTACTCTCAAACAATACAGTAAAACAGTGTTTGGAAAATGTTATTAAAAATTGTTAATGCCGGAAAAATACTTCTCAATTATCCTTGATTGTGCGCCTGACTTGATTGTGCGCGCTGGTTCGAGAGTTAATGACGCCTCTAAAATACATGGTGTCGTACCCATGTGCAAAATGTCATATTTAAGCTGTTGAATTTTTCTGAATTATGCAACAGATATATCATTTTCTTTTTAAATTAACTGTAATATGACAAAGTTGTTCTAAGTATCTTTTAAGATTTGCAGTAAACGTGCTATCTGATACTCGCTGATCAAGTCGAACAGATGCATTAAAATGATTTTTTTATCAAATGTGTGAAATTTATTATGCGTTAACCGAAACACATGAAAACTCCTGAATACCACTCTGCCCGCCAACAGTGTTTAGCTACTAAAATCAGAAGCT
>NC_046658.1:137355514-137363573 GCF_010883055.1 Belonocnema kinseyi | reverse complement strand
AGCCACTATACGAAAATTGTTTGATGAAATTTAAAAAATTCTGCACGATGCACAACGACTGTTAGAGTGAATAAAATATAAATGTGTTTAAAATAAATGTTATAAGTTTTTGCCTCAGGCAGCGTATGAATTGAGCATTCATATATTAAATGCTATGATGATTCGGGCGAATTATGAGCTCAATTTTTTTGGCAAAATAAACTGGAAATCTGGTTACAATAATTATTTTCTGCTGATGCGATGATAATGCGATTGCTTATTCATACATTTATAAACAGTTTTTAGGATGAGATTCTTCTATCCCTGAAAATTCGCTTTACTCACCATGGCCTTAAAGATACAAGTACGAATGTTTCATTTACATATTTTTCACGTAGATATTTATAACTTTTGAATAGCAGAGGAAAATAGTGTGAATATGATGCTTCTTTCAGGGTTCAGCTTCCCTGCAAAAAAATTAACTTTGGCAGTGTGAAAGTTACCCTGACTTGGCGTACGAAAATTCACCTGTTGTCAATTGTTTTAAAGGTTTTTTCGCAGAGACAAAAATTTCTATTTTTATATTATTACGAAAACAACAAAAACTGTAGAAGACACAACTGTTCTGCTTTGAACGAAAAAAAAGTATAGGCGTTGGACGAATTGAGCCCCTCAATTACACTCCCATTTACAACTTGCGACGTTCCGAGATACAATTGTGACGACACGTAAAACAAAAAGGCAACCATGTATTTCTTGTTTAAGAATTAAGTTCGCAGTCTAAGCTTTTGCTTGATGATGGCTCTAATCCTGGTTTTGATCACGGTGGAACTTCTTCTTCACGTAGCAGGCATTGTCCAGACTCGACTAATTTCTTGACCGCACCTCAGTATTCTGCCAGGACTCCATCAACTGCCGAATCGCCTCTTCGAGACAGGTCGAGGTCTCCTAGTCTCAGGCAAAAATTTCCCAGCATATTTGGTTTTAGTTTTGAAGATCTTGCATTTATTCGACTTATTCCCCACAACAATCCGAATCGGGTCTTCGAACTCCGAACATACGTTTTTCCTTGCCAACTCAAGAACAAATTGTAATATCAACATCCAACGGCGACGTTTGCGCAATATTAGATAAAACGTCATGCAAACCTACAATTCTTCGAGCAATCTTTACATCTGTTTTTAAGCTGTCAGCACGAGTAAAAATAAACATGAATAGCGGCGCGGTTGATGAAATAAGCGCGGAATATTCAGTAACCTCCAACGTACAAATCACAAAGTATTATGGAGTATTACGTGAGTAAAGCACTATTCGTCACATCATGATTAATTTAAGAAGCAAAGCGCGCGTCCTTTAGTTCTGATGTATGCGCTCCGTTTTTTTGGTATCTCACATTTATGCACATAATTTTTTAAATTATTGTTTAAAAATAACTTTTAACATTTACGGTTTTATTTTTCAACATTTCACCAATGTCTTTTGTTTTAAATCTATAAAATTAAATCAAAGCTCACAAATTTCATATCACTTGACATTGTGCCATTTCAAATAAGTGTGATTTCAAATGTATATTTCAAGCTTGCTTGTTATTTGTTTCAATTATGAATTTATCTAGTTTACAATGCGTAATTCTTAAATCTTTTAGATACCAAATTTTCGGTTTTTACACGTACGCTTCTAATAAAAAATTTTTAAACGCAGTTTCGATAAATTAGCACGTAATTTTTGTTATTCTTTGCACTTGAGTTTTATTTTCTTGTCACTTAGAACTAATTCTTAAGACTTCTAAAATAGTTATCCGCAATGTAGCGTATTTGATAAGATATTTTCAAATACTAGTTTTTTAACATAATAAACCGTGAATGCTTTCAACCACTTGTCTCCTTACCTTTTAATTACAAATAAACGATTTTTGTTTTTGTAAGTTGGCACTGTAAGTTATTGCTGTTTAAGATAGACTTTTCTTCCGAATAATAATTTAAAGCATTATCGATGCAAGAGAAAATTTTTATTGTAAATTATTTGCTAATATTGGGGGCCAATTTAGAAAATTGTTCGATTTCTTTTTCTTGTCTCTTGTTACCTACTTCTTGAAAAGTATTAACTTTCATTAAATTATAGCTCATTTTGGTACGAAACACGTTAGCTACAACCCTACTATTGATATTTTTTAAATGAGTGAATTATCTTCAAATGCAGTTGATTGCTTAAAAAACATTTTCTCAAGTTTTTTAAGAAGATAAAATTATGAACGTTTATAAAATTGGGTCCCGCAATATTATTGCGGGATATGATGGTAGACCTAACACTGTTTCTCATCGCTGTGGATCTTCTTCTTCTCCTGGCAGACATTATCCCGACTCGACTCATTCACTTGCCAGCCCTCATTATTCTGCCAGGTCTTCTGCACCTGCCGAACCACTTCTTGGTAACAGGTCTAGTTCTCCTACACTCAGTAAAACTTTTGGACGCGTACTTGGATATAGCTTTGATGAACTTCCCTTTATTTGACTTGCTTCCCGGACCAATCCGAATCGGATATTCGAACTCCGAACATACGTTTTTCCTCCCAATAAACCAATTCGATTGAGAAAAAGAACTCAATCCTTATTCCGATGCCAAGCGATAAACAAATTGTATTATCGTCACCCAATGGCGACGTCTATGTTATATTGAAAAAATCACCATGCAGACACACGTTTCTGCGTGCAATATTTACACCTGTTTTTGGAATAGAAAAACGGGCGATAATAAACATGAATAGCGGCTCGGTTGAAGAAATGAACGCAGAAGAAACCGCCGAATGTCCAGTAGGCACAAAGGAACCAATTGCAAGGGTTTATAGAGTATTTCGTGATACAAACAGACCTGTCCGTTTGAGCAATTCTACATTTATTTGTATTAAAAATTTTCTATTCTGAATTGACAATTAAAAAAATAGTTGATAGTTAAATTTTCAAGTTTTCGCAGTTAAAATTGCTTAAAGTGATGTAACTTGCAAAATTCACGTATTTTATAATTTATTCTTTACTTAAGAGATTTGAATATGATATTGTAGCGTCGATTGACATTTTTTAACCAGGAAAGTTTAAACGGTTAATTAAAAAAATAATAATAAAAATGTTGTTGATTCAAGGTCGGGAAAAACCGAGGAATTATTTTTCTAGATTAGGACGGCCATCTTGCTTTCGTTGAAACACCTTTGTCTTTCACGAATTTATTCTCATTAATTGTTTGGCCCTTCGCGCTGGATTAAAGGGTGTAAAAATGCTACATTTTTAATATCATGTTGAACTCTTTGAGTTTAAGTCTATGTTTTATTCATTATTTACCTCGATGCGAATGTGCTTTTTCAGATAAAGCAAAATAAAGCAAACATTGTATTCTTTGTCATCACTGTATTTTAGTTACGAAGCGTTTTTTCCGATGATTAAAAAATGTCCCCTTTCACAAAATTGTTCAAAAATAAAATAATTTTTTTTTTAAATAATCACAAAATTTTTTAACTTGAAAAAATTTTCGGTTCTCTTGTGACCCACATTTATGAAAATAAGACCATATTTTTGTTAAGTCTCTTTAATCAAACACTTATAAATTTGGTTCTGAATTGGAATTTTCAATTTTCCTTTGGAACTTTTGATGTGATATTACATTCTTTCAAAAAATATTAAGCAATGCATTTTTTTCGATGGTTAATTTTTTTCCTGCGAAGTTCCCATGCCCTGAACCTGTTAAATTACTTTCAGGAAATCTTACATGGTGAAAAAGATCGCCATTGCTGCAATTTTCAATATTTTTTAACCCTTTTGTTGCAACCCAAAAAACTCACAGCGTCTGCTACGTTTAAACATGTTATCTGCAGCAAGTAAGTTTCGTGCCTCAAAAGGTTTGGAATCGCTTGCCGAAAATGGATGTGATAGCAAAAATTAAAAATTTGTAGCTTATTACTAAAAATTTCTTAGTGTTGATGTACGAAACATTGGAGAGCACAAAATTAAAATATTGGTCAAATTCTAATAATTAAATTACATAAGAAAAATATTAACTTTTAAAAAATTATCTAAATTTTAATTTAAGAACTATATGTATTCTGATAGGAAATTTAATTGCGCTTCTTTTTTCTCAGATAAAGAAGGTGTGGCTTGTGCCACATGTAAAATAAAATCCCTGTGTATTGCGTATCCAGGATAATTCGACAGACCGCTGTTCGAAGAAACCGTGAATATGCCCATATTAAGATTTATAAAATTGAACAAAGTCGAACAGAAAAAAATATTGATTCACTAATCCTTTTTTAAAAGTGAGAAAAATTTAGTAGATATTGTCCATATTCGAAAATTTTGTCAAAATCAATTTCAATCAAATCAGGTTTGACCGTAGGTGAAGCATAGTAGAGGGGCCATTAACCACGCGTGGCCCGTTGTTTATAACTATGGGACGATCGTGGGTCGACCGTGATTAAGCATTGACCGAATCTTGAGCCACGCTCGCATCTCGCTTACGCCATTTTTGATCCATTTGAAGATCAGTTTCAAATATTTTGACGGAGTATGCCAGACGTTAATGGTACGACACTTGATAACGGATTTAAAAAATGCAGCTGCGATTTATAATAAGTTTCATACCAGATTGATTACAGACATGGATAAGGTTCAGGAAATATTTAAACTGATGTTGTCTAGAACTAATCAACAGCACATGCTATGAGAAATCGTACAAAAAATTCGTATTAATCGTCAGTCGAGAAACTTTACGTTAATTATTGATAAACAATTTGAAGATTTCCTGATTCTAACAGAAAGTGTTAGCTAGATTCTGGCTTTAGGGAACTATCAAATAAAAGACGCTAAATTCTATTATGGTGAACACATTGCTCATGATGGTAGGTTTCGAATTGAAATATGTAGCAATATGTAAAAAAACTAGTTTGCTTCTTACGGATTAGAAGTAGAAGCTTGATTTTTCATAAGGGGAAGAATACAGTTGAGACATATTAATAAAACAAAATACAATGTGTAAATCGTAACAGAAAAAAAAGGAAAAAGGGAATGATGCTATTAAAGCCTGTTACTGTAGCTGGAAAACCGGCCTGTATTGGCCCTATGGGCCAAATACGTAAACGGGCATTTGTAATAAAACAAGTGAAAATAATCCCTTTAAGACAATTGTTGGTTTTCAAATATAATTATTTGAATTTTTTATAATATGATGAAAATATAGAAGATATAGAATGTAGAATACAAATCGAAATACTGTTTTTACGTTTGCCTTGATAAAATTGATAAAATAATATTTTAAATTTTATAACTTAAATACTGTAAAATTTTATTATGCTCATAAATATTACATTTTTCGTTCCCATGCACCTTAAAAACGAAAGACTAAACAAATTTGAATAGTCGAATTTAATTAATATTAATTAGTATGATTACATGTAATTTGATTTATCCCTCGTACAATTTTAACGTTTCTTGCATATTCCGTCGTGTTTAATAATATATTATTTAATTTCAGTTAAATTCTCTTCAATGTAAAAACGATTTATTAAAATGATTTAAAACTCCAATTTAGATCAGCTAAAAACACTAGATTTACCAATCATTTAGTAGTGCCATTAGCAATTTTTTCAGTGAATGTAGTTACTAATTGATTTCTTGGATTATTCATACCACTTTATTATTCATACCACTAATTTTTACTAATTAACAGTAGACGAGTCGGCACTACGTAAATTTGCAGAAAACTAAAACCAAATTGCAGTTTTCTAAAAATTCAAATTTAAAGCAGAAATTTTTTTGCAAAAGCACAATCTCTTGCTTAAACAAAATTGTTATATTAAATTAAAAAACAAAAGAAAACACAAAAAAAATAAAATCGTAAGCAATGAAACTTCAAGCATTAATTAATGTAAAGTACAGATAAATATTTGTAAGCACCGAAATCCAATTTGAGCTTCCGTTGATGAGATATTTAATTATACTAATATACTTTTATTATTCGTTATTTTTAATTTTTATCTCGCTATAATTTAAAATTTTTTTTTGTTATGCCAACCATGAAGTATTTTAAAAATGTAATAAAAACTACTTATTCCTCGTGATTATAATACTTAATCATTTAAAATTTGTAAACATTCAAAATTTAATCTCAATGTATACATCTTCTTATTAGCAATGTGTGTATTAATAACACAATTTTACGTTGTGAAACTAACACGACCTGGCCGGAGGTGGTCCAGGTTAGAAACCTAGCTACAAGACGACTGACATTTGCCTGCCTACGTAATGTTCGTGCGCTATTACATTCAAAAGAATGTTGACGATAAATTGATAATGATAATAATAAGAAAATAGTCCTATTGATAATAATAATCAAAGTAGGTAGAGTGGGCTTGAGAGTATTGAGTTTTGCACGCGCGCGTGTCTTTTGCCGTACTTGCCTAGTGGGCACAATGTTTTGCGACGTCTTTACGACATTGTTACGACGTCTTTACGATAACTGTACGACATCCTATGTCCATGTCGTTGAGGTGTTTCACGATATTGTAAATAAATCGCAGGATCTGACGATGTCTTAACGACATCGTAAAGACAACGAAACGACATGGACATAGGATGTCGTAAAGATGTCGTAACGATGTCGTAAAGACGTCGCCAAATTTTTTGGGGACTGGGTGGTTCTGGCTTCGGCGAGACCCCATGAAGTTTTCCTCTCTTTTCCCTAATTAATTCCAAAACTCCATTACAATGTATGTACATCGGATTTCTAAAATGATTAAATGCTCTTCGTGATACTGTTGCTAACGGGATATTGACACTCAGAAATATATTCGCCTCGAATTAAAAAAACTATTTCATTTAGATAATTTTTTTTATCTAACCGAATATATCTTCGAAAGAAGAGAATTATAATTTCATATATGCCAAAAATTCTATTCAAGCAAAACTTTCACTCAACAGATATTTCTTTGCATCGACAAACCTGATATTTGACATAAGGCTGATAAATATATTTCGCGTATTCAAACAAATTTCAATTGAATCTCGTGAAATCAATTGAAATATGAAGAAATATTTTCGAAAGGTTTTGAATCGCATAAAAATACATTAAATTTCCTTTAAAATAGTGTAATCGTAAGAAATTATTTTAGTAATTAGCAATTCATCAGAAATAATCTAGAATCGCGTGAAATCATTACAAATTATTATTATCATCAAATAATAATATATAAAATTCTCTGATACTCCTTGTCCTCTATTTAAAACTCTTGCAACATTCAAGAGTTGACTTGAAATCGTATGAGTTAAAATTTAAACATTTTTCTAATAGTCTATGAAAGGATTAAATTTGTGTTTAAAACTCTTTAAATTTCCAAAGCTTTAGAGTTTCAATATAAAATATTACATAGAAGATTATATCAGTTTGATAGAAGTGCGGAGTAACGAAATTATTTTCGTTTAAACTGACTCTTATCAAATGTACATATCTCAGAAGTACTAAGTTGACGCCTTTAATATAAAAGATAGCGACTGTGGTATAGATTGTACAAGCCAAGGAAGCAGTATAATATTCATTAGCAAGATTGTTACATTTTATTGTTTAATTGAAAAGATGAGGATTGTCTGCACTCTGCTCTTATGCTTGTCCATTATCCTGAATTCTATTGGTGAATATAGTAATCTAATATATTTATTATTTATGTAAATATCCGTTTAAGTTTTATTAAAATATTCCTTTTTTATTAAAAGAGCACGGGGAAATTTTTCCCGTACCAACTGATGCAAAAACTATCATTTTCTGCACTTGTGTAAAAAGTGTGTTGTAGTAAAAGTAAAAGGCACTCATACTCCAATAGAAGTGCATAGACAGTCAAATGACGCTCAAGGGGGGGGGGGTAGAAGTAGTGAAGCATAACTGCAAGATTGGAGCCAAAAGAATCAGGGTATAAGTGCAATTCCGATAATTGACGACCGGAATTAAAGAACCGGGCGAAAGCTTAAAACAAGTGAAACTGTATCTTCTCTTCAGAAGAGGTTTTTTGGTAGCAGCGCTTATTTTGTTAAAAAAAATGTTACTTTTT
>NC_046658.1:137348896-137355414 GCF_010883055.1 Belonocnema kinseyi | reverse complement strand
CCATTTCGAGCGTTCGCCCGGTTCTTGCATCCCGGCCAGGGGGTTGTCAAGAAGTAAAGCATTAAATCGGCATACAATAGGAGCGCAAAAAAGCGGAATGAGGCAATTTTTCTCCAGACGAAAAATGTGTGACTTGCGCCACAGGTAAAATATAATACCTGTATATTAGGTATACTCCAATACGAGTGCATAGACAGTCAAATGACGCTCAAGGAGGGGGGGGGGAGGCGCAGAAGTAGTGAAGCATAACTACAAGATTGGAGCCAAAAGAATCAGGGTATAAGTGCAATTTTTTGGTTGCAGCGCTTATTTTGTTTAAAAAATGTCACTTTTTCCCACAGTTTCTTTTTTCGCATTTTTCATATGAAATGGAGTATTAAAAAGTTTTAAAGACAGACGTGTAGCAGCTTTGGAAAAAGTTTTTCCTCCAGCAATACTTCGTTTGGTCAAAAATTTAATAAAAAAACGATGAGTTAAAGTCAAAAACGCTTTCAACTCGTATTTTTTTTAATTTTTGACAAAACGAAATATTGCTTGAGCATTTCCCCAACACCACTTCCTTAAATTAAACAATAGTTTTACCCATTTCGAGCGTTCGCCCGGTTCTTGCATCCCGGCCGTCAATTATATGCATAAGATCAAATATATCCTTTTCATCATAAATATTAGAAAAATGTTTCAATTTTAATTTTGGAAGTATGTGTATATATTCTTATAGGAAATTTAATATTGCCAATTTTTCCCTGGATAAAAAAGTTGTGACTGGCCATTTAAAACAAAAATCGAAAACCCCGTTTAGTCCAAACGCCAACCCTATTTTTGTCGGGTCGACAAGGTCCATTCGATTTTTTAAAAAAATCTTATGTAAAATAATCGGTAGAATCCAAAACAAGTGACAATAAATGTTTTTGTCAATACCTAAAAAGATATTTTATGAATGGAAAAAGTAACACTCTTTTGAAAGTACCAACTGAAATACACATTTTCGTGTATGAAGTATACTAACCTACTTGAGGAATATAATTATATCTTCAATGGTGAATAAATTGTATAAATTTATGGGAATTAGGATGATTGTTTAATTTGATCATTTTGAATTGGTGTGACTCTATCTGAAAAATACGTAAGGGTATTAAAATTGGTTTACTTGTTGTTTAAAGTTATACTAAAATGATGATGTGACCCAAATCTACTTTATTTGCCACATTCAAATACACTGAGCTAATATTTTTCGAAGAAGATAAAAACAAAATATTGTTCACTAAAAATTGGGAGACATCAAACATCAATTTCATTATTCTACGTAGCAGTCCTAAATATGTGTTGCAATTTTTTTCTGCTCTAGAGGGCAAGTCACCCCCCCCCCCCCCCCCCCCCCCGAATTTTCATTTCCGGAATAAATAAATCCGTATTTTTTCCGAAATTCAAGTGTTAATATGTGCCATCGGACACTTTTAAATCCCATTTGATTAACTTTGAAATGTTAAATATAAATCGTCAATTAAGAAGGAACTTTCAAGTGAGAAAATATACTCAATTTTCAATTACAATAACAACAAATAAAACATTTTCGGATGAAATCACTGGCTAAACCATCCGTTTTAATTCCATTTTGACTATGTGGTTACACTATGGCGTTCATAAACTCAAGCGTCTAGAAATAGTTTGGCGGTAGCGAATTCGAAAGCCGATTGAAGCACCTTAATTACGAGCAGAGAGGTCTTTCTGAGTTTTCATTCACAGCCACATTCTCAAGAGTGCTGCGATCGGTCTTGTAGGGGAATAACTTTTCTCGGAATAGGTTTCCCCCTCTACTATCATGCTCTAGGGTGAGCATGAATTTTAGAAGACCTGTCTCATTAGTGCCGCACTGGAATTAAGGTAGTTGTCGTGCCCAAAGTTAGATATACGAAAAAAATAGTTTTTCTATAATTTTGTGAATCAAAACACTATAGCTGATGTAATTTGAAATAAAAATTATTATTTGTTTTAAAGAATTTTTTTAATTTCAACAAAAAACATTAAGCTTTACCATATTTTTTGCACTTGAATTTTTGCTGTTTCAAAAATGCTGTCTCGGGAAAAATATATCCTAATGGTTTTCGCTGTCATTGATTGAAATTCATTCATTTTTAGAAAATTGTTAAGAAACGACGGTCAACAAAAATTCGATTGAAAAATCCTGGTTAATATTAATGTGTATTTTTTGTTTGTTTTAAATTAACGTGTGTCTTAAAAAAATGTTTTTTATCTTAAATTACATCCGTTATCATATATAGATTTTGAAAATCATAGAAACACTATTTTTGTAGATATCTGAATTTCGGTACGACAACAACCGCAATGCCACATTCAGGAGTGAAAGTGTGAATTGGTAAAGCCTTCGCGCTGCATACTTGAGAAAGTCGGATCCGAAATTTCGGAGCGTGGCAGAAATCGTAGGAGTGGGGGTGAGCTTGAGCTCGCATGTGGATTAACGGCACTTTTAAGAGCGGCATTATTGATAAGGGGGGCTCCAATTTTATTAACGCGTCAAAAGTTTCACCTATACGATAACCAAATCATTTGACTGAATTTGTTCGATTTGAGCAACTTTGATCATATAGTCGTTTTGCCATGCATCTTGAAAGATACTTACAACCCTGCCGTCTTTTAGTTGAATCTAATAGAAAGTATACACCTGTTGCATAATTCCAAACAAGTCATCAGCTTCAATGCTACAGTTTGCAGAATCATTTGCAGTAATATTTAAACTAAGAGGGGAGAAAGAAACATAAAATGCTCTCGGGTTAGCGTCGATTATTTCTTCTGAAGACCCTTTTGTTTCCGTTTCACGTTAGTACTGTTGTCGAAGATTTAAACCCATAAACATAAACGCTTGAGCCATGTTCCTCTAATTTATTTATTACAACATGTGCAAATCGTCCATCTGTTTAATCAGACATTATTTATTGCAACAAATCGGGGACCCAATACACCAGCCCCCAGTTTTTATTTTTGGTTTTTCTATATCCCACTGAATTGCGCCGCAAATGCGCTCATGTATGCACCGCCAATAAAAAATATTCGGTACAAATCTCTAGGGATCATACTTGGTACAAAATCCCTTCAGCATTGCCGTTTGAAAATTCGTATTTATTATTAATTTTTATAAACTCATTTGACGACGAATAAGTTAAATGATGTAGTTGCAAATCAGCGAGTGCAAAATATTTTAATAGTAGCGCATTTAAGTGCATTGGATCATGTCAGTCCCCCTTTCTGCAATTTGAAACACAAAATGAAATCGAAAAGTCCTTCGGCATGGTTTGGCATGTGGACTATACATTTTCAGGTACGCTGATCACGAATTCGTCATTCTTATGACCCCTAAACTTCAGGATCAAGGTCATATAAAGGTCAGTTGCGTTGATTTTCTGAAATATAATATTTTCAAGTTCAGTTTCTAAAAGAGCGGGAAATTTTACATACGCATATCTTTTTACTTACGGGTCCCCGTAACCTCTAGAGATCACACGAAGGTCCAAAACATTCTTTCTAACGCATGAAGCTCGTAGCTTGTCAGGGTTTTATTATATCGAGGTAATGATCCTTACAGATTACGTTTTCGGGTGTGCTGATCACGAATCCGTAGGCCCTATGGCCCCTTTACGTCTGAATGAAGATCATTTCGAGGTCAGCTTGTTTAATTTGAGCAATATCGTCTTTTTGAGCTCAGATTCTGAATCATCAAATATATAACAATATATATTTACAAATAATTTATGATATTCATTGAACCTGGTGTTAAATTTTGTCTAAGTAGACAGTCTTTTTTCACATAATATTGTCGTCTGTCCCATTCACGAATGAGATATGAACGTTTTGTGAATCCAATTTGTTAGCCTAATAAGATAGTTATTCAGTTTGAATCTCCAATCAACTGCCACCCGTAAAAACTATAATTTAATTTCTGCAGCCTTTTTCTTTTAATAAAGATTCTACTAGCTCGGGAAGTTCTTTCGGTAGTCCTGTGTCTCGAACCAAGACACTCAATTCATCTTGAGTAAGCGCATTAGAATTCGTATGCTGATCAGACATTTTTTCCAATACATCTATAAAACTGTGATAATTATGTTCGTCTCTCGAATCTTGAACTTACATTTTAATATGTTCCGAATCTATCTTATAAGAATATTCATTAGTCGAAATCTTAATCAATCAAATTATATTATATTATATTATACCATGGTCCATAATGATTAGGACATGAAGAGTCACAGACTAAAGAGATAATAATCCGTTAAATTTCGCCAAACCATTAATGAGGAAAATCTTGTTTTTTTCTGATGGTAAAGTTACAATTAAAATTTTAAGCATACAGTTTACAGAGTCCACGAATTTTCCCTTCGACTAGTATCTAAATTGAACCAATTTCTGTAATTTTCTTTTAATTTATCTATACATGGTTTTCTTTCAATACTGCTGACGTACTTGACACAAATTTCGTCATGAACGTCTTGAAAATTGCAAGCCACAAGCTTCCATTGCTGCAGTGAAGTTAGTTAATGGGTAATGAAACATTGTAAAAAATACGCTGGTGGCAGGGTCATAACTTACATAAAATGATCGATTCCGCTCTTTCATAACCTGAGCTCAAAAAGAAGATATCACGCGAAATAAGAAAGTTGACCTTCGAACGACCTTCTTTCTGACGCACTGGGGTCATAGGGGCCACGGATTTGTGATAAGCGCAACCAAAAGCATATAGTTCACATGTTTTGGTCAAAAGAGTTTTCGATTTCATTTTGTGGTCCTGTGTTATAAATAAGTAAAATTATTCTGTCACTTTCAATTATTTAAATCTTGTTTTGATAAAAATGCACAATGTGAATGTTTTTAAATGAATAGGCTCAATTGTTTTGAGAGGATAAACTGAAAATATTTTCCCAATGAGTTTTGGCTCCTGACGCTATGATATTTTAGGTAGAAATTTATAACTTTCAAATAAAACAGGAAAAAGTGTGAGTCTGACGCTTATTTTAGGGTACCGCCTTCCTGCAAAAAAATTAGCTTAGCAGCTTAATGAAAACCTCAATTACAACCTCATCTACAACTCGTGATTTGCCAAAATAAAATTGTGTAGATACTTAAAAGAAAAAAAACGAAATCCTGTATTTCTGGTTTCAGAGCTAAGTTTGCAGTCCAATCGTTTGCCTGATGATAGCCACAATCCCGGTTTTAATCGCTGTGAGACTTCTTCTCGTAGCAGACCTTACCCAGACAGGACTTATTCAATTGCCACACATCATTCTTCTGCTAGATCTTCATCAGCTGCCAGATCACCTCTTCATGGGAGGTCGAGGTCTCCTACTCTCAGGCAAACTTTTCCCAGCATATTTGGAAGTGATTTCGCAGATCTTGCATTAATCCGACTTGTTCCCCACAACAATCCGAATCGGGTATACGAAATCCGGAGATACGTTTTTCCTTCAGATAAGCCAATTGCATTAAAAGGAAGGGGTCGTAACTTTCATCGCGTGCCAACTAAAGAACAAATTGTATTATCAACATCGAATGGCGACGTCTGTGCAATAGTGCAAAAAGCATCAACCGGGAGCACGAGTCTTCGACCAATGTTCATACCCGATTTGGGGTTGTCAACACGGGTGAAAATAAATATGCATAGCGGCGCGGTTGATGAATTGAGCGCAAACGAAATCGCGGAATGTCCAGTAACTTACCACGAACAAATAACAAAGCATTATGAAGTATTACGTAAGTACAACACAATTCTTTACATCATTAATAAATTTAGAAAAAGCGCACGTCACTTAGATCTGGTGTTTGCGCTCCTTTTTATGTTTACCCACGCTCATACACAGACTTTCGAAAATTGATGTCCAAGGAATAACATTTTACATTTACAATTTCATTTTTCTGCATTTTACAAATGTTTTTTTTTCAATCTGTGAAATTATAATAAACATCAAAAGATTTAAATTACTTGATATTCTCAGATTTCAAATAAGTGTCATTTCAAGTTTTATATGTTGAGTTTAAATGTTAGATTTTTAAATTATCAGTCCATTTAGTTTACAATGCGTGATACTAAAATATTTTGGATACCACATTTTGCAACTTCAAACGTACGCTTTCAATTTAAAATTTAAAAAATGCAGTTTCACCGAGTCAAGATGTAATTTTTATTATTTTTTGCACTTGATATTTATTTTTTAGTACTCACTTTTTAAGACTTTGAGAAATGTTGGCTCTCAATGTAACCTGTTTGATAGGACAGTTTCAATTGCTTGTTTTTTTTAGAAAAGCGTTTCCAATAACCTTGCGGTTGATTTTTTCGTAAATAAGTCAATAACACAGGCCAAAAATTCTCAGAACCAGAGACCAGACCTACTATACCCCCAAGCCCGGTAACTTTCGAGCCCATAACCTGAGACTCCCATAACCCGATTTCCTCTACCCCCAAACCCGGTTACGTGCGTATCGTTGAGCTTAAACCCCTACAATCCAATTTCCTT
>NC_046658.1:137342334-137348796 GCF_010883055.1 Belonocnema kinseyi | reverse complement strand
GCAAGGGTGCTCCTTTGTGATGCTTTCGCCCGTTTTTGAAAAAAAAATTTATTCAAGATGCTATGTAACCTCAAATATAGCAAAAACGGTGTTTTTTGCACTCTTAGGTTACAATATCTCAAAAACTGAGGGTGATGGAATTTTTCGGAGGTCGGATTCGGATTCAGCGCAGCAAAAACCTTCGGGTATACTAGGTCTGGTCTCTGGTTCCGGACCTTTGTCAAATTTTGTCGGCCTGTGTAATCTTTAAATATTGTATGTTGTTAAAACAATCCAGTATTTCTTGTTTCAGAATTTAGAAACGAGACCAGAGGTTTGTCTGATGGTGGTACTCATTCTCTTGCAGACCCTCATTATTCTGCCAGTTCTTCAGCACCTGCCGCATCACCTCATCGTGACAGGTCCAGTTCTTCGACGCTCAGGGAAACTTTTCCACGCGTACTTGGATATAAATTTGAGGAACTCCCCTTCATTCGAATTTCTCCCCTGATTAATCTAAATCGGATATTCGAACTCCGAAGATACGTTTTTCCACCCGATACATCAATTCGATTGAGAACAAGAACTCATGTCCTCATCCCGGTGCCCACCGAAGAACAAATTGTATTATCGTCGCCCAATAGCGACGTCTATGCAATATTTGAAAAAGCACCATGCAGGCACACGAATTTTCGTGCCATATTTATACCTGTTTTAGGGATGCCAGCAAGGGCCAAAATAAACATGAATAGCGGCGCTGTTGAACAAATGAACGCAGAAGAAATGGCCGAATGTTTAGTATCTGCAAAATATCAAATAATGAAGCATTATAAAGTATTTCTTGTGTCAGGCAGATCTGGCGCTTCGAGCTAGATCGTTATGCTTTTTCCGAGATATGAATAGACCTTTTAAAACTGAAGTTTAAAAATAATTGTTTAAATTTATAATTGCGTTTGTTAAAATTCCGAAAGCTTCTCCTAAAAGATACATCAAATTAACTTAAATATCATCAAATAACTGGATATTGTTTTATTTAAAATAAGTTTGATTTCAAAATCCACAAATTTATTGATTTTAGAGTACCGAACTCGATAGTGTAGCGTAGACTTATATTTTTCAATCATAAATATTTGAACCCTCCTCTTGTTGAAGCTCCTTTGCTCTTTCACGAAAACAGTCTTATCACTTGTTTGGCACTTCGCGCTGGATTAAAATTCCGAAAAATGTGAAGTTTTCAATATTATGTTGAACTCTGTTATTTTTAAAGTAAGTTTTAACCATGTTTTATCTCGATTTGATTGTGCTTATTTACATAACGCAAAATAAATTTGAAAAATGTATTCTTTATCAGTATTTTATTTTAGTTACGAAGCATTTTTTATATAATTAAATAATTTCTTCTTTCACCTTCAAACGGAATTGGCGTGCTTATTATCGATTGCAAAAAGAAATAAGGAATTTGAAAACTAAAAACATATTGTTTGGAAATAAAATGTTTAAAACAAATAATTCCAAAATTATTTGAATTAAAAGAACTCTCGGTTCGCGTGTGACCCACAACCGTAAAATAAAACCAAAAATACCGTCTTTTTACAAAAAATTATATTATTTCATAGCTGTAAAATCTCTTTAATGTAAAAAGAAAACGATATAGGGTGGGGGGATGGGTATTTTACATCTAAATGTGAGAAAAAACGTGAATTTCCTAAAAGACGCCATAATATAAAACATGTTCCAGTAAATATGGAAAATCCATATCGGATAAAATTTTAGTTAACAGGTTTAGACAATTGACCTTTTCAGTCAAATACACTCATACTCAATTTTGTATCGACTTTGGGTCTAGTAGGAACAGAATATAAGCTTTTTTCATGTCCAAACTCATGGCCGCATTATGGAGTTTCTGACCTTTAAACTACAATATGGCGCCGCGCCGTAGCGCTCAAAATCGTGTTAAATCGGCATACAGTTGGAGCGCACAAAATCAAAATGTGAGTGCAATTCTGATCATTATATCATATAAAAAAGAGTATAAACTTTTAAAAAATTATTCAGATTTTAATTTTGAAAGTATATGTATTCTTACAGGAAATTTAATTGCGTTCCTTTTTTCTCCGGATAAAAAATGTGCGGCTTGCGCCACAGGTAAAATATAAAGCTGGATATTAGGTATCTAAAAAGAATCAACAGATCGCTGTTTAGATAAACCGCAAATATGCTGATATACAGAGGGATCCTCTATACCTTAGAAGATGATATCCATTTGCAATCAGTGTGAGACGACCGACATATTGCAATTTGAAGTATTTCCGTGTATTAGAGCCGACGATTCTTAAGTAATTATTTTGTTAAATTTAAGCATCAGACTTTGATTGGTGCATAAAGATGTTTGTTATCACTCGACCAATGATTGGAATATGTGAACGGTCAACGCGAACTAGCAACAAGTTTGCGAATTGGTATAAATGCTTTTTCGAACGAGAGGGACAATTAATCGAATAGATTCGAATCATTATCAGACGACGCTATGCGTTCAGTCGTAACTGACATTAATTTTTGTGTGAATCTGTGATCTTTCCTAGCATTTCTCGGTAAGTAGATTGTTATCGTCGTCAATCAGTGTAAAAAGTTCAAAGGTGTAATCGTGTTGTTATTAAGTGGGCTTCGACTTTTTTTTATTTGTTCACAGGGCACGCGAAAGTCCCAGTTGTTTGTATTTTGTTCAATCAACCGCATTGTTGGGACCGTCCACGGCATAATCTTTCATCCCGGACGAAACCCAAAGATCTTCTGAAAACTCTTTTATTTAGTCGTCCTGCCGACAAAATTTTATTTGTTCCATCCATTTTTTATTGGAATTTTATATTAGATTCTTGTTATTTTAACTATAGACTAGATTTTAATCGAGCCGCTTAAATCTGTTTTTTTTGTTAATATTGGATTACTACAATTTATGTGTCTCTTAAAAATGTATTTTAAATGTTTACAAAATTATTGTGTGGACTGAGGGCGGGCCCTTCAACCCAGGAATCCGGACAAAGACAGTAATCCTTGAGGAGTTTAACGCGGTCACCATTCATTCAACCACAGTCCTCTTTGTGTCTTGATTGTGTCCATCCCTACGTTTACCCCAAAGTTGACTCACACTCCCCCAACGCCCACCTCACGTTTATGCCATCGTTGAGCCATGGTTCACCCATTGAATCTTTTGTACACGTGTAGCAGATCACTCGTGAAATCGGAAGGGCTCGGGTACGTGCTCGTGCATTTTAGGCTTTACACGAGGCTTTTCTTCACAGCATGTAACAGAGCCGACTCACCGACACGCTACAGGTGCAAGTATTTCTCCCAGATGGGAAAGTGGTCCGGCCGAAAAATTCCACGTTTTGGAGATACTCATTAAAATTGCAATTACTAAACTCACTCGCACTATTAACTGCAGAAACAAACTAGGCATTAGAAGTAGTTGGCTGCATAAACCATCTAAAAATAAATAAACTTTGTAAAACACCTGCGCATGAAATACGACTTTTTCCGTCTGAAAATATTGGGCAAAATAAGTGATTTTTCAATGATTCATATGAGCGCTGAAAAATAGCATAATTGTCCCATTAGTAAGAAGTTTCCTATCAAGTGGGCAAAAGTACGCGAAACTCTTTTTTCCTGAAAATCCCGTGATAATATTTTCATAGTCTATTTGTTTTGCAGAAAAGGCAGTCACTGCAGTTGTCGTCCAATTCAATATTAGAATTAAGAACAATTCTTGTAATTTAAATAAATCAATATGGAAAAATGCACAAGAATGTATATAAAAAATTATTTTGAAATATTTTCCCCACAGATTTCTTCGGTAATTAAATTTTTCGTGATATATAATATATTCTATGCAAGTCAAATGGGGCCAATTAGCGCGTGGATTTACCAAAAGCGCAATAGCAAAAGGCGCCCAGATTTGCATCAATGGCCATGATTGCACGGAATTAGGTATAGAAAAGCATTTATCAATCCCAATTGAGAATACTGTTCTTTAACCTAAAGCAAATAAATATTTTTATCTAATTCAAACAAATTTTCATGGAATATCGTGAAATCAAACCAAATCTGAATAAATCTTCACAAACGTTTTGAATCGCATGCAAATGCATTGAGATTTCTTTGAAATATTGTAATCGTGGTGCATATGAGCGCATTTAAAGACGATTGAATCCATATAGGCAATTTTATATTTTGTATCACTGTAGAAGATTTAACACCTGCGCCACAACTACACTTCCTCAAATGATATCTTTGTTAATTAGCTAGAGTACACCTGGTAAGACTTCTACAGATTTGTGGCGCCAAATTTTGTTTTGGTGGCGTATACGGGCAGGAGGGAGTTTCGTCATTGAACCTTAGCGGAGAAGAAATTGCCGCACTGCTCGCTATATAGTAATTAATGTTGTAGTAATCAAGCATCTATAAATTTCATCCAATTAATATCTTTCGATTCACGGATTTAAGAGGGAAATAGCTGTAAGGCGAAATAGCTTTAATTTGGGAATAAGATATAAAGATCAATTTTATTGTTATATGATCTACGAGTTTCACTTTTTACAAAATTTCGCTTAAGTGAGATCTTGGTTAACAGAGAAATTTTTTGTACTTAGGTTCATGAGTTCATCATGACCTATCCGGTGCTCGTTAGTTTGAACACTCGCTCGACATTGAATAAACAAAAAAGATTTCATAGGCGAAGTTTGCAAATCGTTGTATGAAAAATTAATTAACACCTATTGTTGACTAAGCTACCGACGACCATGAAAATTGATCTTGAAGTAAGTAAGCATAAATGAGCATAAAATTGACCTTAAGTTGCGGCTGAAATTCAGTTTCACCACCCGCCATGAATAATAATTTTGAATGCGAATAACAGTATAAAACTCTTTTAATACTTGATATAGTGGTATAATTACAAGTATAGTTTAGAATTAACCCTAAGTGTGAAGCAAGTATAATGGTAAGACAGACACAATGCTACTTGAGTTTTTAAGTTTTATTGAAATTGCACAATTCAGTAGAAGCTTTAAATGAAGGAATCAATAAGCAGAGTTTAACAATCGGTTGGTCGATTTCTGAAGTGGCCGTCTTAACGCGAACCGAGCGAACTAAGCCATCTTTCACTGTACATGTGAGCTGGTAATCCACGAAGATTTGTCAAGCGGTGGTAAGTTACTAGAAAACCTTCACAGGAGTAATTTGAAACAAGTTCCAAATGTATGTCTCGAGTGAGACAGCAAGCGAATGATATGATACAAAACCCGGTTTAGTATGTATTGTTTAATTCTAAAACGCTCAATTAGCTGAGTTCTTACGGGGTTAAATTTCGCGTTCAGTTCAATTTCTCTTAAAAAGTTAATAATACAAGGCCCAACAAAGCAACAAAATTTTCTGCAACCCGAGCTGAACCGTCATACTTATCCGTTTATCAGCTCGCTGAATTCGAATCAAGGTACAGCGTGGATATTGTGATATTGCTCGCTGAATTCGTATGAGTGTACAGTGTGGATATTGTGATCCCAAAAACTTCTGAGAGTAAAAGTTTTCTCCGAAACATTGGCATTTTCTGATCCTATAGTTTTCTTCACATTGACTTTCACTTGACCATCAAACTGACCTAATAGGGTCAAATTGATCCCCGACACAAGTTTAGAAACCTCAAAAACGTATGGATTTGGTTGATTAACTTGAAGTCCAGAAGATTTGTGTTTGTGGGGCTGTGTTATTATTAAAAAAAAAAAACGATCACATATTCCAGGGGGAGAAAATTTTGTCCCTCTAATATGTGTACAATGTAGCATCTATGCTTATTCATCCAGCAACAAATATTATTCAAAATTGAAGAACTCTTATGTACTGTCTATCCCAAATCTTAAACAGAGATGAAGTTTGTGACATACCAATACGTGGCCTATGTACCTAGTATAAAAAAGTGAAATAGATTTTTCTGCATTCAAAGTATGAATTTTAAATAAAAAAAGCATGTGGCGAAATAACAAGATCGAAGAAATTTGGCTTATTTTGAGAGAGAAATAGGGTTCCGCAACTTTTCGTAGCAGGAATTAGTAGGTTCACTTCACGTTTAGTGTCCTGGATCTCCACGAAGGCGCGCTGGTTCGTGAGTTAGGGACACCTCTGAAATACATTAAGTGCCGTACCCATGTGCAGAATGTCATATTTAAGCTAGTGAATTTTTCGGAATTATGTAACAGGTCTATAATTTTTTTTCGACATTAACTGAAAGATGGTGAAACTTATTATACGTTAACAGAAACACATGAAAACTCCTGCATACAACTCTGCCCGTCAGTAGTGTTTAGCTACTAAAATCAGAAGATTCCGACTTGTACAGTCTGTCAAGTTAAAGCGTGGGTGGCTTTACTCGCAGTCGGTAAGGTGTATCGACATGATTTTGGTGTCAAAATATTGAGAAGAGCTCCCTCTTTC
>NC_046658.1:137332005-137342234 GCF_010883055.1 Belonocnema kinseyi | reverse complement strand
GAGGGAGCTCTTCTTAATATTTTGACACCAAAATCATGTCGATACACCTTACCGACTGCGAGTAAAGCCACCCACGCTTTAACTTGACAGACTGTATGCCTGGATGTCAATTGGTATAAATCAGATCAAATTTCAACTTCGTAGTTTAAATTTGAAGCAGGCAAATATCGGAGCAGCAAAATGTAACTATATAATAACTATGTAAGTCGTTATTTGTACGACAGGCTAGCCACTATACGAAAATTGTTTGATAAAAGTTACAAAATTCTGTACAATGCACAACGACTGTTAGAGTGAATAAAATATAAATGTGTTTGTTTAAAACAAATGTTATAAATTTTTGCCCCAGACATTGCATGAATCAAGCATTCAAATATTAAATCCCATGGTGATTCGGGCGAATTATGAGCTCAATTTTTTGGGCAGGATAAACTGGAAATTTGTTTCCAATAACTGGTTTCTGCTAATGCAATGAACTGCTAATGCAGTGAATGTCGACGTTTAAACGTATATGCGTATTTTGACGCCATACGCACGTTGTTACTTGGATTTAGTTCTTCTTTATTCATAATGTGTCTCCTAAGAGTTTACATGACTTCCATTCCTTACAATCTTTTCGTTTATATCTATATTTTTTTACAATCTTATCCTTTCTATATATGCAATTATTTACAACTGTTTACATAAATTCTTAAATCTACTTCCTTATTTCTATTTCCTGCGATAGCGCAATTGAGAACTTGTTAGAAAACTAGTGACTTCCGTTTCCTTTTTCTTTCACTTTTTTATACCTCAATTTACCTTTTTTCACGTGCATTCTTCCATTCTCTCTCATTCGCTCCTCTAACACCCTCCAACTCCTTGATCCATTCTTCTTCTAATGCATCTTCCACTAGACTCTTAACCACATTTTCTTGTCAACTTCCTTTATCTTCCATTCCTCTCCTACATCCTTCCCATACATGCTCCGATGTTTCCTCCTCTGAATCACATATTCCACACTTTCTGTTCTCTTCTTTTACCCAGTACATCCCCTCCCTTACCTCGTTTCCCAATCTAAATCTTGCTATTCTGGTCCACCTTCTCTCTCCCCATCCCTTTTTTTTAAATACTTTAGCTCCCTTTCCTTTTTAACCATCTTATACCATTTATTGTACTTTGATTCCTCAATCGCCCCCATCTTTCTATGAATTGTCTTTTCCTCTCCCTTTTTTCCAAATCTTCATAGTTTACTCCAGTCCCGCCTTTTATTTCTCTATCATTAAAGAACTACCTACTTTCTTCTTCCAATCTCGTTAATTCGATCGCCCTCCCTCTCCTCTCTTCTTCCTCCATCAAACACTTTCTCGTAAACTTCTCTCCCTTCCCCTCCCTTAGCTTCGTCTCAAATTTCCACGCCCTCTTTCCCGCTCTAATACTTAACTTATCCCTTTGCGCTTCTTCTCTCAACATATATCCTGGCGTCCTCCAGTTTGACACTAGTGTCCACCTTATATACCTTTCTTGTAACCTATCAATATCTTTCCTTTCTTTCCATGCCCATCCCCATCCCCATTCCATGCTCCATAACCTAATACCGGCCATACCAGCGTATCAAATAACCACATTCTCCTCCTCCAATTTTTTTCAACCTTCTTTTATCTATTCCCCATATCTGTTTCATTACCCCTGCTGCTTTTTTATCCTTTCTCTTATATGAGTTATATGATCTCCATTCGTTTTCAAGATATATCCCAAATACTTATACTCTTTGACTTCTTCTAACTTTAGTTCTTTCCATCTCCCTGCCCATTCTTTCTTTCTTCCCCCTCCTTTTCTAAACCTCATTTTCTTTGTCTTTTCTACATTTACATTCAGCTTTTTCCCATCTTAGTATTTCTCTAATCCTGTAACTAATCCCGCCATTCCTTCTTCATCCTCTGCCATCAACACTATGTCGTCTGCCTATGGCAGTGTATATATCTTTTTCTTTCCTATCCTAACTCCTCCCCAACCCTTTCTCCTCATGACTTGGATTTATTTTTGAAGATCTTTCATTTATTCGACTTGTTCCCCACAACCATCTGAATCGGATATTCGAACTCCGAACATACGTTTTTCCTCCAGATAAACCAATTGGAATGAAAACAAGATTTCGGGACATCGATCCGATGCCCACTAAAGAACAAATTGTATTATCAACATCCAATGGCAACGTCTGTGCAATAATGGAAAAAAGTCAACCAGACACATGAATCTTCGAGCAATAATTACATCTGTTTCTAGGTTGCAAGAGAGAGCAAAAATAAGTATGAATAGCGGCGCGGGTGAGAGATTTAACGCAAAAGAAATCGAAGAATGTCCAGTAACCTTTAACATACAAATCACAAAGTATTATGAATTATTACGAAAATGAAAATTTTTTGTTGTCTTCGCGGATCTCACCTAACACGAATCCCAGTCTCAAACTTTCGCGACAGGTGGGACGGTACTATAAGTAATAGCTGTTCATAAAAGACTGTAGTTCTGAATAATTTGAAGCATTATCGGCAAAAAAGAAAATTTTAATTGTAAATGATTTCCTAATGTTGGGGGCCAGTTTAAAAAAATTTTCTATACCTCGAATAAAATATGAATGAAAATTTGAAACAACTTAAGTTATACCTTATTTCAATTCCAAATTTCAATTCTAATTCCAAGCCTTTAAAGAGGTCTAAAAAGTATCAATGAGTGCAAATACAGTTTTGTCCGACAACTTGCAAAAATACGATTTTTTCTGAAAATAGTGGATCACAAAACGAGAGAGCAACACAAAGACAAGTCACGGATATACATTAAATCCGTTGCCAAATTATTTTAAAAACTTATTTATTAAATTAAATTATTTCTTCTTGTCTCTTCTTACCTCACTCTTAAAAATTATCAAACTTCATTAATATAGTTATTTAAAAAAAAGTGTTTTCTCAAGTTGTTTAACGAGATAAAATTATGGGCGTTTATGGAACTGGGCCCCAGATTGGTACCCTTATTTACAACTCGTGATGTACCGGGATATGATTGTGTACTTGAAATAATAATTTAATCCTGTATTCCTTGTTTTGGAATTTAGAAACCAGTGCAGGGCTTGGTCTGATGGTGGCCCTAACACTGCTTCTCATCACCGTGGATCTTTTTCTTTTCCTGTAAGACATTATCGAGAAACGACTCATTCTCTTGCCAGCCCTCATGATTCTGCTAGGTCTTCGACACCTGCCGAATTACCTCTTCGTGACAGGTCTAGTTCTCCTATACTCATCAGTGAAACTTTTCGACGCGTACTTAGATATAGCTTGGATGAACTTCCCTTTATTCGACTTGCTTCTCGGACCAATCCGAATCGAGTATTTGAACTCCGTAAATACTTTTTTCCTCCCAATAAACTAATTCGATTAAGAACAAGAATTCATACCCTCATTCCCATTCTAACCGATAAACAAATTGTATTATGGTTACCCAATTGCGACGTCTATGCAATATTGGAAAAATTATAATGCAGACACACGATTCTTCGTGCAATATTCACACCTGTTTTCGGAATGGAAGAACGGACGAAAATAAACATAAATAGCAGCGCGGTTGGAGAAATAAACGCAGAAGAAACTGACGAATATCCAGTAGGCACAAAGGAACCAATCACAAGGCTTTATAGAGTATTTCGTGGTTCAAACAGACCTGGCGCTTTGAGCTAGGTCGTTATGCTTTTCCTGTGTGTATGAATAGACCTTTAGAAATGAAAAAGTGAAAATAAAATTTTTGTAGATTAACGCACGGGAAAAACCGCGGAATTGTTTTTTCTAGATTAGGACGGTAACCCGGCGTTTGTTGAAACTCCTTTGTCTTTTA
This sequence comes from Belonocnema kinseyi, assembly GCF_010883055.1. Lineage (NCBI taxonomy): Eukaryota > Metazoa > Arthropoda > Insecta > Hymenoptera > Cynipidae > Belonocnema > Belonocnema kinseyi. The sequence goes on along the minus strand of NC_046658.1, from coordinate 137,338,373 downwards.
GGAATCTATTCTCAATAATTGTTTGGCCCTTCGCGCTGGATAACGGTGTATAAAAATGCGAAATCTTAAATATTATGTTGAAGTCTTTAATTTCAAATGTATGTTTAAATCATTTTTCACTTCGATGTCAATGTGTTTATTCAGATAATACAAAATATAGCAAAAATGATTCGGAATCGGATTCGGATTGGTCCCGGAAGCAAGTCGAATAAAGGGAAGTTCATCCAAGCTATATCTAAGTACGCGTCGAAAAGTTTCACTGATGAGTATAGGAGAACTAGACCTGTCACGAAGAGGTAGTTCGGCAGGTGTCGTAGACCTAGCAGAGTCATGAGGGCTGGCAAGAGGATGAGTCGTGTCTGGATAATAATAATAATAATAATAATAATAATAATAATAATAATAATAATAATAATAATACAAATAATAATAGATCTTTATTATGTTCCACGAGATATGTACATTAGCTTACAGAAAGAGATAGGCGAGTGGACATAAAAGGCTGAGGTTCAGCCTTAGCTGCTTTACAACCTAACCTTCAACCTAACATAATGTCTTACAGGAAAAGAAAAAGATCCACGGTGATGAGAAACAGTGTTAGGGCCACCATTAGGCAAAACCCTGGACTGGTTTCTAAATTCTAAAACAAGGAATACAGGATTAAATTATTATTTCAAGTACACAATCATATCCCGGCACATCACGAGTTGTAAATAAGGTTGCCAATCTGGGGCCCAGTTTCTTAAGCGCCCATAATTTTATCTCGTTAAGCAACTTGAGAAAACATTTTTTTTTAAATAACTATATTAATGAAATTTGATAACTTTTAAGAAGTAGGTACGAAGAGTCAAGAAGAACAAATTAAATTTAATAAATAAGTTTTTTAAATAATTAGGCATTGTAAGTTCCAAACTTTCTGATGGAAAAATAATTTGTCTTTGTATGAAACATGACAAATAATATAACTTTGCACCATCCGCGACTCAGGAGGGCACTTTGCAACGGATTCAATGTATATCCGTGACTTGACTTTGTGTTGCTCTCTCGTTCGGTGATCCACTATTTTCAGAAAAAATCATCTTTTTGCGTAATTGTCGGACAAAACTGTATTTGCACTCCTTGGTACTTTTTAGACCTCTTTAAAGGCTTGGAATTAGAATTGAAACTTGGAATTGAAATAAGGTATAACTTAAGTTGTTTCAAATTTTCATAGATATGTTATTCGAGGTATCGAGCATTTTTTTAAACTGGCCCTTAACATTAGAAAATCATTTACAATTAAAATTTTCTTTTTTGCCGACAATGCTTCAAATTATTCAGAACTACAGTCTTTTATGAACAGCTATTCCTCGCAATTTTCAATATTTTTTCAACCGTTAAATGTTTATTGTTCATTTACGAGAAAAAAATAATACACATTAGTTGTATAACATTCAAATAAACATTAAGCGTTATATGAAAAGTGAAAGCTATACATATGTTATATTCTAAGCATCCTGCGGTCTGAGCCTGTTATCTGCAGTATTCTACCGCTCCCCACGCTTATCATTTTTCCCGGATAGCCTTTTGTCATTTTCCTGCGTTATTTTTTAAGCAGCAAGCAAGTTTCATACTTTAAAATGTTTGAAATCGCGTGCCGAAAATGGATGTGATAGCAAAAATTTAAAATATGTAGCTGTTTGCTAAAATTTGCTAATTGTTAGTGTACGAAACATTAGAGAGCACAAAATTGAAATATTAGTGAAATTCTAATAATTATATTACATAAGAAAAAATATCAACTTTAAAAAAATTATCGGAATTTTATTTTAAAAAGTATCTATATTCTCACAGGAAATTTAATTGCGCTTCTTTCTTATCCAGGTAAAAAAGGGGTGGCTTGTGCCACAGGTAAAATATAATACACTGAAACCCCGTTTAAGTTTTTTCCTCTGAAACAAAAACATCTCCCTCAGGTTTACTCAGGAAGGCGTCCCACTATTGTTCTCACCATGAGAGGAATCCCTTCATATGTTGATGCGATTGGACGACATATATAAGGGAAGCTTCAATGGGCGGAGCACTGAGAACTTGTTGGGAAGATGAAAGTAAACCTAAACGAGAAGCAACGCGTCAACTTAAACGAGCATTAACTTATGCGGGCGTAAACTGAAACGAGGTTAGTATAACTGGGTACTACGTATCCGGAAAAAATCGACAGACCGCTGTTCGAAGGAATCGTGAAGATGCTAATATCAAGGTTTAAAAAATTGCACAGTGAGCGCATTTTGAAAATTTTTGAGACCATTTTTTTCTGAATTTTAAAATTCTATTTACGGATATTTATAGTATTAAAAAAAGCAAACAATTTATCCTCAGGAGAAGAAAAACATTTCTATTTGGAAACCCTACAAAATTATCATCACAAATTTTTGAATTTTCTTGAAAAATCAAAAACTCAAATCGTTATCCCAAAAAAGATCTACAATTTCTTTAAGAATCGTTTTTTGATAAGATGCGTACTTTTTCTTTTATTTGTGAAAAATAACATTTAAAATAAAAAAAAAAATAAAATAAAAATGTGTAGAAAAACGACGAAAGTTACAAGAAAAAAAAAAGATTCAACAAAACCTGTTTACAAATGTCTGTCGTAAATTGAGCGCGCTGCGCGAGTGTCACGATGAGAATGTGTAGCTCAAAACCTACAGAGCTTTGAAAAACTTAATCTTTGACTATACATAATTAAGGCGAAAATTTAGAATAGGAAGACGCATATAAATACTGCCATCTAAAAGAGATCTTTTTGATAAAGTTTCATTCATGCATTACAAATGCAAAGAATAAATATCCGAGCGCTAAGCGCGAGGTAACCCATTATCGAATGCGAAACGCGAGTATCAACCATCCTTTTGATCATAACCATTAAAAAAATGTTCCAAATTTAATTTTGAAAGTATTGGTATATATTCTTATGGGAAATTCAATTATGCCAATTTTTCCTCCAGATAAAAAAGTTGTGAAAACCCCGTTTGGTCCAGATGCCAACCTATATATAAAGAAACTATACTTACCTCCCGTGTAGAAATTTAAATGGGGAACTAGTCTGGTTCCCGACCATTCGACCCCAACTTAAAGTCGGGGGCTAGTCGGGTCATCTGACTAGCCCCCGACCAGTAGCGTCAAGGTAGATTAGTCGGGGGCTAGTCAGGTGACCCGACTGATCCTAATCGGGGCCTAATCGGGTACTATTAGGGATAATATGATAATACATAAACTTTTTTAACATATTTAAAACTGCTTGAATTTACCCAAGATTTAATGAGAAACATATCCTACGCTTAAAAATGCATAAATTTATGTAACTAAAATTCCCCAAAATTGGTGGAATATTAATTTAAAAAAAAACTTCATCTGGAACGCAACAATGGAAGATCTTCGCTCTAAAGGAACCGCCATGTTGGTGACGGTAGTCTCTGTTACAGGTAATTATTCTTCGTTACGTGTGGACTGCTGTCTCACTCGACGCGTCATTTCTGTTGCGCGAGACGGGGCACGTCGCGCCTTTACGGATTTTCTTCAAAGCTACCAGTCCAGAACCGCAAGACTCAAATAAAGGTTGCTAGAAATTCGAAATTTTCTAAAAAATACTACAAAAAAATAAGATTTCGTTTTTTTGAAGATTTTGAATGTTGTTTTTATAAAAGTGTTTTAGAATAAAAAAATCATCACGCTTTTTTAGATATTACCTCATTTGATAAGACCTTGCCGAAAACTTGAACATAAGAATAACCCGACCAGAGCCCCACTAGCTCCAGCCCAGAGCCTGAAGATTACCCGCACGGAAATTAGTGAACAAAAAGGCTCGACTAGCCCTTGACCAACCACCGACCAGGCCCTGACTGAAATTTTGACAACGAAAAGCCCAACTAGTCCCCGATTAGTCCCCGACTGGGTACTTTGTCAAAATTAATAACCCGACTAGCCACCGATTAGTGCCCGACTTGTAATAGGACCAAATGGGGTTATTTCCACACGGGCTACTTAAGGAATATAATTATATCTTCATTGATTAATAAATTGTACAAATTCATGGAAATTAGGAAGATTCTTTGATTTGATCACTTTAAATTGGTGTAACTTTATCAGAAAAATACGTCAAGCTATTAAAATTGGTTCACTTATTCTTGAAAGTTGTACTAAAATGATGATGTAAACCTAATATACTTTATTTGCTACATTTAAATACACTGAGCTAATATTGAAGAAAAGTGTCTGCGAAATTGAAAAAAAAAACTTTTTTTTACGCATCACCGTCCTCCCTGCAGCGCCACAAATACGACCCAAAATAAAAAAAACTACATTTTAAAAATAATTTTGATTAATTTAAACAATTAATTATTTTCTATTAACAAATCTTTACTTGATAAAACAATTTTATTGGCTTCCGCATTTTTGTCCGATACATAAAAAATGAAATAGAATAATACAATTATTTTTCTAACTGTATTTAGTTATTAACTGTATAGTGTATCAAAAATACATTAACCTTTTTTTATTATTTAGACAAATATACTTTGTTTGACCAATTATTTTCCATAAATATTTTTAACTCGTATTTTATAAATTACACATATTATAATTTTTTTTAAATGTTCTTTAAACTAAGTATGGGAGGTTTACATATTTTTTGGCGCAGTCGATTGTATCAAAAATATCAAAAACCATAAACATTTATTGATAATAGAAATTCAGCAGATTCAGAATGGATGAATGGATGAAGAGAACAAGAAATGAGGACTGCTATAAAAAAAGATGATGTTTGATACCTTCCAATTTTTAGTGTACAATATTTTGTTTCTATGTTCTGCTAAAAATATTAGCTAAATGCAATTAAATGTGACAAATAAAGTATATCTAAGTTTAGTTAATTAATTTCTTAATGGAAATTTTATTTTGCTGTTTATAATATTAATGATTTTTTCCTCGACAAAAAAAACAACATTTTCGCGTGAAAGCACAGACTCAACAGTCTGGAAATAGTTTAGCGGTAGCGAATTTAAAAGCCGATTAAAGCACCTTAATCGGGAGCAGAGAGGTCTTCCTGAGTTTTCATTTACAGCCCACCTTCTCAAGAGTGCTGCGATCGGGCTTGTAGCAGAATAACTTTTCCCGGAATTGTTTTCCCCCACTACTGTCATGCTCTAGAGCGCGCATAAATTTTGGAAGACCTTCCTCAATAGTGCCGCGATGGCATTAAGGTATTTGTCGTTCCCAAAGTTAGATATATGAAAAAATAGTTTTTCTATGAATTTGAGAATCAAAATACAATAGCTGATGTGATTTTAAATACAAAACATTTGTTTAAAAGAATTTTTTTAATTACGAAAAAGAACATTTATTTTTACCATATTTTTGCAATCGAATTTTTTCTGTTAATAAAATGCTTTTTCGGGAAAAACAAAGTCATAACGGTTTTCGCTGTCTTTTATTAAAAATCTTAAGTCTTAATCTTAAATTTCATTAGTTATAATATTTAGATTTTGAAAATCATAGAAACAATATTTTTTCAGATATCTGAATTTCGATACGACAACAACCTCAATGCCTCATTCATGAGTAAAAATGTAAATTCGTATAGCCTTCGCGCTGCTTCAATGCTACAGATTGCAGAATTATTTACAGTAATATTCTAACTAAGAGGAGAGAAAGGAACATAAAATGCTCTCGGGTTAGCGTCGATTATTTCTTCTGAAGAGCTTTTTGTTTCCCTTTCATGTTAGTACTGTTGTCGCAGATACAAATCCAAAAATCATGAACCCTTAAACCATGCTCCTCTAATTCATTTATCATGTGCAAATCGTAAATCTATTTGATAAGACATTATTTATTGCAACAAATCAGGGATCAAACACACCAGACCCCCAGTCCTAATTTTTGGGTTTTCTATAGCCCACTGAATTGCGCCGCAAATACGCTCATACAGTCTGTCAAGTTAAAGCGTGAGTGGCTTTACTCGCAGTCGGTAAGGTGTATCGACATGATTTTGGTGTCAAAATATTAAGAAGAGCTCCCTCTTTCATGCTTTTTGATTTAACATTCAGTTTGCTTTCAATTCTCATCTTGTTACCACGTTACAAAAAATGAGTTCCGTATATGTAGGTGCAATCTCCCAAACCCATGTTTCGAGAAACAACCCCAGAGATGCACTTTTACCGGATGTTTTACAGTCCGCTGCACTAATCTTGAGGTTGAATGTGTCCAGGCATGTGATGACGTCACGTAAACGTAAACAGAAGCCTCGTCGGTGAATATTACCTCGTCCCAATCTCGATCAACATTTTCCTGGGCCCACGGAAGTCGCTTTTCGATGTGCTTTTCACCAAGCAATG